>NC_035448.2:12048589-12359885 GCF_002127325.2 Helianthus annuus | reverse complement strand
CCTTTTGTTAACTTTTTTTAAAAAACACTTTTATAAATACAAAAAGGTATAGCAATATGGTACTCATATTAAAGATAAAAAAATACTTGATTTTATGGTATATATTTTAAAAAAAAAATAATGAAGTATATAAAAGTTATTTTAGTTTAAAAAACCTTGGTGGAATTTGTATTTAATAGAAAATGGTCAAATGACTAGCAATTTTACAAAATTACCCCTAATTTGTTAGTAGTAATTTTTAATTATAAGAGTTTTATTTATAATCAATATCAACCCTTGATTTAAATTAACAATGGTTCAGATCTGTTCTTACGGTTCTTATAATTAGCACTGTTTGTACAGGATCTCAACCCTTAAACTAATAAAACAAAACTTGCCACGTGCCAACTTCTTAATGGGTCTACCACTATCAAAAGGCTGGTTTATTAATATATGGATAATTAGGGTGCCTAATATAAGTAAGTGAATAACCATAACTCTTTGTTGCCTCAGCCTAATGTGTTCGGAAACACGAACCAGTTGTTTTGAGATTCTCGGATACCTTTTCTTGCTTTAAACTAATAAAACAAAACTTGCCACGTGCCAACTTCTTAATGGGTCTACCACTATTCATTAGGTTGGTTTATTAATATATGGGTAATATATGGATAAAGGATTCCATGGAATTGGGGATTTCTAGTCTTTAAACATTGTTAGTGTTGTACTGTTCAAATTTTGTTATGGCAATGTAACTCAGATTAAAATACCAAATCCTATTACTAATGGTGCTCGTAGGACCGTAAAATCCAGCGGTATGTATGCCGGCGGGTGGTGGTTTGACCAGAGATTTTTTAGGAAAACTTATTTTATGTAAAGGGTACTTTTGTTACTTTATACGAAATTAAAAATATACTTAACAAAAGTTAGCCTTAAACCTCAAACTCGTTACAAAATTTAACTCATAAATTCTAAACTTGCAACTTTAAACCCTTTTATCCAAAAGGACCTACAGTTTTTGTTTTCACCAATGCTTACGTTTTTCTTCAAGTTAAATCCAGCCCAAATCCTTATCAATGCAGCCCACTTAGGAGCAAATGCAATTCAACCAATGAAAATAGTTCGGCCCAGATGTCACCGGTTTTGTTTCTCGCTCACAACGATATTTATATTTTGTGAGTATATCTTATACTTTGATCACACAATTTAATTGTAATCATGTTATTAGTTGGAATATTAATCATTTATATTTTCATATGATGCTTTCAAGGTTACCAAAATCAATCGATTTTAACTCCTTTTACTTTCAAACCTACAAAATATAGAAAACGGAAATACCAATATTAGAGGACTCGGGGCCATGCGTTATTCTATCACGGACCGCTCCTTCAACGCGTTATTTCCCACCGCCGGTACAAACTAAAACGCGTGATACATTAACGCAATCCGGTTTTCGTTATCTCCATCACGCGTTAATGTTTTGTTTTGTGAGGGTATTTGTTGGTTGGGGGGAAATTGTTAGGTGTGGTGATGAGTGATGACCACCCCCACTAAAAAAGGTTGTGAGTGATGGAAAAATGGTCGATGACATGGCAGAACTTGATTGGTGCTTGTGAGTGATAAATTCTATCACTAGTGAACCACCCCCCTCCCCTTATTCATACAAATCAATCAATTTTACTACAAATAACACGCAATCATGTAACATGCATCGGTTCAATGGGCCACTCCGTCGAGAGCTTACCTTACCTCCTACCTAGTAGCACTCAGAATTTGTTTTGTTCAAGTTCACATGATGAACTGGGTCACTTCAATTAAGAAAATTATGCACCTTTTTAAAAAATAATGTCGAGTTTTTGGCTCACCTCGAGTCAAATATTAAATATTAAATGATTAAAACCATGCACCGTGAGCAGCAATAGGTTACCAATTTCAATACTTGTCATCAAGGGAGAACCCAACCCAAGTTGTGGGTAGGTGAGCGCACCCATTAAAAAAATAATTTTTAGTGTTATTTTTTACCGAAAATTTCGACCGCACCTCTTGAAAATTTTTACCCACACCCCTTTAAAATTTTCAACCACCCCACTTAGGAAAAGAAATATTATGAACTTATAAAAAATTAAAGACTGATTATTATTTAATATACAAGTATATAACATAATTAATATAAGAGAAAAATGCAATTTGCGTCCCTGTGGTATGTCCCAAACATCAACTTGAGCCCCTAAATTAAATTTTTGGATGTTTGAGCCCTTGACCTTATAAATTCATAACAGTATGAGTCCCTGCCGTCAGTCTTCCGTCAGTTTGACCGTTTGCCAGTTGTAAAAAGTCCATAATACCCCCCACCCTTTAATATATACACTGAATGGATTCATTATCATCATCAACAGCCGTTCTCAACTCCCAATATCATTATCATCATCAACAGCCGCTCTCAACTCCCAATATCATCATCATCATCATCAACAGCTCTCCTCTCCCAATATCATCATCATCAACAGCTCTCAACTCCCAAGATCATCATCATCATCTTCATCGAAGAGATCAACAGATCATCTTCATCATCGATCAGGTTCATCTTCATCCTGTCAAGAGATCAACATAGCAATGATTCTGGGTTTGATTTTGGGTTCCATTCGATGATTTTGGGTAACATTCGATGATTTGGGTTGATTTTGAAAAAACAGAGGGTTGATTTCATTCGATGTGTTTATGTGTTTATATTGTGAAAAAACAGAGCGTTGATTTTGGGTTTGATTTTGGGTTCCATTCGATGTTTTTGGGTTTGATTTTGGGTTCCATTCGATGATTTTGGGTTGATTTTGAAAAACAGAGGGTTGATTTTGGGTTCCTCATTTTGAATGTGTTTGAATGTGTTATTTGGGTAACAGTTATTGATTCGATGTGTTCCTCATTTTGATTGAATGTGTTCCTCATTTTGATTCGATGATAACAGTTATTTGGGTATGGAATTTTGGGTATGATTTGAATGTGTTATTTGGGGTTAGGGTTTAGGGTTGAATGGATTTTTGGTTTGATTCTTGTGGGTTTAGGGTTGAATGGATTTTTTGGTTTGATTCTTGTTCAAAATGCATCAAAACAGAGAGTTGGTTTGAATGGATTAGGGTTTACGGTAGCAATGTGTTTTGGTTTAAATGTGTTTTGTTTTGTTGTACAGAATGTGTTTTGGTTTGAATGTGTTTAGGGTTTAGGGTATCAACTAAGTATTAAGAACTGATCGGATGTACAGAATGTGTTTTGGTTTGAATGTGTTTAGGGTTTAGGGTATCAACAGAATGTGTTTTGGTTTGGTTTGTACAGATTCTTGTGGGTTTAGGGTTGAATGGATTTTTGGTTTGATTTTTGTTGTACAAAATGTGTTTGGGTTTAGGGTTGAATGGATTTTTGGTTTGAATTTTGTTGTACAGAATGTGTTTTGATTTGAATGTGTTTTGGTTTGAATGTGTTTTGGTTTGAATGTGTTTGGTTGTACAGAATGGCTGCGGATGTAAAGATACGCAAAACACCAACTACGAAGGCGAGAACACTTGACAACCTCCTAGAAGATGGCGCTTGGGTTATATTCATTCATATGAATGAATATAACCCTAGTGGCAGATATGTAATTAGCGAGCTCTGGAATTTCATATCTGCCACTGGGGTTATATTCATTCATATGAATGAATATAACCCTAGTGTAATTAGCGAGCTCTGGAATTTCATATCTGCCACTGGGGTTATATTCATTCATATCTGCTACATTCCGAAGTGCACCCGTCAGTAAAGATCCACAATTGCTTGTGGATCTTTGACGTTTTGTCTCTATTTGTATGTTTCGATCTTTTGTTATCGAGTCTGTACGTTACGGTCTTTTGTTATCGAGTCTGTACGTTACGGTCTTTTGTTATCGAGAATTTTATTATGAATGAATATAACCCAATTGCTTGTGGATCTTTGATACATATATATATAGGATACATTTAATTATTATATAAAAAAATAAAAGAGTTAATTTAATTATTATTAGATTTCTTAAGAAAAAAGCAAAAAATGAATTTAGGGGCTCAGGTTGATATTTCACTCATACCATAGGGACGCAAAGTGTTATTAATATATGTCAAAAGACGGTCTTACCCCTGCCTCAAACAGTCAAACTGACGGCCGGGACTCAAAGTGTTATGAATTTATAAGGTCAGGGGCTCAAACATCCAAAAATTTAATTTAGGGGCTCAAGTTGATGTTTGGGACATACCACAGGGACGCAAATTGCATTTTTCTCTTAATATAATTATTCTTTAACCATTTATTATCTTAGTGGAGGGTTCAAATGAGAAGAAATTTTGTAAGAAGAAAAAAGAAGAAGTTTCAACCAATAAGAATGTTTCATTTTACTTCATTTAATATTTGCATTTAATTTTAATATAAGGGTATATTGGTAAACTTACATAAATCATTAATTTGTATTCTTCCCTTTTAATAACTAACTAAATTAAATTTGTAACTCCTTTTTCAAAATATATATTTTTTTCAAATAAAAAAACAACTAAATTTAAAGTGTAGAATAAATTACTAGTTGTGTAGGATAAATTACGAGTTGTGTAGGATATATTTCGAGGTGTGTAGGATAAATTTCGATTATGTAGGATAAAATTCTATAATGTGTAGGGTAGGTATATGTAAGAAAATTTTAATATGTGTAGGTTTTGTAGAATATATGTAGGATAATTAATGATTAGTTGACTAATTAATTAAAAAGAGAAAAATTAATGATATGAATTATAAATGAAATAGTATTTTACTAATATGCCCTTTCTTCTTTTTCTTCTCACATTAAATTTCTTCTCAAATGAACCTTCCCCTATTATCTTATTCACTTAATTACTTAACCCAGTCAAATGTCAATCTCTAATCCATTTTTATTAACTCAAGCCCAAACTCAACCCAAAGATATTTGAACTAAATAAAATAACCCAAACCCATCCACCCATTCCAATTCCAAATCCCGCCCCAAAAAAAATTCCCACCGACTTGACACCACTGCTCACGACCGGACGGCTTTTTTGCCGGAAAAAAAAACAAAATTCCGGCAAGACCGACCCATATTACGCCATATAGAACGAGTATGGTTTCTTTATTGATTTTTTTTTGTTTTATGTGATGATTAGGAAAACATATAGACGTATAAGAGTTTGATCTTTTTATGGTTTTTGATGCTTTTTTGTTGTTGTAGACTTGTAGTTAAATGATGTTGTTGTTTTATTTATAGTTTTGTTTGTTTAAACGATTAGTTACAAGTAATCAACATTTAATACTGAGGCTTGAATGTTTGAAAATAAAATTGGAAATTATGAACTATCATTGAACATTATTGTTTATTTTGTTTAAGTGTTTAGTGTCGTTTTATAAACTTACGGAGCGATTTATATGTGATAGGAACCATGAGTAAGAATGTAATGTACTTATGGAGTGTTTAGTATCTCTATATGATGTTTTGGATATATTTCAAAAAATGAAAACCTGTAGGGCACAATTTTAAATACGTTTGTAATGACATTTGACGTGTTTCTGATGATTATATAAATTTTTAGTTTGATGTTCTTTTGTCTTACATGACCCGACCCAATCCGACCTGCTATGAACCGATTTTTTTATATAGCTAGGGCCTAAAATCTTTAAAAATATTCCACACGCCCAGCAAAAAAATTCATTGGTCCGCCACTGCTTGTCATACAATGAAAAACCACAGCTGAACACCTGGTGTACTTCAACTTTGTACTGGACTTGATCATATGCCGAATCATAAGACATGTGACACACGGACAGACACCGAACTTTCACATATCGACCAGGTTTTACATGCATTTCACCACAAATTTGTATCACTTCTTGGACACGAGTATATAGACATGTGTTATATACATTTGGACTCAGGTCCAAGTCGCTACCTTCGGGTGGAATGACATTCAAGTCTCTTGACAAGCTATCTTTGAACATGTGTTATACAAAAGCCTTAGATCTTAGGAACTTGTCTCTGAACTTATGTTATTTACATTTAGGCTCATTCCCTAGTGACAACCTCCAAGTTGAATGGCGCCCAAGTATCGGGATATTGGCGCTTATCTTTAGATATGTTTTACGCTTACAAGTCTTAGGGCTTGGATAGCTATCAATAGTAAGTGTTATATAGTCACTACCTAGGCGAAACAACCAACAAGTCTCAAGGCTTGGGTACTCGTTTTCGACCAGGTGTTACATGCATTTGGCCACACATCTTTATCACTGTCTTCAAGCAAAATGATTATTAAGTCGCAAATCTTAAACACTCGTTTTATGTGCGACTACTACTTACAGATACAATAAGGTTGAAGCATGTTCATGGACAAAAAGCTATTTCGAGATAAGCCTTGAATGTACGTCCCTAGCAGGAGCTCACTACTACAAAACCACAACGCATGAAATACAACAACATTAATAGGGTTGGACGTCTTAGACCGACAGGTAACTAGCTACACGCCAAACATCACATAGTTGAGAGTACATCATGCAAAACTAAGGGACTGTAGAGCATACCCCCCCCCCCATATTGGACTTGGTCCAACTTGGGTTTGCCCACTAGTCATGTCACTTAGCACTACTCACCTATTCCATACTCTCATACACAGTACACTCCATATCTACGCATATGCATACATATATATTTGCACATCCATTATAGATTTGAGTTGACGTAACCATAAAAGGTTGGTCTTTAAGCTTTAGCATCAAGGCTCATTCTAATGGTTTTTCTTGTGATGTTTATGTAAAATTGGTATAGAACAACACAGAAATACAGGAGATAAACAACAACACCAGATATAGTGACAAAATGTGACGGAAAACTTTTATTCGTTAACCAACCCTAAAAACTCCCAACTTCCCAAGATCTTACAAATTGTAAGATCTAAAACAAACAATACAAAGAGATATAATCAACTGATGATTATCAGTTGATTAATCAGAAAGATACAACCAAAGATACAGTGATCCACAACCAACAAATCAACAAGATCTTCAACAGATCTTCAGCAGAACGAAAAAGATGAAGAATCCAGAGAAAAATGAGAGATGGGTGAAATGCGTGAAGGAGAGAATTAAACCCTAGCTGACTGCTGCACTCTTTTATACCCAGCCATAACAAAGTTACACTTTAGTCTAAAATGTACCAAACTGATCGCATTCCCTCAAATGATTCATTTTCACCCCTTACACTTTCAACCTAATAATCTAGGTTGTTAGCACCAGACTTAACAACCTAGATTTATTATTTTTAAATTCAGTGTTATTATCTTTTTTCACAAACTGTCCTCCAGGTCTTCTCTTCATACCAGGAAGATAACCAATTAACTCAAAACACCTGTCAACTGTATGACCCAACATATTGCAGTGAGTACACTTCAAGTTAGGATTAGGTCCTCTAGTATTTTTCCTCTTAGAATCAAAAGAATGATCAGACTTAGAAACAAAAGAAACATTCTAACTTCTAACACCTCCACTAGACATCCTGTAAGACTCTTCCCTAGACACAATAGAAAATGCAACCTTGACATACGGAAATGACTCTCTTGTCAACAAATTTGTTCTCACTGGCTAATAAACATCATCAATCCCCATGAGAAACTGCATCAGTTTTATTAACATAGAAAAAACATTATAGTTTTTAGCAGCTTTACAAGAACATGTGGGCAGTTTAAGCATAGCATAAAGCTACTTCCACATGGTAGTTAAACGATTATAATAATCTGCCACAGTACTTCCATTTTGTGAGATACAATTAATTGTTTTATATAGGTCATAGACAACAGAGCCATCAACCTTGTCATAGGTTTCCCTAAGATCATCCCATACTTCAAAAGCAAATTTAGAAAAAAAAAAAAAAAAAAAACTTGACCTAAAAATAGTTCCTCAGACACAGAGTTTAATAACCATGTTTAGACCACAGAGTTACATCTATCCCACTGACTTGCTAATACATGATCATCAGTGGATCTCTCACACTTACCATCTATGAAACCAAATTTACTTTTGGCTTCTAAAGCCAATTTCATAGCACTTTCTGTACCTTTTAGTTTAATACTAACAATGGTTAATGCACTAGAATCACTAGGATGAAGGTATAGGGGATCACCTATATCCAATTTACTAATAAGGGTTTGTGAAGCACTAGCATCACCCATCTTGACAACAAACAAGAACCACAGATAACCCTAACAGACAAACAGATAGCAACAAGTAGCAAACAAACAAACAACAGAGTAACAGAAACCCTAAGGCGAAGCTGAGTCAGGGACCAGATTCCAGGTTCGTCACTCCATGGTGCCTCGACAAGCCTTTACTCAGGAGCCAAAAACAACAGAATTAATACTCTAAAAAAACAAGAACAATCAACAACAAGATACATAAACAACTAGATCAACAGAAAAATACAGAACAGACAGATGCACAATAAAGTCGGTCCTCTCTACCCGGCATCAACTAAACCAATCAACAAAAGAAAAATAAAGAATAGAACAGGCTTACAACAGCGTTTAACTCCCTCCTTAATCAAATCCGATCAATAACTTTCTAGGGTTATAAAATCAGATCAAAAGCAGCAAATATCACAAACACCCAGTTAGTTTGCCTTGTAGCCTTGTAGGGCTACAAAGACTAACGCATGCCTTCAAAGACTAGATCGAGACGATCTAAAACCACAACAGTTAGATCCGCAAATCCTAGAACACCAGGAGCGAACCTAAATCACAAAAATCAACAATCAGTCAAAATCACAGCGAAAACAACACAGGTCAGGAGCGATTTCGCTCTGATACCATGTAAAATTGGTATAGAACAACACAGAAATACAGAAGATAAACAACAACACTAGATATAGTGACAAAACGTGACGAAAAACTTTTATTAGTTAACCAACCCTAAAAGCTCCCAACCTCCCAAGATCTTACAAATTGTAAGATCTAAAACAAACAATACAAAGAGATATAATTAACTGATGATTATCAGTGATTAATTAGAATAATACAACCAAAGATACAGTGATCCACAGGATCTACAACAATATCGAATTGAACCAACAAATCAACAAGATCTTCAATAGATCTTCAGCAGAACGAAGAAGATGAAGAATCCAGAGAAAAATGAGAGATAGGTGAAATGTGTAAAGGAGAGAATGAAACCCTAGCTGACTGATGCACTCTTTTATACCCAGCCATAACAAAGTTACACTTTAGTCCATAAGAATGCACCAAACTGATCTAGTCCCTCAAATGATTCACTTTCACCCCTTACACTTTCAACCTATTAATAAACTTGGTCCAGAAACTGTTATAACAAATTAAGCCCAATAACAACATATAACAATACATGTAACGGCCAGGCCCAATCTTGAATAAACATAACAACTGAGATAACAGCCCAACAAATAAATATAACCAACAAACATATAGTATATAAATGAACCTTATATTTTCAACAATTTACATCATTATTGCTGGCTCGAGATAACAAAATTCGACTCAAACTGCGACCTAGACAATTCTAAACAGAAAGTATTTCACTCTCTTCATTGTTGCACCCACTGATCTATAAGGTACCCATTACAAAATGTCACCTATCATAGTATTATATAGTTTTTCTTACAATTATAATTTTGTAGAAAACTTTCAATAGAATGTGGAATGTTTTTATAAACAAACATAGAAAAAAATATATTCTTACTTAAAAGTAGGGGTGTTTATCGGATCGGATTATTCAGGTTGGATTATTTGGATTTGAAAATTTTAGGAACCAATCTGAAATCCGATTCAATCCAAATTCATAATATTCTCATCTGATCCAAATCTATCCGATTTAAATTCGGATTGGATTCGGATAAATCCGAATAATGCGAACAGATATCCAAACAATCCAAATTAATTTGAATAACAATTTTTTCAAGTTATTTTATTTTCCCTAGTTTCTTGTTCCTAACATTTTATTAATATATATTCACAGTAACCATACAAAACCTAAAAATAGTCTCAAAATACAAATACAAAGTTTAAACTTCAAAACAAAGTATGCATGATATAAATATAAATTAGTATTAACACACAAATAAAAAGCTCAAACTTCAAAACATATGTTAAAGCTTATTCGGATATTCAAAAAAATCCAAATAATCCGAATTTAAATCTAAAATCCGAATCCGATTCGAATATCCAAATCAGATTTTGGATCGGCTTTTTTCCGGTTTCGGATTCGGTTAAGGTTTCGGTTTTGTTCAGATTTCGGATATTTTGAACACCCCTACTTAAAAGTACCTGATGTTAGCTTACAAAAGAATTTCAAATAGAAAACAATGACATTGGGTGGGGGTTGGGTCTATTTGGCAAAGTTAATGGAGTTAAGGTGTTGTTACCCTTAAAATCAAGGACTTAAGTTTCGTTAAAAACGGATTTAATGGAGTTTAAGCCGTTTAGAAAAATAAAAGAAAAGAAAAAAGAAAACTGACACTTTTTATAAGCAACATGTAATATAATGTTCTTTCTTAGACCAAGCGGTGTGGAGGTCGGCTCCCCCCCCCCCGTCTTGGGTCGTCCCTGGCGTCGCACACCGCCCCTTGGGCTTCGTCGCGTCCCCAACGTCGGCTAGGAGACGTTGGCGACGAGTGATGAATTTGAAAAGTGGGCTCCCCTCAAACGGTAACATGCCATTTTTAAAAAAAAAATTACCCTCAACCCACTATATATTTAACCTTTTCACCCCATTTTTTTACACAAAACCTCTACTTTCTCTCCACTTTTATAAAATAATCTCTCCCAACCTTAAAAAATATGGATCCCTACAACCCAAATAATCCCAACTCAAGTTCACTCCCATTTTCGTCACCCGGCTACACACCCGTCATGGAAAACTCTTTTTCGGGTTACCAACAAATGCCCAACGCTTTCAACCAACGAAACCAATACCATATGCAACAACCCAACATTCCCTTCAACCAAATGCAAATGCAACCAAACCCACAAACATTCAACATGCCATATCAACAAATGCAAATGCACCAGCTAATGCAAAATCCGCTTAATATGCCATATCAACCACCGCCACAAGCACGTCCAACACAAATCGAGGAAGAAGATGATGACGTAGAGGTTGTGCCAGAAACGCAACCTCAACCTTCAAAAAAGAAAAATACAAAGGGAAAGGGTAAAAAAGAAGACGCAGCCGTCAAACAACAGCCATGGTCAAAAATTAAGGAAGAGGCGTTGGCGAAGGCGTATGTTGAATCGACAAGGAATCCTATACTCGGTAAAAATTATTTTTTTCATTATACTATTATTGTTACTACCTTTTATTTGTACATTATATTTTTCTTAGAAAATATTATTATTGTTACTAACATTTATCTGTACACTATATTTTTCTAACAAAATATTATTATTGTTACTAACATTTATTTGTACACTATATTTTTCTAACAAAATATTGTTATTGTTACTAACTTGTAGGTAACAATCAATCAAACGATGGGTTTTGGCAAGAAGTCCTTGATATATTCCACACGATTTATGGAACAAGGCGTGTACAGAACCGTTGATTCTATCGGCTCCAAGTAGCGCAAGATGAATACGGTGATCCAACACTTTTGTGGGTTTTATAACCAAACGCACTCCAACAAACCGAGTGGGTGGAACAACGAAAATGTTTTCCATGAGGCGATGCGTTTATACGAAAATGAACATAAGACTTCTTTCCCACATGTCCGTCTGTGGCAAGTTGTAAAGGATTCTCCAAAATGGGCGGCAACTCCAAATGAGGTTGCAAGCGCGAAACGAGCAACCAAACGGTCTAAAACTTCCGAGTCAGGAAGTTATAGCGTTGGAGCCTCAACCGGTTGTTGCTAAATAAATATCAACGAAGAGCCCGAGTTTGATGAGGAGCCGATTGGGGAGGAAGAACGTCCCCCAGGAAGGGACAAAAGTAAAAAGATAGCGAGACGCAAAACGAGAAGGTAAAAGTGAAGAAACGACAAGCCGAGGAGAAGCAAAAGAGGCAAGAAGAAGCACAGCAGTTGGAGGAATGGAAAATAATGACCACCGACCTTAGCGCATATCCTGAGGAAGACCGTCACATCTTACAAAAAATGAAAGAAAAAATTAGAAAAAAATGGAGTGAGGGAGTGTAGTTTTTTTTTTTAAATGTAACTTTAGATTTTTTTTTAAGTGTGGTTTTTTATTAGTTTTTATTTAAATGTAACTTTAGGTTTTATTTAAATGTAAATTTTCTTATTTTTATTTACTTTGTTTTAATTAATTAATTAAATCAAAAAAATAATAATAATAAAGGGAGGATGACTATTGTCCACACCCTTGGATAGTCCCCAAGGGGATGATCCTCCACCCTTGGTGAGGTGGCGCCTACGTGGCGGGTGGTCCTTTCAGGGACTAACCAAACCATGAGTTTTTTTTTTCTCAAAAGGGTGTTGTGGAAAATTTTATTTATTAAAATGGGTACTTTGAGAAATATTTACAAAACGGGGTGTTTTTTGAATAGTTACCTTTTCTCTCTTCTAATTTTATTGGGCAAAAATAATTTCCTTTTAAAATATGTTATCTAACAAGAATTAATTAAAAGTTTCTAATAAAATTAAAGAAAAAAACATTTTGTTTGTATCATGAAATTTTATAAACGGATTTTTCAATTTTTTATACAGTTTTCTTATAATTTTTCTTTAATTTTTTTAAATGTGTTCTAATAATCATATGAACAATATACGTAGCTAGCTTTAAAATAATTTACAGAAATTCATTCTTTCGTGTAGCTAAGTTTGACACAATTTAAAAATGCGTTTTTTTTTTGCTAAGTTTGAAATAATTTACAAATGTGTTTTTCGGCTCATATTCGTTATTTTATTTTAGCTTGGTGTAAAGCAATTATTTACTTTTAAACTATTTTCCAAGTTTTTACATTTACTATACAAATTTATATAGACGATGTAGAATTTTATAACTAAAATGTGAATTTTTTTACAAATTTGTATTTTTAAAATTAGAGATTTAATATGCGAAAAAATAAATAAATTCAGCTTAAAACGGACCGTGTTTATGCCAACCCGTGAATATTCGTAATTCTGGTTGATAGAGTTTCTTTTTAATAAAATGGTTTCAGAAATTAGATTTGTCTTCTTATTATATATTTTAAATTTAAATTACCCAAAAATGTACTTTAATATTAAGGCATAAAAAGTGAAAAACAAAATTTGTTACAAAGAAAAAGTTAAAAAATATTATAATTTAGTTAAACATTATAATTTAGTTAAACAAAATTTGTTATAAATAATTTTTTTAATGTGTGAAAGAATATAAAAGTTTCATTTAGTTAAACATTATAATTTTTTTTAAAGAAAACGTTTATATAAGAACTAAAAAAATCCATTTATAAAATTTCATGATACATACAAAATGTTTTTTTTTTATTTTAAGAGAAACTTTTAATTAATTCTTCTTAAATAACATATATTCTTATATATGAGATAATAATATGGGTGTTGTTAAATACACCAAAAAAGTCAAACCTTTTTTACTTTTACTCACAAATCAAGCCATTTCAATCAACTTTTTAACTTTTTTCCATAAACCAACTTTAATGGAACAAGTTTTCATAAAGCAAATTTATTTCATTTTTTTTTCATTTAATTTTCCTTTTTTTATCGTTTTTCCATTTTCTTTCTATTTCAATTCTTAGTTTTGTTTTTTATTTTAAAACTGAAATCTTATATTATTATTTACTTCTTTTTATTCTTTTTATTATTTAAAATAATTACAACTAAACAGCTATTTAAATTATTTCTTTTCTTTTATTTTATAATTTAAAACTAATGAAGCAAAGACGCTTTGAAAATATTATAGCTATATTTTTTAGATTTTTTATTTTAGTTTTCATGGCGAACAATTTAAAACAGACAAAGTTTTCATGGCATACTCTTGTGATTTGTTTTTTTACGGTAAAGGAAAAGTTTAACAAAATATAATTAAAGTAAAAAAGTCATATATAATTTGTTGCATTTGATCGTTTTATAATTGCCCTAGTAAATGACGAGAACCATTATGTCATGGTGGAATTACAAGGAGGGTACCCGATGCCTACAATCACGCCTTATTGGCATTTTCGCAACATTAGCATGTCTGCGGCTGGATGGGAGACCATGTATAGGTGACGTCTAGAATTATATACCCAAATTTATCGTCGTGAAAGTGGTTTTGTCGATCTAGATGATTAATTGTTTTAATGTTTGCACATTTATTGTTTTATTAGAGACTCGTTATTTATTTATGATTAACTTTTTCACTATCGTATTTATAATAAAGTGTCTTGATTATTTATTTATTAATATTGATATTAATACTAATAATAGTATAACAAAATATAAAAGTAACAAAAGAATTATAAAATAAAATAAGATAAAAAAACATAGTTATTACTTTTGACTTTATAATAAAACATAATTATTACTTTTAACTTTATAATAAAATAATATAATAAAGTGGTTAATCATTAGTAAATTTGACTTTTGGATATATTAAGGGTCGTATTATTGGCACAACTTGGGGGATTAAATCGACACCCTCAATACGCATCGTATAGGCCTATACGATGCGTATTGAGGTGGGTTCAAACTTCTATGTCTGCCAAAGGCTGCCATTGTCCCCTAATAAAAAGTAATACGCATCGTATAGGCCTATACGATGCGTATTGAGGGTGTCGATTTAATTTTTTAATTTTTGCAAGGTAGCTTCCTGTCACGCGGTAGCTTTTCGTCACGCGAACGAAAAAGCAGCACTTTGGACATTTGTTGGTCTTCAAACATCTGGGAAACATTAATTTGAGAATACCCCTGAATTTATTGAAGCTGTAGAATGAGATCTTCCACTGTTGGGTTATCATCTTTCAACCCCATTTTCCCTGAATTTATCGATTATGTTTTTCAACAGGGATGTAATGCAATGATTCCTCTCAATTGAATAGACCGACACTTGCTTCATAGGACTCACTTGAATCGTCTCGGATGTAATAACAGTACGTTTAGCATCCGTGCCTGCTTGAATTGCAGAAAGCAAAGGATAACGAAGATGAACATTGTATTTAGCACGAAAGTACTGAACAACCAAGATAACAGCTCCGGTTTCATTTGCTTCGTCCACTAGAACTATTTGTGTATGCATTCTGTTGGTACTAAACAACAGAATCATGTTATCAAAACAAGGATCGTTCTAATAGATTAAAGAGAACTATTTCAGTTATTTCTGTTGATCCAAAAATTCCAACAAAGTTAATATTCACTGTGGTGGATGCAAGCATAAAGTTAGAAACCGGTGGTATTGAACCAACATTTCCTTCAAACATTCTAAACCCTACAAGGATGTTGGGAATTAAACGCATTTACATGACAAAACCAGGATCGTTCTAATAGATTAAAGAGAATAAACCAAGTACAAAATCATCTGCTTTCTGAATCTGAATCTGAATGTTAACTTTGACTCATAAACCCTTGAATCCCAATGCTTCTATGATGATATCAGCGTTGTTTATCACCCTGTGTGAGCATTGGAAGCCCGGACACTAGCAGAAGAACCCGACACGTCTTCTATGATGATTCGAAACATTCACGAACAACAATGGACTCAGACTCATTGTTGCGAATTTGGTTTCTTCGGGCTTATGTTGATGGATAACGCAAACAAGTTCTCCACAGTTTGTTATTCAAATCTCTATTTGGTCATCTTTCCAAACTGCAACACATGATAAGTTCTCAAAAAGAATGCATACACAAATAGTACCGGGACCACTGTAATAGACACATGTCACATAGTTTGAACGAGTCTAGAACACTCGTAATCCACAACCGGCTTTGAAACTGGGCGGAATCTACGAAGAAACTGTTCGTTTTCACATTGAGTGGAGAAATTAGCGACGGAGAAACTGTTGGAATTTGTGGATTTCGGTTGGTTCAGACAGACACAATTTGTTGGACAATGAATATTGAATGTGCAACAGAATGCATACACAAATAGTTCTAGTGGACAATGAATATTGAATGTGCAATGAATATTTTTAGAGAAGCATTGGGATTCAAGGGTTTAGTTGGCGCATGAAGAAACGAAACCCTAACAACTGATTCAGATTTAAACAATGCACGCCTTAATTCATCTTTTTTACTCCTTTTCCTTCAATTTCGACAACAAATCCACAAACTCGCCGTGAAATCGAACAGTTTCTTTGTAACACCCCGAAAACGGGTTTGGTAATCAAACCCCGTTAATACTAAAAGACGGGTAAAGTACCGTTAGTGGTAAAATTTAACCCGGTAAATATTAGGACTTAAATAAATAAACCTAATATTAATCAAAAAGGGGAAATAAATACTTTGAGAAAACAAAGTATATAAAAAGCCCAAATTAGGGGGACTTAAAACATGACGGTTATAACTTCCCGAACCCGTTAAAGTAACTAGGAATAATTAACCTAGTTAGTGGCATGTGATTAAGTGACTAATGGTGAGTTATAGCCTCATTTGATCAAAATAAAACATGAGGGACTAATATCGCCAAGTGGGGAAACTTGTTTTATTAAAACAAGAGTTAAACACCAAAACACACACCTTGAGTGTGTGTTCTGGCGACATAAACACAGGAGCCAAGAAGCTCTCTACCTCAAAACCCTAAAGCTCACAAATCCAGCAAAATCAAAGGTGAATCATACAAAGAAATTGAGGCTTTAACTAAATCCTTGATCCCCTAAGCTAGGAGGTCACAAGGTATGTCGATTTTTGTAATTCGGTGATATCTTGAATTTATGATGAACACCCACAATCGAAATTCTTGAGTGCATGTGGATTGTATGGGTGATAGCGACATGAATACAAGCCTAGGAACAAGTCCTAGAAGCAAACATGTAGAATTAGTGCCATAAGATTAGAGATTTAATGATTTCCCTTATAGGTGCTAAGTGGGTTTTCATGATAAAATGATGAACCCATGAATCTGAATGTTAAATTGTGAAATTTGAAGATAGGATGAGAGACCTAGATGATGTTTATAAACACTAGACATAGAGATTTGATTCTTGATGTAAATCTTGGTGAAAATGGCTAGTTATGAACTAGTTAGTAAACATGTAGAATTATGCCCATTAGGTGTTTGTTAAAATGCCTAAATGAGAAGTAAAGTGTTGAAATTCAAGTAAAACGTGTAATTGGCAAGCTTGACTAACTACATGAGATATGGGATAAAATGGGATTCAATCATAATGTTGATCTTAATCGTGCATATTATATGACCAAAGGTAGTTGACTTTAGAAAGTCGAACTAACCTATGGTGAAGTCGAATAGAAGTTTCGACATAAAGTCTGTAAGATGAACTAGTCATAATGTTGATGACTAATCTAACCATCTTGCGAATTATAATGATAGTTTGACTCTTGACAAGCTAGATGGAGGCTTGGGAGGAAGCGGGTCAAACGGAGCAAGTACGAAAAGAAAACGTTGCTTGGATGCGAGGTAAGTATAGCTTACACTAGTCTTAAATTGTGGAATATTCTCTTATCATATAAATTATCAATGTGATAACTAAACAATTGAGTAATGATGTTCCGTCATGTAGTCGTACGGAACAGGATAATCAAAGATGAGAGGAACCATAATATTGGTTAAATAGAAGTAAATCGATAAACGGTCATTTAGACTAAACGGGTCAAAAGGTGAAAATATCACCCTTTAACAATATCGACTAATGAATCTGTCGAGCGTATGATTACAGGAATACATATCAAATGGAAATTTGCATCGCTATTAGTTAGCGTTTATTAAGCAAAGCATTAAATGGGTCAATATGTTGATCCAAGCCAGGTATGTGTGATAGGTTAATTACTCATTTAAAACGTGAAGATCTATGAGAGTTAGGCAAAGTAAAAAGGGACATTCGGTTACCTTAAAAGGTAAACCGAAGGATTTAAATTATAGACAAAGTGTTTTGAAAACAAGATTTGGTTAAAAAATGAGATTTTGGGCGTGCATGGCTTAAGCAAGCCCTTCGTCGTAAAAGAAGAGTTAAAAATGTCCAAAACACCCTTGCCAGTGAAATTAAGCAAGCAACCTTTAGAAGTCGCTTGAAAACGAATTCTATAATCAAGTCAATACTTAGAACAAGTATAAAAAAACGAAAGATGTAAATTTTTGGTCGAAAGACTCTATATGAGTCTTTGCCGTAAAATAATAATCCGAGGGGTAAAACTCGGATTAGATAGATCACCACATTAAATCCACCACAAATATAGTTTTGGTGGGAGATCATTTAATAAGAAATGTGGACATATGTATTTAGAAACAAGTGAAAGCAATTGGCGCTTAAAATATGCTCAAATACCCTTAACGGGTCAAAATGAGCATATGGGTGAAAATGGGTTTAAGAAGGTATATAAACCTGTAATTTGAAATCTATTATGTTAAACATTATTGAACTTGATAGGTTAGGGGAAATAAGGGTCAGACAAACTTGTTTGTTCGAGAAAAATCGAACGGGTCAAAATTTGGTAAAAAGGGAATAAGCCGAAGACTTAAAAGTCTGAAATTTTACTAAACCGGATGTTAGATTTTAAACTCTATAAGGTGGAGAATTAAATTACAAACACGTAGGAAGAAACGGTAGGTCAAACGGACAAGCGGTTTGAAAGATACGAAAGATTTCGTGTCAAAAAACGGCAAAATGGAAAGGTTGGATGCAGGGGCCACCGTAACTTACGGTGCCACCGTAAGTTACGGTGGAGCTGATATAGATACGGTAGGTAACCCCTGAGTTACGGTGGAAGTTTTGACATCCAGGGGCTACCGTAAATTACGGTACCCACCGTAATTTACGGTGGACCCTGTAATAAAATATATTTTAATTAGTTTCGCTTCGTGGACTCGTTTAGACATGTTTTTAAGCCCCGAATGACTAAAGCATTTCATGTTCATGAAATGTATGTACTTTTGGATGCCGGAAGACAATCAAGCTCAACGAGGAACCGAACACGATAAAGATACACGCTTCCGCACTTTGCATCGTCATTAATTTTAAACGACGAATCTGATCACGTTATGTCAAATGACTTATGATTTGTAAAAGTTTTTAATAAACCCGTATTTCCGACGTATATGTAATCTAAATTACACGGTTGTTTTTCGTATATTTTACGTTAAAACTTGATTATTGAGAACGGGTGTTACAAGTTGGTATCAGAGCCTTGGTTTAAGAGATTCAAGTATGGTGGGGAAAACCGTGCTTGGACTTAAACCTTATGCTCTTGACAAAGATTGGTGTTCGGTTCGAGGCTTGATCGCAAATCCGGTAAGTACGTGTATGTTAATGGTTTAGTGTGTTAATGTGTTGTAACAACACATAGGGTTATCGTGTAATACACATTACCCTAATTAAAATGATTGATATAGTTGACGAAAATACGCGTGTTGACGCGTATAGAAAAAGCCTTGTATTATAATACGGGTGATTATTGAAGTTGATATAATTAACTCTTGTAAATGTTTCAGTTGAAGGACACTCAAATCTAAAGATAGCGGGAGTCTAACGAATTGCGGACTTGACGGGGGAACGGTCCAAAGTACGACAAGTAGAACATGCTCACCAAGGACCTAAATCGCGTAACGATCGCGAACAAGGCTAATGGCAAGAGAAGCCTGTCAGGGCAAGCATTACCAGGTGCACATTTTTTTTTATTTTAATTGCACGAATAGAAATATGCAACAAATACGTAGAAACTGATAGTTGCATATGTAAATTGAAAACTTGGAAAAACCTGAATAGAATACCTATCCGGGATATTGTTTCCAAGAGAAATGAATAGAGGTGGTACTTACATGGGGCGTGATATGAAAGTTATAAAAAGGTCATGTATGTCATGTGTTGATCGCCTACTCTGGCCAAGTAGGTAGTGAACACATGATACCATGAACTTTTCATAATGGACATGCTTACACCCGATGTAGTAAGAACGGGGTGAGTGGGACAAATTAAAAAGTACCCAAATGAATCAGATAAGCAAAATATTGTAAAATGATTTAGACAAGTATCGGGAGGGGTGCACCTACACTCGAACCCGAAGAATATAAACATGTAGACATGGAAACATGTAAAATGATGTAGACACGTATTGGGAGGGGGTCTACTTACACTCGAACCCGAAGAATATAAACATGTAGACATGGAAACATGTAAAATGATGTAGACACGTATTGGGAGGGGGTGTACTTACACTCGAACCCGAAGAATATAAACATGTAGACATGGAAACATGTAAAATGATGTAGACATATATTGGGAAGGGGTGTACTTACACTCGAACCCGAAGAATATAAACATGTAGACATGGAAACATGTAAAATGATGTAGACATATATTGGGAAGGGGTGTACTTACACTCGAACCCGAAGAATATAAACATGTAGAATGATCAAGATATGCACTGGGAGGGGGTGTACTTACACTCGAACCTGGAAAATGTGAATATGTCTCTAAATGGGTCGTTTTTGTAAAACGCCAAACTCGAGGACAAAGTCGGAATATAAAGATGAAGCGAGATCTTAATGCATACCTGGAGGGTTGCAATAATAACGACTCCGGTAAAACACCCGGTTGATGGGTAAGAATTAAACACATGCGTAGACCGAGAAACGGTAACTCGGATGAAAAGTTAAAAGACTTGGGTTTTGGGTCATAGCTAAAAGATGACAAGATAATGTAAATAGAGTTGTGAATAAATTACGTTCAACTATTTTAAAGTTGAACGGGTCGAATATAATATCATGCCGGACGGCATGAGTAAACACAAGTGGGATAATGGTAGCGTTAAAAGCAAAAGAATAATGAGCCTGGTAATGGGACATATTCAAATACGAATGAATGAAAACTGGATAATGGTGAGCATAAGATAAACCGACGCATAAATGACGTGAGAAGTCATAGAGTCGGAAGAATTATCTTGAAAGAAAACGATTGTAGATACGGACTACAGTCAAGGTAAACGGATCTCCGGTGTGAAAAACAAATGATGCCCAAAATAAAATGAATGAATTGCAAGATCATCATCACCTTCGGGTTATAAATAGTGTAAAGGTCTACGGGACTAAAATGACCCACGGGTCCTGACTAGAAAGAAATAGATTGTAAGGACCTTGCCTTAAAGAGATGAAAGCCTAATGAAATAGCCCATGAGGCTAAGTAATAAAACCTACGGTTAATTAGACAAAGCGAGTGAATCAGTTGAGAATCCCCGCGTAAAACAAACATTGTAAAAGAATAAATTGTGGACTGTCAATATCCTGGTATGGATGATTGACAAAAAGTCAAAAAGAAGATGCTAAACTAAAACTTCGGTTTTAGTAAGAAATAACGTTTTTATAAATATGAATGCTGATAGGGATTTAAATAATAAGCGTGAAGGATAAAAGTCTTGACACCGGTAGGTGCAAGACGATGTATTCGAAAAGTGATATTTTCGAAAATGAAAGGTTGATATAAAATTTAACAGGATGTGACACGATTACGGTCAAGAAATGTAATGTGAAAAAGAACCACATTATAACCAAGCGAGCGGTATAAAGTAACTAAACTAATAAGTCTAGTTATTGAGACCGGTTAAGGTAAGTAATTTAAATCAAGAAATTCGGTTTGCTTGTAAGCGGAGGATTATGTATAACCGAACCGAATGAATAAACTTGAAAACAAAAGAAATTGTTGCTAAAAGTGAAAGATTTCACTAAAGGCCTTTAAACAGGTCAAAATAACGGATTCATAAAGAATCCGATAGTATCTGAAAAGGATAAGTATCCCTAAGTTAACTAAACTAGTAGAAATAACGAGATTACGTTATTTCAAGATGCACTATGTCGTATGAGATACGTAGACAACTAGTAACCAAAAAGATGTTACCATATTTTTCTGGTAATACTAACAATTGGTTAAAAATATAACTAATGTTTGAAAAGATTTCTCGGATCAAATACATTGAGTTTAAATTCAATAAATTCTGTAAGAAAAAGGTTTCGAGGACGAAACCTCTTTAAGGGGGGTAGACTTGTAACACCCTGAAAACGGGTTTGGTAATCAAACCCCGTTAATACTAAAAGACGGGTAAAGTACCGTTAGTGGTAAAATTTAACCCGGTAAATATTAGGACTTAAATAAATAAACCTAATATTAATCAAAAGGGGGAAATACATACTTTGAGAAAACAAAGTATATAAAAAGCCCAAATTAGCGGGACTTAAAACATGACGGGTTATAACTTCCCGAACCCGTTAAAGTAACTAGGAATAATTAACCTAGTTAGTGGCATGTGATTAAGTGACTAATGGTGAGTTATAGCCTCATTTGATCAAAATAAAACATGAGGGACTAATATCGTCAAGTGGGGAAACTTGTTTTATTAAAACAAGAGTTAAACACCAAAACACACACCTTGAGTGTGTGTTCTGGTCGACATAAACACAGGAGCCAAGAAGCTCTCTACCTCAAAACCCTAAAGCTCACAAATCCAGCAAAATCAAAGGTGAATCATACAAAGAAATTGGGGCTTTAACTAAATCCTTGATCCCCTAAGCTAGGAGGTCACAAGGTATGTCGATTTTTGTAATTCGGTGATATCTTGAATTTATGATGAACACCCACAATCGAAATTCTTGAGTGCATGTGGAATGTATGGGTGATAGCGACATGAATACAAGCCTAGGAACAAGTCCTAGAAGCAAACATGTAGAATTAGTGCCATAAGATTAGAGATTTAATGATTTCCCTTATAGGTGCTAAGTGGGTTTTCATGATAAAATGATGAACCCATGAATCTGAATGTTAAATTGTGAAATTTGAAGATAGGATGAGAGACCTAGATGATGTTTATAAACACTAGACATAGAGATTTGATTCTTGATGTAAATCTTGGTGAAAATGGCTAGTTATGAACTAGTTAGTAAACATGTAGAATTATGCCCATTAGGTGTTTGTTAAAATGCCTAAATGAGAAGTAAAGTGTTGAAATTCAAGTAAAACGTGTAATTGGCAAGCTTGACTAACTACATGAGATATGGGATAAAATGGGATTCAATCATAATGTTGATTTGCCTTAATCGTGCATATTATATGACCAAAGGTAGTTAACTTTAGAAACTCGAACTAACCTATGGTGAAGTCGAATAGAAGTTTCGAAATAAAGTCCGTAAGATGAACTAGTCATAATATTGATGACTAATCTAACCATCTTGCGAATTATAATGATAGTTTGACTCTAGACAAGCTAGATGGAGGCTTGGGAGGAAGCGGGTCAAACGGAGCAAGTACGAAAAGAAAACGTTGCTTGGATGCGAGGTAAGTATAGCTTACACTAGTCTTAAATTGTGGAATATTCTCTTATCATATAAATTATCAATGTGATAACTAAACAATTGAGTAATGATGTTCCGTCATGTAGTCGTACGGAACAGGATAATCAAAGATGAGAGGAACCATAATATTGGTTAAATAGAAGTAAATCGATAAACGGTCATTTAGACTAAACGGGTCAAAAGGTGAAAATATCACCCTTTACCAATATCGACTAATGAATCTGTCGAGTGTATGATTACAGGAATACATATCAAATGGAAATTTGCATCGCTATTAGTTAGCGTTTATTAACCAAAGCATTAAATGGGTCAATATGTTGATCCGAGCCAGGTATGTGTGATAGGTTAATTACTCATTTAAAACATGAAGATCTATGAGAGTTAGGCAAAGTAAAAAGGGACATTCGGTTACCTTAAAAGGTAAACCGAAGGATTTAAATTATAGACAAAGTGTTTTGAAAACAAGATTTGGTTAAAAAATGAGATTTTGGGCGTGCATGGCTTAAACAAGCCCTTCGTCGTAAAAGAAGAGTTAAAAATGTCCAAAACACCCTTGCCAGTGAAATTAAGCAAGCAACCTTTAGAAGTCGCTTGAAAAAGAATTTTATAATCAAGTCAATACTTAGAACAAGTATAAAAAAACGAAAGATGTAAATTTTTGGTCGAAAGACTCTTTATGAGTCTTTGCCGTAAAATAATAATCCGAGGGGTAAAACTCGGATTAAATAGATCACCACATTAAATCCACCACAAATATAGTTGTGGTGGGAGATCATTTAATAAGAAATGTGGACATATGTATTTAGAAACAAGTGAAAGCAATTGGCGCTTAAAATATGCTCAAATACCCTTAACGGGTCAAAATGAGCATATGGGTGAAAATGGGTTTAAGAAGGTATATAAACCTGTAATTTGAAATCTATTATGTTAAACATTATTGAACTTGATAGGTTATGGGAAATAAGGGTCAGACAAACTTGTTTGTTTGAGAAAAATCGAACGGGTCAAAATTTGGTAAAAAAGGAATAAGCCGAAGACTTAAAAGTCTGAAATTTTTCTAAACCGGATGTTGGATTTTAAACTCCATAAGGTGGAGAATTAAATTACAAACACGTAGGAAGAAACGGTAGGTCAAACGGACAAGCGGTTTGAAAGATACGAAAGATTTCGTGTTAAAAACGGCAAAATGGAAAGGTTGGATGCAGGGGCCACCGTAACTTACGGTGCCACCGTAAGTTACGGTGGAGCTGATATAGATACGGTAGGTAACCCCTGAGTTACGGTGGAAGTTTTGACATCCAGGGGCTACCGTAAATTACGGTACCCACCGTAATTTACGGTGGACCCGGTAATAAAATATATTTTAATTAGTTTCGCTCCGTGGACTCGTTTAGACATGTTTTTAAGCCCCGAATGACTAAAGCATTTCATGTTCATGAAATGTAGGTACTTTTGGATGCCGGAAGACGATCAAGCTCAACGAGGAACCGAACACGATAAAGATACACGCTTCCGCACTTTGCATCGTCATTAATTTTAAACGACGAATCTGATCACGTTATGTCAAATGACTTATGATTTGTAAAAGTTTTTAATAAACCCGTATTTCCGACGTATATGTAATCTAAATTACACGGTTGTTTTTCGTATATTTTACGTTAAAACTTGATTATTGAGAACGGGTGTTACATTCTTCGTAGATTCCGTCCGATTTCAAAGCCGGTTGAGGATTACGAGTGTTCTAGGACTCACTGGAATCGTCTCGGATGTAATAACGGTCTCTTTGCTTCGTCCACTAGAACTTATTTGTGTATGCATTCTTTTGGTAGTTAATGATATCGATTGCTATAACAGGATGGATGTGACACACACAGATGGATAAGCTGTCACAGTTGTCAAGACTGTTTGTCGATTTTCCAATGCTCACACAGGGTGATAAACAACGCTGATACGAACACATGTGTTTTGAAAATAGGTTTTGTTCTTGGTTTTATGAAGTTACACGTAACATCTAGTTATATTCAGATTTAAACAACGCACGCCTCAATTTAGATAACGGACATCCATCAAGCTCAAAAAGAAAACTTGTGTTTCCCATAGTCACAAACGATTGTGGTTTGTATTTCACATAGCCACCATTTTCGTAGTAAAAAACGGTTGCGGTACTATTTGTTGAAATCGAAGAAAAGAGTAAAAAAGATGAATTGAGGCGTACATTAGGACAAGAAGTCCAACAATCCGTTCATTATCTGTTGTTGTCTAAAGTACGTTACAATACGTTAAAATACGCTAACATACGTTAAAATACGCTAAAATACCCTAAAATACGTTAAAATACGCTAAAATACGTTAAAATACATTAAAATACGCTAAAATACCCTAAAATACGTTAAAATACGCTAAAATACGCTAAAATACTCTAAAATACGCTAAAATACGCTAAAATACGTAAAAATACCCTAAAATACGCTAATATAAGCTAAAATACGTCAAAATACTATTAAATACGCAACAATATGTCAGAATACGTCAAAATATGCAAAAATACCTCAAAGTACGCGACTAACGATATTTCCACACACGTATACATATAATACGGCACTATGGAGTACAAGTGGATTTCAAACAAAACTGTACGTAATCATAGAATAAGATATTCTCACGCAACCGAACGGCACCGAAACGACTTATGTTGAAGGTATACGTAATAAAACGACAAAATATGCGAAAGTTCGGCAAAAAATTAGACGTATACGCGTCAAACCGAGGGAAACACGATAACACTAAATTTGAAATCATGCCATATACGATCGTATAGGCCTATGTTGTATCGTATATCAGCTTAATACGAATCGTATAGGCCTATACGATTCGTATTAAACTTTGAATTTTCTCAAAAATACCCCTGAATTTATCATAAAACCAGGGGTATTTCAGTAAAACCATCGATTAATACGCATCGTATAGGCGATGCGTATTGAAATATAAATTTCTCAAAAATGTTTTTTTCAAATCAAGGGTTCCATCATTACAACCACTTGTTTTCAACGGAGATGTAATGCAATAATTCCTCTCAATTGAATAGACCGACACTTGCTTCATAGGACTCACTTGAATCGTCTCGGATGTAATAACAGTACGTTTAGCATCCGTGTCTGCTTGAATTGCAGAAAGCAAAGGATAACGAAGATGAACATTGTATTTAGCACGAAAGTACTATACAACCAAGATAACAGCTCCAGTTTCATTTGCTTCGTCCACTAGAACTATTTGTGTATGCATTCTGTTGGTACTGAACAACAGAATCAGGTTCTCAAAACAAGGATCGTTCTAATAGATTAAAGAGAAATATTTCAGTTATTTCTGTTGATCCACAAATTACAACAAATTGTGTCTAATGCAAGGATCTTCGAATGCGGTGTGTACGTTAAATACCGTTCACCGCTTTTTTAGTTGCTTCTCTTGTTAAGTTTCTGAACCAACCGAAATCCATAAATTCAAACCGTTTCTCCGTCGCTAATTTCTCCACTCACCGTGAAATCGAACAGTTTCTGTAACAACTGCCACTAAAATCAATCATTAGGACAATAATTAGTCAATAAGAGAACCTTAATTGAGACACCCAAGTAATTATGCACTAACCCTAAAATTTTCAGAATGATCGGAATTAGGATCAGGGCCCCTAAAACTCGAGGGGGGCAAACCCTAGTCTAATATTTATCTAAAATGAACGTTGCCTACTTCTGATTAGTTGAAAAGTTGAGTCACCCAAGCTATACCCGAGCCTAGGCAGCCTATGAATTAGACTGCTTAGCTTACGGACCGTAAAGGTTCGGGCTTACGGTCCGTAAGGGAGTCCCAAAACTTGCTATAAATAGCCGACCTTGGCATTAGAACAGAAGCGTTAAAACGTTGCACAAACCTTCTGTGAACGTTGAGTTATTTCCGAAATCAGTCTAAACACACACACGATCACGAGGTGCTGCCGCAATCAGGGTAATAACTCGATCGCTATTACGATTCAACGTCCGATCGATTATAACTATCCAACAATTGTCCGAGTGCTCCTCAAATTGAGCTTGTACTTTGTTATTCATTGTGATTTCAACTTGAATGTTTGAGTGCTGTTCGAATTCGGACTATGCTCTGTCATTCGTTGTGAATCCATTGAATTGTTAAGTATCGCACTTGATAATAGTTGTGAGGGTTTAATCTCGTGAATTGACGTAACTGCTGAATTAGTTACTAATCCCGTTTGTGTGTGCATTGTTATTAAATTAGGTTAAAAGGCTAATCGATAATCTCTTCTCTTATCCTGCTACAGCCCAATTCCCTAGGACCAGCTATTCCAGTCCCACTAGTTCACACCCGACCATTAGGCCAAATGGAGGAATGGTGGACCAATGACTGGCAATTCCAAAATATAGTTAATAATCCCAATAGTTTTCTCCCACAGTTTGATCCAGAACCTATCCCTAATCCGCCAATGAGCTATGAAAATTTAGCTGAACTGCGTCAGTTTGGTTAAGAACTGATAGGCACCGGGAATAGGATCCGGGAAATGGGGGAGCAGATTTCTTGGAAGTACGACGAAAGGGAGCGTCGTTACTGAAACTGCCAGTGAACCAAAAGATAGGAGGGGTTGGAGAAGTTTGTTTGTATTATAACTAAAATAGTAAAACCGATTCTGTAAAATGGGCAATAAAACACTGTAAGATAAAAAGTGTGTATTGAAGTAGGTATAATATATATATATATATATATATATATATATATATAAAACAAAACAGAAGTCGAGACATCGACAATTTTGGCTATGCTTGCATGTTATGCTGATCTATGTGTTTATCTGTGTATTTATCTGTGATTTTGGTATTAATAATTAGACACTAATAATTCCTATTAATACTAAATTAGCAGATGGAAAACGCTAATAGTGAACCAGTTAATGAAGTAATTCAGTCTGAGCAAAATCAGGAAGATCAATATATAACTAGACAAGATATTGAACACTTTATTGCTCAAGGGATAGCCAATGCTATTCCAGAAATCGTGGCTGCTGTTCAGAAACCTGCCAACCCACAATTAATTCCTAGTAAACGTATTCCGGAAGATAACGGCAGTAACAGCATAAATGGAGGCGGCAATCATGACGATCATGATCCGCAACAGGCCCCACTCCCTAAGAGAATGAAAGCTGCAATGTCTGGTTGCACTTACAAAGAATTTCTTGCCTGTAAACCCGCAGAATTTGCAGGTAATGAAGGGGCAACTGCAACACTGCGTTGGTTAGAGAAAACCGAGGCAGTAATTGCAATAAGTAAATGTGCTGAAGAAGATCAAGTGATGTATGCATCAAACTTGTTCAAAGAAGGGGCGCTAGAATGGTGGAACACGGTGCTACAAGCAAAAGGAAGAAGGGTGGCCTATACGATAAATTGGGAAGAATTTAAGAGTCTTGTCGAAAGAAAATTTTGTCCCGAATACGAGAAGGAACAAATGGCAAATAAGTTCCTGAGTCATCGTATGTTAGGTGTAGACTGTCGAGGGTATACTTCAACATTCTTCGAATATGCGAGAGTGGTACCTTCCCTGGCTTCGCCAGAATCGGTACTTATTTCCCGTTATATTTGGGGATTAATTGGAGAAATCCGTAACATCGTTAAAGCTGCGAGACCACGCACGATTGACGATGCTGTGGAATTAGCTAATACCTTAACTGATGAACTAGTCCGCACCAGAGAGGAAGATCGCAAGAAGGAATTGGCTCAGAAGATTACCCAAGGATTTCGCGTGGGTAATAGTAACAATAAGTTCAAAAAGAGGGGAACAGGGCAATCCTCATCACCTCCTTTCTGCAGAAATTGCAAAAAGAAACACTATGGACAGTGCAATATATTTTGCAACTTCTGCAAGGCGAAAGGACATCGGGAAGAAGACTGCAGAAGAAAAACAAGAGTCTGTTATAACTGCAGAGAAACCGGACATTTCCAGTCTGAATGTCCTAAGCTAGCTAAACCAGCAGACAGTAGAGCTAAAACGACTGAAGGAACTATTAAGAAAAATGCTCGCGCATTCCAGCTGACCACTCAAGAATCCGAACTCATTCCAGACGTGATAGCGGGTACGTTCTTAGTGCATAACGTCTATGCAAAAGTATTATTTGATTCTGGTGCAAACCAAAGTTTCATTAATCCTGCATTCTGTCAAGCTCTTAACTTACCTCTAAATACCCTTAGGCAGATCTTTACTGTTGAAACGGCAGATGGAAATTCTGTCAACATAGACAAGGTTTTGCAAGAAGTAAAGATAGAATTGTTAGGTCATAAGTTTTCCGCAAACCTGTTACCTATGAATTTAGCCGGATTCGATGTGGTATTAGGAATGGATTGGTTAATAGCCAACCATGCTTGAATCCTGTGTGATAAGAATTCCGTAGAAATCCGTACTCCCACAGGAGAAGTAATTCTAATTACAGGAGATAGACCTCGAAAGCCACTGAAATTCATTTCAGTAATGAAAGTAGCTAGTTATTCAAGGAAACAAGAAATGGTGTATATGATTTCTGTAATCATTAACACTAAAAGTAAGGAACTCCAGGACATCCCTATAGTTTCAGAATACCCAGATGTTTTTCCAGAAGAATTACCTGGTTTACCACCTGATAGGGAAGTAGAGTTTAGAATTCATTTAATTCCAGGTACTGCACCAATAGCTAAGACACCTTATCGATTAGCACCTACTGAAATGCTATTGAAAAAGCAATTAGATGAATTACTAAGCAAAGGATTCATACAACCGAGTTCATCCCCTTGGGGTGCACCAGTGTTGTTTGTGAAAAAGAAAGATGGATCAATGAGAATGTGTATCGATTATAGGGAATTGAATAAGGTTACAATTAAGAACCGATACCCATTACCTAGGATTGATGATCTTTTTGATCAATTGCAAGGAGCTAGGTATTTCTCTAAGATAGATTTAAGATTTGGATATCACCAATTGAAAGTACAAGAGAAGGACATACCTAAAACTGCTTTCAGAACTAGGTATGGTCATTATGAGTTTACAGTCATGCCCTTTGGATTAACAAATGCTCCAGCTGCATTTATGGACATGATGAATAGAATCTGTAAACCATACTTGGATAAATTTGTAATCGTGTTCATTGACGATATACTCATTTATTCCAAAAGTCAGGAGGAACATTGTGAGCACTTGCATGCACTCTTAACATTGTTAAGAAAGGAAAAGCTTTATGCCAAATTCTCGAAGTGTGAATTCTGGCTACAAGAAGTGCAATTTTTAGGTCATATGGTGAATCACGAAGGAATTCACGTAGATCCTGCTAAAATAGAAGCAATCACGAATTGGAAAGCTCCACGAACAGTTATGGAAGTTAGAAGTTTTCTAGGATTAGCTGGATATTATAGACGATTTATTAAAGATTTCTCTATGATAGCTGTACCTTTAACTAAGCTAACCTGTAAAGCCGTTAAGTTTGAATGGGGATCTAGACAAGAGGAAGCTTTTAGGATTCTAAAGCACAAATTGACAAATGCTCCAATTTTAGCTTTACCCGAAGGAACTGAGGATTTTGAAGTATATTGTGATGCTTCAAAATTAGGATATGAATGTGTGTTGATGCAACGCAAAAAGGTAATTGCGTATGCCTCTAGGCAATTGAAAAAGCACGAAGAAAATTATACGACTCATGACCTAGAACTAGGAGCTATAATTTTTGCTCTTAAAATTTGGAGACATTATCTGTATGGAAGTAAGTTTACTATCTATACGGACCATAAGAGTTTAAGGTATATATTTGGGCAAAAAGAGTTAAATATGAGGCAAAGAAGGTGGATGGAAATCTTAAGTGATTACGACTGTGATATTCAGTATCACGAAGGAAAGGCAAACGTAGTCGCAGATGCCTTAAGTCGTAAATATCATGAAAAGCAAAAGCGAGTTCGTGCTCTTAGGTTAAATCTACAATTAGATTTAATGGAACAAATAAAGGAAGTTCAGGGAACGGCAATCAAGGACGATGCCGAAGGAATGAAAGGTTACCTAAAGGAATTAGAACAAGGAAAAGATGGAATTTGGAGATTCCACAAGAAACGAATTTGGGTACCTAAGCAAGGAGAATTAAGAAATAAGATTTTAGAAGAATCTCATAAATCTAGGTATACTGTACATCCAGGAAATAATAAGATGTACCAGGATTTAAGAAATAATTTTTGGTGGATAGGAATGAAAAAGGATATAGCCGAATACGTATCTAAGTGTCTAACCTGTTCACAAGTTAAAGCCGAACATCAGAAACCTTCAGGACTACTACAACAGTTAGAAATGCCTGTATGGAAATGGGAACTCATAACAATGGATTTTGTTACTAAGTTACCCAAAACCAGAAAAGGTAATGATGCTATTTGGGTAATTGTGGATCGATTAACCAAATCAGCTCACTTTCTACCAATGAAGGAAACCTTTAGCATGGAAAGGTTAGCCCAGTTGTATGTAGATGAAGTAGTATCCTTACATGGAGTCCCACTCTCCATTGTATCGGATAGAGATAGTCGTTTTACTTCCCGTTTCTGGACAAGTTTCCAAGAAGCAATGGGAACTCGACTTAATTTAAGTACCGCATATCATCCTCAAACGGACGGACAAAGTGAAAGGACGATACAAACCCTAGAAGACATGCTCCGAGCATGTGTAATTGACTTTGGTGGTAATTGGGATAGTCATTTACCATTAATTGAATTCTCCTATAACAATAGTTATCATTCGAGCATCGAAGCTGCTCCATTCGAAGCACTGTATGGACGCAAGTGCAGAACTCCCGTATGTTGGGCAGAGATAGGAGAAAGTCAGTTATCGGGTCCAGAGATTGTGCAAGAAACTACTGACAAGATATCGCAAATCAAGGAAAGACTGAAGACTGCTAGAGATCGACAGAAGAGCTATGCAGACAATCGCCGCAAGCCGTTAGAATTCCAAGTCGGAGACAAAGTACTATTGAAAGTTTCTCCTTGGAAAGGAGTAGTATGATTCGGTAAGAAAGGAAAACTGAGTCCCAGATATGTTGGACCATTCCCAGTGATCCAACGAATAGGACCAGTAGCTTATCGTTTACAACTACCAGAAGAGTTAGCTGGAGTACATGATGTGTTTCATGTATCCAATCTCAAGAAATGTTTATCAGACGAATCCCTGGTAGTACCTCTTCAAGATATAGAGGTAAATGAAAAGCTGAAGTTCGTAGAGAAACCTTTACAAATAGAAGATCGGAAGATTAAGTTTCTCAAACATAAACGACTGGTGTTGGTAAAAGTCAAATGGGAATCCAAGAGAGGACCAGAATACACTTGGGAACTGGAATCAGAAATGAAGCGAAAGTACCCTCATCTATTTCAGTAAATCTCGAGGACGAGATTTTTCTTAAGGTGGTGAGGATGTAACAACTGCCACTAAAATCAATAATTAGGACAATAATTAGTCAATAAGAGAACCTTAATTGAGACACCCAAGTAATTCTGCACTAACCCTAAAATTTTCAGAATGATCGGAATTAGGATCAGGGCCCCTAAAACTCGAGGGGGGCAAACCCTAGTTTAATATTTATCTAAAATGAACGTTGCCTAATTCTGATTAGTTGAAAAGTTGAGTCACCCAAGCTATACCCGAGCCTAGGCAGCCTATGAATTAGACTGCTTAGCTTACGGACCGTAAAGGTTCGGGCTTACGGTCCGTAAGGGAGTCCCAAAACTTGCTATAAATAGCCGACCTTGGCATTAGAACAGAAGTGTTAAAACGTTGCACAAACCTTCTGTGAACGTTGAGTTATTTCCGAAATCAGTCTAAACACACACACGATCACGAGGTGCTGCCGCAATCAGGGTAATAACTCGATCGCTATTACGATTCAACGTCCGATCGATTATAACTATCCAACAATTGTCCGAGTGCTGCTCAAATTGAGCTTGTACTTTGTTATTCATTGTGATTTCAACTTGAATGTTTGAGTGTTGTTCGAATTCGGACTATGCTCTGTCATTCGTTGTGAATCCATTGAATTGTTAAGTATCGCACTTGATAATAGTTGTGAGGGTTTAATCTCGTGAATTGACGTAACTGCTGAATTAGTTACTAATCCCGTTTGTGTGTGCATTGTTATTAAATTAGGTTAAAAGGCTAATCAGTAAAGCTTATACTCTGCTCGTAAATCTGCAATGTGAGTCATTCTCTTTTTATCAAATATGCTTTACAAAACTCCAAATTATTTTCAAAGTTATAATTACAGGGATTAAGTCTATGTAATCACCAAGTTACAGCCGGTATGTGGGGTTTTGTATACATTACTTATTTCCCGTCACACTTGGACAAACGGGTGGCCAAGGGGTGATCTGACCACAGTCACAGACACCATTGGACAAATGGGCTAGCCAATGGATGGTCGAGTGACAAATACTGTGGGTAGTTGGTTTTGATATCAGAAACATTGTAATTCCCCTTAATACTGTAGATTATAACAAATGTGTCGTTTCAGTAAACTGAATGATTCACTCAGTATTTCCCCGCTGACAAAACCTTTTTCAAACATGTTTCAGGTAATCTGGTATGAGCAAAGAAAAGTGCCGTGGAGCACTCCCAGCTTAGAAAAGTGGCTCAATGTAAATAAATAAATGAACATGTTTTGAAAATAAAGATTTCCCTGAGAAATCACATTATTGTAAATTTCGGGAATTTATCCCTAAAAGTTATAAAACGAGCAGTTTAAATTATTGAAAGATCCTGTTTTAAAAAGACTTCCGCTGTCGCTTAAATTAAATACCACGGGGTTCCTGTCCCGCGGCTCTTGAAACGGGTCAAACTGGGTCAGGGGCCGTGACAGTTTCTTCGTAGATTCCGTCCGGTTTCAAAGCCGGTTGAGGATTACGAGTGTTCTAGACTCGTTCAAGGCATGCAATGTTTCCTCTCAATTGAATAGACCGACACTTGCTTCATAGGACTCACTTGAATCGTCTCGGAAGTGGATTTCGGTTGGTTCAGATCTCTTTGGGTATATTCGAAGCCAACTAAAATACGTTGAAGTACTGAATCAACAGAAATAACTAAAACAACTTGAATCGTCTCGGAAGTACTGAACAACAGAAGGATGAGATATCGGCGGTTAGCTCGAAGAAGTTTCTCTCAATCAGGTGTTCCATTAGATTTCCCATTTTATCATGTGTCATACGTTACGAGATTCTTCGAGAATTAGAAAAGGAGAAAATACGGAACGACAGGGGTAGTATGAGTCTGAGTCCATTGTGGTTCGTGTCAGGTTTGTATTTCCCATAGCCACCGTTTCCGTAGTAAAAAACGGTTGCGGTTTTGCACATTTAATCTTCATTGCTTCATTATAATTAATAATGCGGTCTCGATTGAAGATGTAATTGCAAGACTGTTATTCGGGCTTCCAATGCTCACACAGGGTGATTGTACTGCCACAGATGAAGTCAAATGTGATCAAACTTGGACATCAGACGTAAATCTTGAAGAAACGGAACATAATCCCAGATTGTCTAAAGAAGCGCTTTTATCATGTGTGATCCAGAGGTCGGTCTTGGGTGGGCATAAGATCCGTGGGCCCTATTGTCGGATTATTGTACCAAGAAAGTCATTAGACTGCCGCAGATGAAGTCAAATGTGATCAAACTTGGACATTAGTCATAAATCTTGAAGAAACGGAACATAATCCCAGATTGTCTAAAGAAGCCCTTTTATCATGTGTGATCCAGAGGTTGGTCTCGGGTGGGCATAAGATCCGTGGGACCTATTGTCGGATTATTGAACCAAGAAAGTAATTGGACTGCCGCTGATGAAGTAAAATGTGATCAAACTTGGATATCAGACGTAAATCTTGAAGAAACGGAACATAATCCCAGATTGTCTAACGAAGCGCTTTTATCATGTGTTATCCAGAGGTCGGTCTCGGGTGGGCATAAGATCCGTGGGCCCTATTGTCGGATTATTGAACCAAGGAAGTCATTGGACGACCGCAGATGAAGTCAAATGTGATCATACTTGGACATCAGACGTAAATCTTGAAGAAACGGAACATAATCTCAGATTGTCTAAAGAAGCGCTTTTATCATGTATGATCCAGAGGTCGGTCTCGGGTGGGCATAATATCCGTTGGCCCTATTGTCGGATTATTGAACCAAGGAAGTCATTAGACTGCCGCAGATGAAGTCAAATGTGATCAAACTTGGACATCAGACGTAAATCTTGAAGAAACGGAACATAATCCCAGATTGTCTAAAGAAGCGCTTTTATCATGTGTGATCCAGAGGTCGGTCTCGGGTGGGCATAAGATTCGTGGGCCCTGTTGTCGGATTATTGAACCAAGAAAGTCATTGGACTGCCGCAGATGAAGTCAAATGTGATCAAACTTGGACATCAATCGTAAATCTTGAAGAAACAGAACATAATCCCAGATTGTCTAAAGAAGCGCTTTTATCATGTGTGATCCAGAGGTCGATCTCAGGTGAGTTGTGGTTGATTTATAAGAGGAGGTTATGAAACAAATATATGTTTATGCCAATTTAAAAGACAATACTGACAGAGGTGCTGGTCTTTTCTCCCACTGTGCAAACTTGAAAAATCTCACCATAACACATCTAATATGGCACATGATAAAAGCGCTTTTTTAGACAATCTGGGATTATGTTCCGCAAATTGGGAACCACATATTCGAGTGTAAAAGCATGGAAAGATGACCAACTGCTCGAAATCCCTTTCGTTTCTCGGGTTCGCATTCGACACAACACAACAAAAAATAAATTCAAAAAAACAGTGGCCTGATACGCATCGTATAGGTCTATACGATGCGTATCAAGCCCCCCGCTAGACATAACCTGCACCTGTCAGTCTGCCATGTTTTTTACTTTGATTCAATACGCATCGTATAGGCCTATACAATGTGTATTGAATTGAAAAAGTGTGTAGATAGACAGGGAGTGTGCCATTAGAAAACCTCTATATTTTTTTTGAACGGCAACCACTCTTTATATATAAATATAAAGGGCCAGTAAGGGGCTGGAAAAGAACAAGACAACTCCAAAAACCAAACCGAAAAAAAAAACAGGAAAAACCGATTACATTTGATCAATAATATTAAAGTCCTTCCAATTCTCCCATGAAGGCTTCTTGAGCCTTGACCTGTTGCTTATCCATAGGAACGCGTCTTCTTTTATTTGCTCCACCGTCATCCTGAAGGGAATGAAGGAATCTTCAAAGACCTTTTCATTTCTAACTTTCCACAAGTTCCAAACAGTCGCCATGATGATCGTATACACCACTTTCTTCCAAACTTTATCCCCCGGGTTCAGTTTCACTTGCAAAACGAAGTCATTCAGGTTGTTGCTAGTAATAAATCTAATCCGCAGCCAAGTTAAAATGCTCCACCAAATGCATTGAGCCCATAGACAACTCATGAAAATATGGACTGGGTCTTCATCATGGATCCCGCAACGAGAACATAAGCTGTCACCAATGGGAACACCCCTCTGCAACAAACCCACTTTTGAAGCTATTTTTCCCATTTGAGCTCTCGATAATAAATAGATAGCTTTCGGCGGAGCCCAATTATTCCAATCAAAGGCGACATTATCCCTATTTTCCTCCAAAGAACGCGACTCGATCCCCATACGGACCTGCCGAACCGAAAAAGAACCATTCGGTTCACTTCTCCATTTCCATACCCTTCCGTCCAACACGAGGTTGTCTTTGAGATCTATACCGAGTTTGCCAAGCGCCGCCTGCACTGACCCAATATCTTTCCAAATCCCCGGGATTGTTTTCTTCAAAAGGATTAACAAATTAGAAGACGAGATCGAATTACCTCCGTGGATAGCCGCAATCACCTCGGCCCAAAGGTGGTTGGGGTTGCCTTTTAATCTCCACCACCACTTCGTAAGCGCAAGATTAAAACTTTGAATGCTTCCCATCCCCATTCCGCCCGCTTTTTTCACTTTCAACAGAAGCTCCCATCTTATCCATCCAAGTTTATATCTATTATTTGATTTTCCCCATATGAATTCCCTTCTAATTTTCTCAAGCTTTTTGACAACACATTTAGGCGCGGAAAATAGCGATAGGAAATAGGACGGCAAGCTACCAAGAACCGATTTAGCTAGCGTCATACGGCCCGCAAATGATAGATGTCTCGCTTTCCATTTGGATAATCTCGAAGCGAATTTGTCTAAAACCGGTTTTCAAACTTTGGCTCTCTTCATGTTCGCTCCAATCGGAATACCCAAATACTCAAACGGGAGAGAACCAACATCGCATTTGACTTTGCAAGCGAGGCGCTCCACTTCATTATTTTCGACTCCAATCCCGAAAATTTTACATTTCCGCCGATTTATCTTTAGCCCGCTCACAAGGCAAAGCCATCTTAATAATCTGTTTAGGGCAATAATATTGTCCTTCGACCACAGACCTATAAAAACCACGTCATCAGCGTAACAAAGGTGAGTGATATTTGGGCCGCCATTTGGGAGTTGACAACCTTTAAATAGGCCTAAATTAACGAGCCTATTAATAAAGAAAGTAACCACTTCCATGGCGATGATAAACAAGAACGGGGATAACGGATCCCCTTGACGAAGCCCACGCTTGTACTTAAATTCTTTAGTAGGAGACCCATTTATTAACACCGACCCCATGCCCGAGACCAAACAACCCTTAATCCAGGAAATCCATTTGAGAGGAAACTCCATCTATTCCAACATCCCAAAAAGAAATTTCCAATTTATGGAATCATACGCCTTCTCGAAATCCACTTTGAAAACAAGTAACTTGGTCTTAGTTTTTTTAGCCCAGGCGACCGTCTCACTCACTATAAGCGGGCTATCGAGAATATTACGGTTACCAACGAACGCGGATTGCATAGGGGAGGAAATGTCACCGATAACAATCTTGAGTCTATTGGCTAGAGTCTTGGCAATGATTTTGTATATCGACCCGACCAAAGAGATTGGTCTAAAATTAGAAATACTTTGGGGGTCTTTAACTTTTGGAATTAATGCGACAAAAGAAGAGTTACATCCATTGCTAATCCTACCCGTCAAGTAGAATTCATTCATCACCTCCAAAATTTTACCTTTAAACTTACCCCAAAAAGCTTTGAAAAACTTCAAAGAAAACCCGTCCGGACCCGGCGCTTTCCCACCATCACAGCTTCTAAGAGCCTCGAAAACTTCTTTCTCCGTGAATTGAGCACACAGAATCCTTCCATTGTTCTCGGTTAAGATAGGCAGCCCATCTTTAAAAAAATCCGGCCTTCTTCTAATTGGTTCCGCAAATTGTTTTTTAAACCATAGCCTAATTTCTTCTTTCAGCTCCACTGGATCCGACACCATCCTGTTTTGAAACACTAACCCTTGAATCCTGTTTTTGGCCGAGTTTATAGAGACAATTTTATGAAAAAACGAGCTATTTTCATCTCCAAACTTGAGCCAATTAACGCGGGCCTTTTGTTGCAAATCTTTCGATTTAATCGATTCCAAATGATTCAGTTTTAAACGGGACACAATTCTCAATTTTTTATCTTCAGCCGAGATCGGACCCCTACAGGCCTTAGACTCAATCCCTTCGATAATTTTCTCCAACTCTGTCGTCTCTTTCAACTCCTTAGTTCTGACCCCAGCCCTCCATTTTTTTATACCCGGCTTAATGTTTTTAAGAATCGCGGCTACAATCTCGTCTTTGTTACCTGAGACCGAAGCATCATTCAAGACCCCATCAACAATAGTCTCTAATTCCGGATCTCCAATCCAGGAATTAAAAAATTTGAACGGGACAGGACCGAAATCATCTGTAACACACGACAAGGAGATCGGGCAGTGGTCCGAAAGGCCCCTTTTATGAACCACTAATCTCGCAGACGGCCAACGGCTAAGAAAAGCGTCATTCACCAAAAATCTATCTAATTTACTCATTTTCACATCAGAATGTCCTGAAATAAAAGTAAATTTACCTCCCGACATGGAAAATTCCATAAGGCCAGCATTAGAAACAAAACCGTTGAACGCATCCAATGACGCCCGGTCGAAGCGAGAAAACCTTTATATTAATATTTATCCTGGGTATATTTATCACACCCCAATAATATAACATATGATCATGCCTTTAACACAAAAAGTTGGTATACTAATAGCTTTTCTGTTTCTAAAAAAAAAAACTGGTTTACGTATTTTATTGAATTCTAGTACGAAAAGGTGAAGAGGAGACACGTGGGTATGTGAATTAAAGGGCAATAAATGTGTAAAATCTATAGGAGCATGGGGGCATTGATATCACCGACAGCCCTCGTATGATGTTTGACACCACCGACAAAAGTCTCTCCTCTTAGATCTTGCCAATCATCGTCACCCAGCTGTCCTGCTCCCATTTGAAAAACAAAAGCCCAACACCCTCGCCACGTTTGTGGGACCCAACATCAACGGTACACTTCCAGCTGTACACGTAAACATACTTTTAAAGTTTTAACCTACTCACATTTCATTGCAAATCAATATGTGGATGATATGTATATTTTCATCTTAGTGGCGTGAATAGCGCGTTGTCAAGACCTAAGTTTGATATTTATTTGTGTTATTTTTTATGAATTTAGGCAATGAAGGACTTGAGTTAAGTCTTGTGTGAGGTTGTCAGTTTGAATCCCGAGCTTATTCGGGTTTTCGTCTCACCGTGTGATACGCCGGGGAGTTTTACTCTTGTTGTGACACAACAACTGTCAAGTGACAACCGACGATATAGTTTTCCCGGGGGAAACGCTTAAGCCAAACTCTGAAGTCAGGTTGAGCCCGGTTAAGACAACATAGTCTGGCTGGATGGGGCAACGAGGTTCTCCAATTTGGAGATTGTGGTGGCCAAATACAAGAAATTAGGCGTTCAAAAAAATGTCATTCAGAAACAATTAGCAATGTTTCAAAGAAGACTAGAGACTGTGGTTTTCTGTACCATTCAGAAACAATTAGCAATGTTTAAAAGAAGACTAGAGAATGTGGTTTTCTATACCATGAGACTTGATTTTTTTATCTTTTGTTTTTTTATATAAAAAATACATTATTATTTGTGTGTAATATAAGTTTAAAGATGTATAAATCAATTCTTCAATGTGATTCTTTTAGGTCTAGATCTATCATATTATGGGAAACTCAACTCCCATACGTACCTTCTTAACAATTTGAAAATTGTGCCACATTCGTCTTTTGTTTTTCTTTAATTCATGCTAGGGGTCGTTTTCTGTAAACCTTGTATAATAGCGACACTTGGTGGCCAATTTAAAGGAAGAGAGACCTACTGCCAATTAAATTGGTAAAGTTAACATCATACCATGTCCATGGTGGAATTTAACTCTCATTATTGGATGAAATGTTTACTTTACGTGTATATCGAAAGAAAAATATATTGTACCTATAAGACTCTTTGCTATGGAGCCACGGCCCATGCCTCATTATAGGGGCAAGGCAAGGCGTGAACAGGGCGGGGTACACCACCGGACAAGGCGGGGTTAAGGACAGTAAGAGGGCTGGTGTGAGTGGTTGGCACGGCGTGAAGTTAATTGTTTGAGTGAGGCTAGGGCTGCAAACGAACCAAACGTTCGGCGAACAGTTTGTGAACCGTTCGGCGGGAAGTCTGTTTGTGTTCGTTCATTTACTAAACAAACGAACACGAACAAGAAATTTCGTTCGTTTAGTTAAATGAACAAACATGAACAGAGGTCGTGTTCGTTCATTTATGTTCGTGAACGTTCGGTAACGTGTTTGTTTGTGTTCGATACTTTAGTAGTGTTTTTAGTTTTTATATTTATTTAAATACTTCAAAATTCCGAAAAATTAAATATCTAATAAGTGTCGGTGTATTATATATTCTGTTCATGAACGATTGTTTGTGTTCGTTTGTTTCCATTTGTGTTCATAAACATTAGTTTGTGCTCATTTGTATTCGTCAACGTTCGTTGCCTAAAATTAACAAACAAACACAAATGAACACAAACAAGTTCATTTCCTTAACAAACGAACATGAACATAAAATCTCGTTCGTTCGTGTTCGTGAACAGTTCGCGAACAAATATATTTCTTAACAAACGAACACGAACAAGGTCTTGTTCGTTTCGTTCGGTTCGTTTGCAGCCATAGGTGGGGCCCATGCCCAACGATCATGTGACCATATTAAGAAAAAAAAAGAAATTTATTTAATTTAAATTTAGCATACATATACTCAACTACCTATCCCATTTTCTACATATTTACACCATTTTTTCATCTCTCTCACACCAACCCTATCTAAAAAATATTTACATATTTTTATAATGAATTTTCTATTCGAGTCATCCAATTCCGATATGAAAGACGAGATCATTACTGAAACTGTTAAGTTGGGTATGCAAGTTTTAAGTCATCAAGCATAAAATTCTTAACCCCGTAAAAGAGCAAGGAAACTTGAAAGAGATCGTGAAGGTGCTCGCAATCGTTTGGTAAATGATTATTTTTCTGATAATCTAGTGTATGGCACGAATTTATTTAGGCGTTGTTTTTGTATGAGTTGCGATCTATTTGTACGAACAGTTAACAGCTTAGAGAGTCGTTTTACTTTCTTCCAACAAAGGGGAGACATGTGGCGTTTATGTAATGCCCTGCTTTTTCAAACTTTCCATAATTAGAAAGTGTGCTTGTATTTCTATTATTGGAAGTCTTGTATTCTTGTAATCGTTCTTTCCTTGTAATCGTTGTAAAATCCGAGACTTGGATCATAATGTAATTCGTATTTTCATCACATTCATGTTATACACATTTCATGCTTGCTCGTACATTTGGATTGATCAAACATGTGATACTTTAATCTTAATTTGTGCAAAATGCATCAAACTTGCAAACACGTGATTATACGTTCAACTTACGTGAATACGACACTTATTCTTGACAAATATACTTGTTTGTACTCATTTTATATTAGTCTTATAATATAGTTGCATTACATACCTTAACATATGGTTTTTATACCTAAAACACCCTAAAAATAACTTAAAACATCACTATATATAAGTATAGGGGTTATAAATGACAAAACATCAATCTTGTGTCGCCTGACCCCGGCTCGCGGCCCGTGACAGGTTGGATCCGCAGATCAGACTTAATCAGCTCGCGATTGGGCCATTTCCTGGTGTGTTTTGTTGAGTTTAAGCTTGTATTTCTTGCATTTAATGTCACCTAATCAACCCTAATTCTTTTCCCTATAAAAGCCAACCCTCCTCCGCACTTTTCCACTTTACAACTCACTCAAACACCCTCAAATCTATCCATAATCAGCTGTTAAACAGAAGCAAGAACAGATTCATCACAAGTTACTAAAGTGAGCATAAGTTCACTTCTACTCATTCTTTTTCTTTGATTCTTCTTTCTAATCACTTGGAACAACCTTAGGTATGTTTCCAGAGGTTTTCCATGGAAAACCAAGGCCGGAATATCACCATATAAGGCTCCAAAGTGCAATAAACTTTCTGTTTTGATTAAACTTTTGTTAAACTTGCTTAAACTTGAGTTATCTCATCACATTCCTATGTCCTTATGCTCATAATCAAATCTATGGTTAGTTGGGCTTAAAAACAAGGTTGTGACATGTAAAATCAGAGGTTTAAACCTCATAAACATTCTGTTTTGATAGGGTTTTAACCCACAGGTGATGAACAAGCTTGAAGATTGTGTGATTATAAGGTTAGCTTGGGCTATCCCACTTGAAAATCCACACATCACTTGATGTTTTTCTTAGATTAGTTGTAGTTATTTCATTATTTATTGTATGTTCATGACCTTCCTTGTTGTCTATGACAACATGTGTAGTGGTGGACACCAAAGAGGTTCCTAAATGGAAGACTTGTCTTTCCTACCTCATGCATGACTTATGTGAAATACAAAAGAGGTTCCTAAATGGAGGTTTTATCCTCCTGCCTCATGCTTGACTTATATGACATAATGATATACTATATAACCTACAAAAGAGGTTCCTAAATGAAGGTTTTATCCTCCTACCTCATGTGAAATACACGACACTTAAACTATTTTAATCTCTATCCATGCTTAACATGAAACTATATGATGCTTGTGAATCTTGTATGCTATGTAAACTTCTTGTGCCGATATAAGCTCGTTAACTTTGCTAGCCTACCTTAACAATTATAGCGCTATAGGATTAACGCACCACCTATTAGTCTTGGGGTATTGTTAAGTTAGACATGTTAACCTCCCGTTATTCTTTGGGATATGCAAAATTAACGCGTTGTATACTTAGGTTTGAACATATAGTACATCGTTTCAGCATATTAGTAACTTGCATATTGGTTATTCATGTTGGATATGAGACGTTAAACTTTTAATCTATATTATGCTATGTATGAAAACTTGTATACTCACCAACTTTTTGTTGATATATTTTAATACATGTTGCAGGTTGATAGACGTGATGATATCATGAGAAGAAACAAGATTTAGGTGGTGTAACACCTCGTAAAAATCACGTCCAATGATGTATTGACACGTGTAATAAACCCTAATAAAGTCGAACAGTGAAATTTAGGGACTAATTTTTCGAAAAATCGAAAACTTTGATTTTGAAAGGACTGGAAGTGTTAGCATACCTAAAATAAGTTTCTAAATAACCTCTCACGATGGGGATGTTCACAAATGTGCCACTTGATGATAAAGTGTGGCCGTTTGCGTAATTAATTGAAAGTTTGCGCAATGAAGGGTTAAAAGAGTCAACATGTTAATTCTTACCTCTGAGTGACCTTTTAACAAACCGGGAGCTTCATGATATTTAATTATACTCTCGGGAATGCCAAGTAATGGCCAACAAGGGTTTTTATGCCTATAAGTAAAGTTACGCGCAACTTTGCAAGTTAGAGGGACTAAAAGCGTCAATATGTTTAATTATACCTCTGAATGGCCTTTTAGCGAACCCGAAGCATCGTGATGTTTAATAATACTATCAACGATGTCTAATATGGATTAAATGAGGCTTCAATGCTAATAAATGATGAAATGCGCAAGTTGCGCAATAGAGGGGCCTAAAGCGTCAACTTTTGAATCTACGCCATTCGGTGACCATTTAAGCGAACGAGAGCATAGTAATATTTAAGTATATGCTTGGAAATGATTAATATGGGCCATGGAAGGCTTAGATGTCATTAAACGGCATTTCGCGCTACTTTGCGCAATTAAGGGACTAATTGCGTCAAACTGCAAAAGGAGGTCGAATCGTATGGTAACAGACCTTCCGGAATATGTTCATAAGTTAAACATACTCTATTTATCCTTTATATAGCTTAGGTATAGGATTAGAGGAGTTTGGCGCGCAAAAATAAACTTTTATGTCATGCAGGGACTAAAAGTGTCAAAAAGTGCACAAGTTTGCACTTTTGAGCGTATCTCGCATTCTGAATATCCCCGGACACCCAAAAATTTATGTAAGCACTAAAATATTTTATTTTAGTGATCGCCATGATAAAATTCCATTCGTCACGTCGTTTGAATCGTTTTTCGCGTCCGCCCGTGTTCCGTCGTAATTAGCCGAACAACGTGACCGTACGACCAAACGAACCGACATCCGGCATATTTTTGAGCATTTTTCATATTCCCTATGCCTAGGCATCATTTTATTGCCTTAAAAATGGTTTAACGGGCCTCAAACGCATCAGAAAGGGGCTAGAAGCATGCAGGGACCAAAACTGCCATTTTAGAAACTTGATTTCCAGCTGTTACAGCTGTTTTAATCAATTGCAAATGGTTTTCTTCAGTCCTTGGGCAGCCCATAGATTGCTAAAACAAGGGGTAAAGGTGTACGGTCCAGATGTGATCACGTTTATCAAGAAACGATCCTAACGGTCCTCAAAAACCTATATATACCCATTGAATTTGGCTCTCATTTGCACCATTTCCTTCAAATCTGCTATGATCTCTAATTTGTGAGGGTCTTGAACTCTTTTTGAGAACCTCCTTCAGTTCATAGGACCTCTTGTAAGTACCCTTTCGTGCCTAGTTTAAATTTCTAGCGGTTATAGCAGAAAGGTCAAACGTTTTGATAAACGCTTTGACTTTTAATCGGTTGAGCCATGGTTCGGAACGAACATGGCTACGTGACCGTAATTAGGTAGGTGATTAACCCTCAAAAGGGCACCTCCTAATTACCACGTTTACTTAGTTTAATTGTCGGGTCAAATTAAAGTCAAACGGGTTAGTTTTAAATAAAATGTATAACTATTAAATTAGAAGTCATAAAATCAATTTTGCCACAATAATAACTTGGTAAATATTAGTTGAACATGTCTAAGCATGATTCAACCCGACAATTCTAAGTATAGGCCCGGTTCGGAGCCGAAAGTCGCGAAAGTTGACTTTTGCTTTAACTTTCAGTTCTGACCCGAATTAGACTTATTTAGATATGCCTTAGGATTCCTTTAGGATCATGTTATGGGTTAGTGTAACCCTCTGAGGTTATACAACCTGAATCCTTAGTTATCCTATTCATTTGCAAGTTTCCGTTATATGCCGAATTGTTGACCGTTATGCCCTTTTGACCTTAAAACAATATTTTTGAAAATGTGAGAGGATAGAAACCTTCACTACTGAATTATAAACTTGTCCATAAAATCTGACATCATTTTGAGGTCCAGATTAGGAGTTATGCTCAATAGCGTAATTAGAAGCTTCTTTAGTAATTAAATAGCGTAAATTGCATATAGCCTATCTAAACCCAAATTTTTGTATAAAACTTTATACCTACTGTATTAAAATAATATTTTGGGATTTTTAAAGATTTTAATTCAATTTTAGGCTCAGCATAACTTAGTGTTCTAAGCTTAATTCGGCTAATGCCGGTTTTGCCCTTTTAAGCCATAAAATGAGTTTTATAAATCCGATTGACCCCAAACCTTTTTCTACTGATCTAATATATTAAATATGTTATTTTGAGCCTTCTGGAATTTTAAAAATATCAGCTTTCTTTATAAAACCCGGAAATGGCTCCAAATCGCCTTTTTTAAGCGTTTTTAGCACATAAGTATGCACTAGAACCTATTTAAGCATATGGGATTGAAACCTACTGATGTATTCAGTAAAATTTTATATTTTAACAGTAGGAGGATAACTTAAACTCAGAATTTCTGTTTTGACCTTTTAGGCATTTATGAAATTACCAAAACGCCCCTACGGTGTCTAGAATGATTAAGATTGATAAATTTCACATAAGGATTAATACCCTACTGCTATAACTTAGTAAATTAAGTTTATTTACTGATTTAATCAGACCTGTAACTCAGGTTATTATTTAAACCCTTTTACACCCTTTAAAATGACCAAAATGCCCTTATGAGGCATAAATTGGGTTTAAAACCATTTGGGGCATGATGGAAGGTATCATTCCGATATCACAACATGTTTAAGGCATATTAACTTAGGAAACTTGTATATGACTCTTATGGTTACTCGTTACGCACTTTATGCGTTCGGATCGGCGTAGGTAACTAGTTTACCCATTATAGCCGAAACGGGTCAAACCATATCATTTCGGTCTCAAAATCCAGAATGTGATTAAGTTACCCATATTAAACAAGTATGCAAGCTTGTTGGGTCAAAACCACATTCTAAAAACGGTCTTCGCCTTATCGTGCGTTTAAACCGTAATCTTCATTTAAGAACTAACCGGTCTAGGCTTAGGCCAAATTAAAGACCCGTTAGAAATCTAATAGGTTATTAAAAACCTTCGTTCTAGAATTAGGAGCCCAGTAAAAGCTATCTGTACTTGCTTGGTGGTATACGGCTGGGATTAAATTCATATTTAGCTCAGGTAAATACTTTTAACTTATTTTCCCTTATACGGGCTTGGGGTACGGTATATAAAATACCGCTTGGTCGGGCAATTGACCCTAACTCATTAGTAGTTGGGTATTATCAATGTGACCCGTTTGAAAATGCTGTTTTGTTTGTATAACGCCTTTGGGGGCTTAATGACCATGTCCCGGATATCCTTGGCATCATTCAAAGAATGGCCACGACCTTAGCATACGGGTGTAGGCGTACACCCGTAGTGCATTAAATAAAGTATAACAGTCGGTACGAGAAGAAATCTCGCGGCGGAACTATACTATGTGGTATGTCTATTAAACTTTAATCCGGCACGACCCGGATACTGAACGCTAACAAACATGTAATTCTTTTACAAGATTATAGGCAAATAATTGTCCCAAGTTATAAAATGTTCTGTGCCACGGGCATTCAAATCAATTTTTAAAACCTTTTCAAAATGAGTCAGTTAAATTGTATTTACCAGTGAAAACTGACGTATTTTCCCAAAAAGACTAAGTGCAGGTACTACGCGTAATAGGCTGGTTTCTCCTAGCATCAAATAGAAGTCTCGCAAGCTTAGATGCCTGAAGTCTGTTGAACAATATTTTATTTTATCTTGCGATCCGCCTGTGGATCTTTTACTTTCCGTCTGTAATACTTGGATATTACTTCATATCGGATTGTAATATATTTTGCTTCCGCTGTGCATTTAAATTGTGTGGTTTGACTATGATGATATCAACTACGTCACGGAACCCCCACCGGGCCCACCGGTGACACGTGGTAAAATCGGGGTGTGACAGGTTGGTATCAGGGCCAACGTTGAGTGAATTAAACACTAGCCTTTTGTGTTTAATCTCAATGACACAATAGCACATTCCTTGACCTTCTGAGTCTAGACTTAACATAGGAATATTTTCATCTGTATTCGGAGAATTGTTGCTTTAAATTCTATATCCGTCGCCAAGCAAAGAAGCCGTAATGGAATTTCTCCCCATTAGAATCCTAGGGAAGACCGAGCTTCGTGCTGCGACTGGGGTTAACGTGAAGCCAAGGAGAAGCATTCAGAAATAAAATGAAAAAGAAACTCCTTTTTATTAAAGCTCGTTTTCCTTAGTAATCCTTTTAAAGGCATATTTATCCTTCTGTCCCTTCAAGGACAGCATCACTCCTTAGAAGTCCCGTTTAGGGCAACCATGTGCCTGTATGAATTCTAGTGGGACGATTAGATTTAAAATAACGTTCCTATTATAGGATCTGCCATTATTATAAGATGGCAAAATCTAAAAAGGACAAGACCTAGTTCACGTGTCATATAAGACAGGGGGGGATATTCCACGGTCCTCCCAACCGCCAAGGTGATCCCACCTCGCAGACCGCCACCCAACAAGCCTGAGTCTGGGGGTAAATCCGCTACCGTAGGGGCATTGGGAACGAGCAAGACTCGAACCCGCCACCTCCGGGTTAGAATGCGGGCTGGTGGCCATTGGGCTGACACCCAATGGTTCATATAAGACAGGGCCAAGATGGTATCTCCATAATTAGATTCAGATCCATAATTAACATCTCAACTTAGGATTGTTCTGCGTTTAATATTAAAAAAGAATCTTCGGGGTAAAACCTAGCCACGAGTCATTATAGACATGGCCAAGATGGTAGAACCTGTCCAAAAGATTCCAAAAGTTTGGTTAACATCTGAAAGTATGTTAACATGCTGGGCAAATTGTGATGCAGTATAAATCACACAGGCCATCTTTGAAAATTGGGATTTATTTAAAATTCCCTGTAAGTAAAATAGCCATCCCTTAAGGATGAAGTGCCTGAGGGTAATAAATAACGTCCTCTGGGACTAAGAGACAGTAGAAGTCTGCAACTCACTGTTAAGAAAGGGTAATGAACTGTGATTCAGACCCAAATACCTCGATTCTGTGAAAATCCTGGTTATAAATTAAACTTGTCTACGTGACTAGGCTTTTTGTGCCATAGTTATATTTTAAATAAATTTAGGATAATTATAATGAAAATCCTGAATAAAATAAATATCATTCCTTTCCTGCCAGTATTTATATTAAAAAGAGTCTCAAAGGGTATAACCTAGCTTGAATGTCGTTAGGGACCTGGCTACGATGGTAAGACCTATTTAAAGAGATTCAGATCCTTGTTAAACACCTGAAAACGTGTTAACACTCCTGACAATGGGTGATGCGATGAAATCACACTTGTCATCCTTGTATTAGAAATCTTCCAACCCTTCTTTTAGCCTAAATGGTCAATAGGAATCATGGCTAATAATCATCGAACATGATGTATATGTCAAAACATCCTTTTTAGATGTATGCCTACGGGCAAAGATGCATTCATGATAAAGATAGTTATTCATAACTTCCTGTCAAAAGGTAATGAGTTATGAAATTTTCCGATCCAAAGGAATCGTTGATTATGTTTTAGATTGTCCTTGTGACAAGGCTTTGTGCCATCTAAAGAATCCTTTAAAAAAAAGCCATTGTGCTATATAAAGTGTCTGTACGACATTGACAGTTGTGACTTATATCCCCTGTCTAATAAGAAGGATTAGATTCTGTGTGAACGCCAAAGATGGTTTATTTAAAAACCTAGGCAAAACATAATCAAATAAATCTTATACTATCTATTGGCCTATATGGTTTGTTCGCACCATGGCTATTTAATTATCAAGTTCGACAATTCCCTATATGATTAAATAAATTATTACCACTTAGTTTGTAGCCTTCGAAGCATCATCATGGCCGACCCCTCCGAAACTCCCAATCATCCAGTTAATCAGAATGATGATGCAAGACTGAATTTAACGGGCACCGAGTTACAGGCTATGATAGATGTAGCCGTAAACAACGTTGTGGACCGTGCGTTGAAGGATCATAAGCGAAAGTCCGATGACACCCCAAATAAAGGTTGCAAAAAGGGTAAGGCCGGTTCAAACCAGTCCAAGCCAAAGAAGGCAAAACCCAAATGCAGTAACTACAGAAAGCAACATTTTGGAAAATGCACGATAGACCCACGTGCTAAATTGTGTGGAATTTGCAAGACCAAAGGCCACAAGACGTTGGATTGCAAGAAGCTGGAAGATGCAACCTGTTATGGTTGCAACGAGAAGGGGCATATCAGGATTGCCCAAATAAAACCAAGAAGCCTGGGGAGGCTAAGAAGACCAACGCTGAAAACTCTCAAATGGATGCTCACGAAGCTAATCAGGATGACGACATCGCAACAGGTACTTTCTTTATCAATAACGCTCATGCTAGAGTATTACTTAATTCAGGTTCAGATAAGTCTTTTGTAGACAATGGATTTTGTAAATCTTTAAATCTGCCTGTTAAAAACTCTAAGCGTTAAGGATAAAGTAGGATTGGCCAATGGTACCCTAGAAACTGCTTCAGCAATATTAGATGGATGTTATTAGGAACCATTCTTTCCCACTGTCCTTGTTTCCATTGAAATAGAGGGATTCGATATAGTGATAGGAATGGATTGATCATCTTATAGCTAAACCCATATTGTGGGTAATAAGAAGCAAGTGGTTATCAAGACTTTTTATGTTAAGCCCTTGGCAATTCAAGGAAGAAACATGATAAGGACTGCCTGAGCACTTGTTGAAATTGGTATTTAATACCAAAGCTTCGAGTGTGGAAAACTCGGAAAGGACAAACAACAGTCGCGATGCTAGAGATGCGACAAGTGTTAATGGCGCAACAGATGTGAGCCTCAACGTTAATGAAGTTAGTCTCCAAAACTGAAATTAACACAGCTGCTTGAAAGGATATAAGAAAAGTCATGAAAAGTTCTCAAAACCTGCTCATCGTAAGTCCAGTAAGGATCTACCTCAGCTACTCATGTTATATAGATTAAGAAATAGCCAGTCAAAGCTAAGACTGCCTCGAAATTGTTAAAGATTCTGCAGCTGAGTTTAAAAGGATTAAGAATAGAGGCGTTTAACCCTCCTGATGAATGATTAGAGGCAGTTCGCATTAATAATGATATTAGATAAACCCCCCTATTGTGATTTTAGTACTAAGAATTTCGTTTGGTTTCGGGTACTGATAAGTTTCTCATAAAACCATAAGCTTAGCAAACTTTTAGAAAATATTTCGTAAGAACCCCAGATATTAAGTGTAAGGTAAAACTTACAAGCGAAATCATAAGAACCGTTTCTTCTGTTCCCATCAGAAACCTTCAGCCGTAAATTTTTGAAGTATCTTCTATATAGAGGAAGTGCGTCGGCATATACAGTTGATATCTCCTTGATCTCAATCGATTGAGAATACCAGACAGTATGATAAAAGCGCCATATGAGGATTGATGTATCTTAATATGTTCCATAGATTGCTTCCATGCCTGATCAGTATGGAGGTTTAATGCATGGGACCACAAAGATATCCCGATGGTCATATGGTACTAAATTCAACTAATGGTATTCAAAGAAGATATCCAGAATGGAAGTTTTCATGCAAATGTTCCCGATTAAGGAATTCGTGGACTTATAACATGAGTGTGTCATTTATTTGACACGAGAAATAATGGGTAAACTGGAGCCTGAAATTTGGAAAATCTCTACAACCGCCTTGTATCTTGAATTTTCTTCTCCTAAGATTACCCTGTTACCTCCTGAGAGGCAAGTAGAGTTAAGATTTATATCCCATTTAGGGTTGTATTAATATGAAATCTCCAAGACGGCTAGTACCATCATTGGATGAATCGAAACCCTGATTAAGTAAGTTTTGAAATAGAGGATTCTTATAGCCTAACTCAATATTCTGAGGATTCAATGTAGTTAATTAAGAAAGACGGTTCATTTTGCTTATGTATTGATTACCGCAACCCTAATTAGACAACAATTAAGAATTTCCATCAGCCGCCCAGGATCGTCGATTTATTCGACTGACTTAAAGGATTAGCTATCCCTTAAGGTTAGTTGTAAGCAGTGATTGGAATAACCATCTCACCTTAAGATTAGCTTTTCTATAATAGTTGTTATATAAGTATCAAGGCTGCTCCTTGGGAGACCTTGTATAGAAGAGATGTTAAACATCTATTGTTAGACAGAAAATTGGTAAGTCCAATTATCAGGATCTGAAAGTTGCCTTGGAAACAACGAATAAGATCGTGCAAATCCATAATCATTTATAAGTTGCCAGTATTCGGCAGGGAATCAAGGATTCATGGAAATAGCAAACCTCCTAAGTTCTTGTTAAGAAATAAAGTTCAACAAAAGATATCACCCTGGAAAGGTGTGCCAATCTATTAATTGTTAGGCTAGTTAAGCTCTGAATATACGAAATCATTTGAAGGAATCGAATGTATCAAGATCAAATAGCTTATAAGCTAAAACCTATTTAAGGAGCTTGGCGGATCTCGCAATACGTTACACATTAAGGATTTAAGGATGTGTTTCACCAATAAGTCAAGAAGCATTAACTCATATGATAGGCAGATCTATGATATGATGAGAAACCTGTATCAATTAAGGACCGGCAGGTTAAGAATACTCGAAAGGGATACATGTACCTAAGATAGAGGTCAACTTGGGAGCTTGGAAAGACTCCAGACATGCTATGAAAGATTAAGTCCGTTATGCGACAAAAGAAACTTCCAGCATTTTAGCAAATCTCGAGGTCGAGATTTCTTTTAAGGGGGTGAGGATGTAACACCTCGTAAAAATCACGTCCAATGATGTATTGACAAGTGTAATAAACCCTAATAAAGTCGAACAGTGAAATTTAGGGACTAATTTTTCGAAAAATCGAAAACTTTGATTTTGAAAGGACTGGAAGTGTTAGCATACCTAAAATAAGTTTCTAAATAACCTCTCACGATGGGGATGTTCACAAATGTGCCACTTGATGATAAAGTGTGGCTGTTTGCGTAATTAATTGAAAGTTTGCGCAATGAAGGGTTAAAAGAGTCAACATGTTAATTCTTACCTCTGAGTGACCTTTTAACAAACCGGGAGCTTCATGATATTTAATTATACTCTCGGGAATGCCAAGTAATGGCCAACAAGGGTTTTTATGCCTATAAGTAAAGTTACGCGCCACTTTGCAAGTTAGAGGGACTAAAAGCGTCAATATGTTTAATTATACCTCTGAATGGCCTTTTAGCGAACGTGAACCATCGTGATGTTTAATAATACTATCAATGATGTCTAATATGGATTAAATGAGGCTTTAATGCTAATAAATGATGAAATGCGCAAGTTGCGCAATAGAGGGGCGTAAAGCGTCAACTTTTGAATCTACGCCATTCGGTGACCATTTAAGCGAACGAGAGCATAGTAATATTTAAGTATATGCTTGGGAATGATTAATATGGGCCATGGAAGGCTTAGATTTCATTAAACGGCATTTCGTGCTACTTTGCGCAATTAAGGGACTAATTGCGTCAAACTGCAAAAGGAGGCCGAATCGTATGGTAACAGACCTTCCGGAATATGTTCATAAGTTAAACATACCCTATTTATCCTTTATATAGCTTAGGTATAGGATTAGAGGTGTTTGGTGCGCAAAAATAAACTTTTATGTCATGCAGGGACTAAGAGTGTCAAAAAGTGCACAAGTTTGCACTTTTGAGCATATCTCGCATTCTGAATATCCCCGGACACCCAAAAATTTATGTAAGAACTAAAATATTTTATTTTAGTGATCTCCATGATAAAATTCCATTCGTCGCGTCGTTTGAATCGCTTTTCGCGTCCGTCCGTGTTCTGTCGTAATTAGCCGAACAACGTGACCGTACGACCAAACGAACCGACATCCGGCATATTTTTGAGCATGTTTCATATTCCCTATGCTTAGGCATCATTTTATAGCCTTAAAAATGGTTTAACGGGCCTCAAACGCATCAGAAAGGGGCTAGAAGCATGCAGGGACCAAAACTGCCATGTTAGAAACTTGATTTCCAGCTGTTACAGCTGTTTTAATCAATTGCAAATGGTTTTCTTCAGTCCTTGGGCAGCCCATAGATTGTAAAACAAGGGGTAAAGGTGTACGGTCCAGATTTGATCACGTTTATCAAGAAACGATCCTAACGGTCCTCAAAAACCTATATATACCCATTGAATTTGGCTCTCATTTGCACCATTTCCTTCAAATCTGCTATGATCTCTAATTTGTGAGGGTCTTGAACTCTTTTTGAGAACCTCCTTCAGTTCATAGGACCTCTTATAAGTACCCTTTCGTGCCTAGTTTAAATTTCTAGCGGTTATAGCCGAAAGGTCAAACGTTTCGATAAACGCTTTGACTTTTAATCGGTTGAGCCATGGTTCGGAATGAACATGGATACGTGACCGTAATTAGGTAGGTGATTAACCCTCAAAAGGGCGCCTCCTAATTACCACGTTTACTTAGTTTAATTGTCGGGTCAAATTAAAGTCAAACGGGTTAGTTTTAAATAAAATGCATAACTATTAAATTAGAAGTCATAAAATCAGTTTTGCCACATTAATAACTTGGTAAATATTAGTTGAACATGTCTAAGCATGATTCAACCCGACAATTTTAAGTATAGGCCCGGTTCGGAGCCGAAAGTCGCGAAAGTTGACTTTTGCTTTGACTTTCAGTTCTGACCCGAATTAGACTTATTTAGATATGCCTTAGGATTCCTTTAGGATCATGTTATGGGTTAGTGTAACCCTCTGAGGTTATACAACCTGAATCCTTAGTTATCCTATTCATTTGCAAGTTTCCGTTATATGCCGAATTGTTAACCGTTATGCCCTTTTGACCTTAAAACGATATTTTTGAAAATGTGAGAGGATAGAAACCTTCACTACTGAATTATAAACTTGTCCATAAAATCTGACATCATTTTGAGGTCCAGATTAGAAGTTATGCTCAATAGCGTAATTAGAAGCTTCTTTAGTAATTAAATAGCGTAAATTGCATATAGCCTATCTAAACCCAAATTTTTGTATAAAACTTTATACCTACTGTATTAAAATAATATTTTGGGATTTTTAAAGATTTTTATTCAATTTTAGGCTGAGCATAACTTAGTGTTCTAAGCTTAATTCGGCTAATGCCGGTTTTGCCCTTTTAAGCCATAAAATGAGTTTTATAAATCCGATTGACCCCAAACCTTTTTCTACTGATCTAATATATTAAATATATTATTTTGAGCCTTCTGGAATTTTAAAAATATCAGCTTTCTTTATAAAACCCGGAAATGGCTCCAAATCGCCTTTTTTAAACGTTTTTAGCACATAAGTATGCACTAGAACCTATTTAAGCATATGGGATTGAAACCTACTGATGTATTCAGTAAAATTTTATATTTTAACAATAGGAGGATAACTTAAACTCAGAATTTCTGTTTTGACCTTTTAGGCATTTATGAAATTACCAAAACGCCCCTACGGTGTCTAGAATGATTAAGATTGATAAATTTCACATAAGGATTAATACCCTACTGTTATAACTTAGTAAATTAAGTTTATTTACTGATTTAATCAGACCTGTAACTCAGGTTATTATTTAAACCCTTTACACCCTTTAAAATGACCAAAATGCCCTTATGAGGCATAAATTGGGTTTAAAACCATTTGGGGAATGATGGAAGGTATCATTCCGATATCACAACATGTTTAAGGCATATTAACTTAGGAAACTTGTATATGACTCTTATGGTTACTCGTTACGCACTTTATGCGTTCGGATCGGCGTAGATAACTAGTTTACTGATGGAGTGTGTGAAACCCGGGTGTTAAAGTGTGTTATATCGAGTGTTTTATTGCATTTAAAATAATTATATGGTGTGAATGTGATAACTACGCATATGTGTGATGTTACAGGTTAATCGCGTAATTCGGTGAAATTAGAGGGTTTAGTGATGAAGCGGAACAGTCGGGGATAATAATCAAGTGAATAACATTACCCGAGACTGGTTCGGGTCGAAGACCGTAGGCTACAGTTGGAATTAAAAGGCTGCTATCGAATGTTGGGGAAATAAAAGAACATCAATAATTAATTGAGAAGACATCTTGAAACATTGGAGTGGATATCCACGTGAATATTTTTGGAGAGGGTTTTGATTCTTTTTAGTAGATTATCATCATTTTCAATTAAGTGGCGGCAGACCAAAGTGGCGGTTGAGGGCTTGGCTGATTTTGGAGTTTACATCACGTGCACTAGACTTTTGGTGTCAACAACATCATCATCACAAGAAGACATTGTGGAGGAGCATTAATTTGATGAGTACAATTAATAAATCCATCCATCCACACACAATATATGAAAAGTATAGGGCATTATTCTGATATGGAATCCACACATACAAGAGAAGTGGGCCGCCATCCTGACTTGGATTAATAGATTCTCACCAAAACCGATATATCAAACATATATTACGCACATGTGGGCTGACACAAACACAGGCTGCACGTGGACTCTATTTGGGCCAATTGGAGGAGATCTTTAGATTGGGCCGATAACAAGGAAGAAGCACACGTGATTTGTTCATTGCGGCAACATAAAAAAGAGGGGAAAAATAACATAATAATCATCACATCTTCGACGGCAGACACAAACAGGGGCACGATGACCGAAGTTAGGGAAGATCATTCAACCGTCATGAGCGGCTAGTAGTTTTATGGTTTTCTCCGGATGGAGGGTTTTGTAAGTTGGATAATTTTATGTGTTTGTGACAATCGTATAACTCGGTGATCTAAGCATTCGATGCTTTTCACCTTTGATTTGATTAATCAATTGTAACCGGTTGCATTTTATTTAACTTTAATCTTTGATCATTCAGTTCCCGAGAGTTCTAGTAATTGGGATATATTTGCTATGGGATTAGGGTTGGTAATTGTAACTGATAATTATTTGATAACCTCCCGTTATGTATTGACCGGAGTACTTAGTCGTTGATTATCACAATTGGCTAATTAGGTTAAACACTTATGTCTATGTAAGTGTTTCGATTAAACACATAATTGAATCTAGCTGCAAAACCTGAAATCTGGAGGAACCATTGTTCTTTCTATTGATTTAAATCTCACTTTTAGTTCGTAATTTTTAGATAATCAATCAAATCCAACAACTGAGTTTTACTTTTTCAATAGTAGTTAATCAAAACTTAACATTACACACTTTCCACAATCCTCCTCTGGTTCGATATCCGACTTACTCTAGCTACTAGTTTATTTCGGTTTTTGCATGTCACTAACGACAGACATCATTTACCCATTATAGCCGAAACGGGTCAAACCATATCATTTCGGTCCCAAAATCCAGAATGTGATTAAGTTACCCATATTAAACAAGTATGCAAGCTTGTTGGGTCAAAACCACATTCTAAAAACGGTCTTCGCCTTATCGTGCGTTTAAACCGTAATCTTCATTTAAGAACTAACCGGTCTAGGCTTAGGCCAAATTAAAGACCCGTTAGAAATCTAATAGGTTATTAAAAACCTTCGTTCCATAATTAGGAGCCCAGTAAAAGCTATCTGTACTTGCTTGGTGGTATACGGCTAGGATTAAATTTATATTTAGCTCAGGTAAATACTTTTAACTTATTTTCCCTTATACGGGCTTGGGGTACGGTATATAAAATACCGCTTGGTCGGGCAATTGACCTTAACTCATTAGTAGTTGGGTATTATCAATGTGACCCGTTTGAAAATGCTGTTTTGTTTGTATAACGCCTTTGGGGGCTTAATGACCATGTCCCGGATATCCTTGGTATCATTCAAAGAATGGCCACGACCTTAGCATACGGGTGTAGGCGTACACCCGTAGTGCATTAAATAAAGTATAACAGTCGGTACGAGAAGAAATCTCGCGGCGGAACTATACTATGTGGTGTGTCTATTAAACTTTAATCCGGCACGACCTGGATACTGAACGCTAACAAACATGTAATTCTTTTACAAGATTATAGGCAAATAATTGTCCCAAGTTATAAAATGTTCTGTGCCACGGGCATTCAAATCAATTTTTCAGACCTTTTCAAAATGAGTCAGTTAAATTGTATTTACCAGTGAAAACTGACGTATTTTCCCAAAAAGACTAAGTGCAGGTACTACGTGTAATAGCCTGGTTTCTCCTAGCATCAAATAGAAGTCTCGCAAGCTTAGATGCCTGAAGTCTGTTGAACAATATTTTATTTTATCTTGCGATCCGCCTGTGGATCTTTTACTTTCCGTCTGTAATACTTGGATATTACTTCATATCGGATTGTAATATATTTTGCTTCCGCTGTGCATTTAAATTGTGTGGTTTGACTATGATGATATCAACTACGTCACGGAACCCCCACCGGCCCACCGGTGACACGTGGTAAAATCGGGGTGTGACAGGTGGACTTGGAAACACAACTAGATTAATTTGTTATTTCGATGTTATGTTTGAAACAATGTTGTCTTTATTTGAATTCTTGTATGACATTTTTAGCAATTTTATGAAATTTGAATTTAAATTTTATTGTCACATAGTGTTATGATGTTTTGAGCAATTTGTTCGTCTCATCCTGATGTTTCCGCCATCGGTTGGGGTGTGACAGTTTACTTGGATTCACTGGTTTACAAAAATACACATTGGCACTTCGTCAATTTGGGTACGACGATTTGTCCGATATTTTTTGGTACGAATATTTACAAATGCCAGAGACATGTTCTCGAGATAGTCTCCATCATTTTTGTGCAAGATATTATTATTATTATTATTAAATAACTAATAATGTCGTATTATTATTATTATTATTATTATTATTATTATTATTATTATTATTATTATTATTAAATCCAAGGTGTGCTTGTTGTATATGGCAAAAGATATTTGAGAAAGCCTAGCTTTAACGATATTCAACAAATATACGGCGTACATGAAAGATTACACGACTTTCCAGGAATGATAGGAAGTACTGATTGCATATATTAAGGCGTATTTTTATGAACATACCATTGCGACGTCCTTAATTTTATCTACGTTTCCATATAGATTTTATTCAGAATTCTTCTGCCACAAAGCATGGGTCTAACCCCCTAGTTTTTTAATCGAAAACCTATATATAACATAAAAAAACTTATATCTTAGGCCCATTTAAAAATATTAATCTTAAAATTTATAACTAAAACCCATTAGGTTTTAGCCCAATACCCATTTTAGTTTAAAAAAGAAATAATAATAATAGTAACATAAACAACAACAATGATCGGTAAAAAGCCCACCCATTAGATAACACAACGACGTAAAGCATTAGGCATCAGTGAATGCGATTAGCGAAGATCAAAAGACGCAAGCCTCTGATTGATAGTAACCACTACCGTCGCCAGACGCACGTTTTTTCGGGCTCGGATAAAACATCAACATTCTAAGGATCGATTCTGGAGAATTCTAAGGATCGATTCTGGTTATTGTGGTATAAGGCACTACGTCAGGGAGTTACACCATTGCTCCCATCCAATCTTTAGGTTGCCTATATTCTTTAGCCATGAGAATGTTTGGAATTTTATTTCACTCCATTATTTTGGGATAATTTTCTTTAATTCTGTATCAATCTTAAACCATGTAATATTTATTTAACTTAATTCATATATATGTGTATATACGGGTGAGCGTGATAAAAAAATAACTTTATTTACTTAAGATAACCAAAAAAATTTATAAACAAATCGCATAATTTTTAACTGTTAATGAGAAGAATCACTATTGTTGACTTTTATTAAACTCGTTTTTTTTTTTTCAAAATTTAACTTTTTTATACATTAATTTTCAAATATGATAGATTTAAATTAGAAATAATAATATAACAGTATGAAGTTGATTTGAACAAATATGAAATATATTAAATTCCAATAGAAACATACAATTTTAAATGCTATTATTTGATGTTAACATACTTTTATTAAAATAATCAAACATGTACCAATTAGGAAAAAAAAAATCTGCTATCAGAATTTATTATTAACAATAATTACATAATATTCCAAATGGTACATTTTGAATAAAAATCACTCGAGAAATGTTCCTTGAAATATCCCAAGCATATGCTTCCATTTTGAAATAATTAATAGCATAATAAAAGGCGTGAAGAACTCCTATATTCTTCCATATGCCAACGCGCTTTTCAATATTTCCAAATCGCAATAGAGACAGACGGAACGTATCATCTTTTTTCTGCCTCTACGTTTGACCCGTTCGACGGTACTTGACCTTTTCTTTTATTTCATAAATGATCGTGGAAGAGTCTATTACTTTATTAGGGGACTAGGGGTGGTTCACTAGTGATAGAATTTATCACTCACAAGCACCAATCAAGTTTCGCCATGTCATTGACCATTTTTCCATCACTCACAACCATTTTTAGTGGGGGTGGTCATCACTCATCACCACACCCAACAATTTCTCCCCAACCAACAAATCCACTCACAAAACCAAAACATAACGCGTGAAGAAAATAACGGAAATATGATTTCGTTGTACATTAACGCGTTAATCTTACGACCGGCGGCCGATATAACGCGTGATATAAGCTTCCGTGATATTATCACGCACCCACCCCGTGGGCTCTTAGAGCACTCGGGGCACATCCGTTAATCCCCGTGATGAAATTATATAACGGGGTGGAACACCGCCGCCGGTGCTTTTTATAACGAGTTATAGTATAATGAGTTATGGTGGTCACGCGTTAAACTTTGAGTTTTGATAGGGTATGACTTGTACATTGTGCATTAATACTTGTACATTGAAATCCCCATCACTAGTGATACCAACCCCACTACATTTCTATCACTATCACTAGAATATTGGGTGCTGACATGGCATGATTTGATTGGGTGCTCCCATCACTAGAACCCATCACTAGTGAACCACCCCGTGTGGCCTTAGTATTTTATTTGAGTTCTTTTTTGCAACCGGGTCCATTATCGAACGTGTTATGTTATTGATGTACTGATTTACAACCCTTAGCTAAGTTACACGTGCCAATGGTGCTTTCTTTTTTTGGTTCGTCTCTCCTTGGAAAAATGTTTCTATCTCTTAAAACAACCTTTTTTTAATTAGTGTACTGTGCATTGCTATTTGTGTAGTGATTTTATTTGGATCTCCAAAGTATTTCTTTGTTCCTTCTCCTTGATAATCTTTTAGGCTTGTTGTTGCACTCCACACATGTTGTCGCTCTAACCTTGTGTCGCCTTTTTACATAGTGCAATATGTGTGAAATTATTTGTGTGTTTGTTGGTGTTGTCATTTGTGTCTTGAGTTACGTCTTTTGGGATGGACCCATTATCAATTTGGTTGCCTTGACCTCGACCCTACCCCAGTCATGCATCTCGATCACAACTTTGTTTTAGGCATCATATTTGTTGATGCATACATGCATATTAAAAAGTATCTATTTTAATGATGTTAAAATGTCTAAACACATAAATCAAATGCTACCTTAAGATACATATTGAAACACCCCAAAACCCGAGGGGGGGGGGGGGTAATTGTTGGATACACTCTTCGGCAAATAACTCATAACGTAAATTTTTATTCAAATGTAGTGGAAAATACTTAAGTCTTTACAACCGAATAAAATGAAAACCATGTCTTTAAACATCAAGAAAACGATAACAAAGGATGCTAGTCGCTAAGGGGAGCCTCTGTCACGAGCCTGCCAATCAACTTGATGTGCATGCAAAAAGTTAGCTACACTTAGCGAGTTCTATTTTAAATAAGGTAACGATAAACTTTATCGGGTATTAAACACACAAACCATTTAAACCGTAACACATATGGACCAAGTATAACACTCTATATCAAACTTAAGCATACTACTATAAACTATACATGCAAACTATAATGTACGCAGTTGATCAACCACAACCAAGAAACAAATGCACCACCCCTTTACTACTTGGTCTCGGTGTTAACTTGAGACACAATAAGTCTCATTTACCTTTATTATGCAATATGCGTATTGTACGTACTTTGTACTGTTACACTTTATTACATCAACCATACTTTTGCAAGCTTTATCATAATCAATCACGTTTAGAGACATAATACTTTGCTTTTGAAAACATTAGTGAGTATGCACAAGCACACCGCCCCAAAAACATTAGTGAGAAACTCACATAATTACAGTTAATTAATTCATGCTATAGTGTTTAGGCTTGAAGAAACATCTCACAATCTGCATAAAATTAACACGTGAAACCTCATTACTTTCTAATATTGTAGATAAACAATGTCGCCAAGCCAAGCCACTGTAGCCGGTGACAAGGTCACCCAACACAGTGTCGCTAACATAATCGCCTTACTTGCGTTAGGACTTTCACACCATCAGAATGTCACCGAAAAAGTTGGCAAGCAATGTCGCCACATTATAGGCAGGGACATTCCTGAGTGTCGTCGGCCCACGTGTCACCAAACATTGGTAGGCGTTGTGATTAATGCCTTTTTCCCATCCATATCCATTGAATGTCGCCGGCTGCAGAGGAGCGTCGAATACTCTAGTGTCGTTGATTGAAGACTCTCTCGATTCATGTCTGTTTTCAACTAAAAACCGTAACTTTTTACTTTTAAAACGTTTGTTTAACTTCTAGGAGACCAAATCCATGGTTTTAGTCCCATGAACATGTAAAAATTCGACATTTGGGTTGAAACCCAAGTTTTTTCCAAGAAACCCCAAAATGCACCAAAATAGAGATTTGGAAGCCAATTTTTACCTGTATCTCGACCAAAATGTTGTTGTGGTGATCTTCAATCGATTAGTAATTGCTTCCAAGGCTTGCACCTTCAATTTCTTGGCCTTGATTCACCTTTCCTTTAATTTTCTCTCTTTAAAACCCCACTCTCTCTAAATTTGGATGAGAAGGAGGTGGTTTTGGGGATAGAGTTTCTCAAATCCCATTCATACTTCCTTAGTTTTTCCTATTTTGTTCCTATGGACTTAATCACTATTGGGCGTAGTTCCACTATTTATTAACAATAAATAAACTAACTAAAAAACATTAAACTAGATAAGACCTATTTTCCTTAGTTAAATGCCGATCATAATTTTTTTGAACGGTGAACTTCATGTATAAGGTTATCAGTTATCACACTCTCCAAATTGGAGAGCCCGTTATTGCCCTACTTTGGCCAGGCTATGTTGTCTTAACTTGGCCCACACTGAATTCAAAGTTTCGCTTTTTTGGGCGATCCCCCAGGAAACCATACCGTCGGCTACCACTTGACAGTCGTTGTGTCATCACAAGAGCAAAACTCATTGGCGTAACACACGGTGGGACGAAAACCCGGTTGGGATCGGGAATCGAACTGACAACCTCACACAAGGCCTAGTCCAAATCCTTCATTTCCTATATCCACCCCAATATGACACAAGTGAGAATTGAACTTGAGTCTCCATTGGAAAACCAAGTCTCCTACCACTAGGCCACAAGTGGGGGGATTGCCAATCATAATTAGGGATGACACTGGGTCGGGCTCAAGTCGGGTATTGATAATACCATACCCATAGCCGGTTGTAAAATTGTGTCCCATACCCGACCCATTATTTGTCGGGTAATTCCCCATCAAGTATCAAGCATACCTCAAGTATCGGGTATACCGTTAATTTATTAAAAGATACCGATTGGAATTTTCAAATACATTTCGTTTTTACTATTATAATTATTGTATAATTTTAATTTATATAACAACTATTATAAATTAAAACATACATTACATGCATGTAAGTTTTATCATAATTACATAATAATTTATACATAGTTTTATTCATATATTTCACACAACACAAAATATAAATAATATTATCAAATACATATTCCAAAAGATTTTTCCACGTAATGAACCTACGAAAATATGTCACTAACAGATAAGGGTTAAGGGAAAAAAAAATATAAATAGAAAAAAATTTTGGTATATGATTGGGAATATAGTTCGGTTAAACGGGTATGTGGTTTAGGGTAATCGGGTTGGGTATCACCTAATCCCATACCCGTAAATTTTTTTTAAAACTAATCTCATACTTGACCATACCTGCCAGGCTTCAGATATACTCGTCACATATTTTTCGGGTTTCGAATATGCTCATCAGGCTAGGGTTTTTTTAGTATTCCTAAATTCATAAATAAAATTTTAGGTGTTCATGTATATATGCATAGCATATATCGATCATTTACTATAATAACTAAAAGAAAGGGATCAAGAAAGCACAAGGCATCATGGTTGATGCCACATATACACTATGAGCCGGCAACCAAAGAACTAATTTTAAATCAATAGCAAGTCACGTTCAACATCACGACCTCTAGGGATGAGCTCGTTATCAAATCGGTACTGAAAATTTTGAAAAATGGGTATCGGTACGATACGAACCGGTATTTGATGGTAAAACCTGGTAAAGACCGGTACTAAAAACGGCAAATTTGGTACCAAAAATATTTTGGTTCAGGAAATTTGATACCGACATCCGGTACCATTTGCTCGTCCCTACCGACCTCTCTCAAAAGATCTAGAATCATGATGAAAGTCATCAGGCACTTCAATCTACATGGTAGGCACTTCAATCTACATGGTCGAAGTCACAACCTGACGGACCGCCAAACAACCATGCCTCTTTAGACGAAAATTTTATAAACTTACAACAACAAACCAACTAGATATGTCAACATATCTTGAGCCAAAATGGACATGACATTCTCTCATAATTATGATTACATAAAACGAAATTAGTTTTCAAATTCACTTGATGATTCATAAAAACCTAAAACTTTTTGTAAAATAGTTATAAAAATGTTTGAGTAAATTAGAATATGGGAGAATCTTCTTCAAGAATAGTTTTCCAAATAGAAAATAAGTCAAATTGATTGATGTTATACAAATATGGTATATATAAATGAGACAAACGCAAAACTAGTTTCGTAAGGAAAGATGTTTACGATATTAAGTATTGTTTAACATCAAAATAGTTATCCAAACACAATCTATCTATACTATATAATAAAAGAAACGTGTTTTGGACACATGTCATTCTCTCATTTAATTGATTAAAATTATTAATAATACTAAAAATAATAATATTTAATCTAAATTAATACAAATTCTTATTATTAATAATATTTAATCAAATTTAAAATCTAATCTAATACAAATTTTTATTATCAATAATTTAAATTTTGATAACAATACAATTTAATAGTGATATTTTTTACTTAGGTGAAAATATTTTATTTTCTTAAAATCATTACCGATTGATCAAAATTCAAAACATTGCCAAAATCGTCCATCAGGTTTGGGTATATTTGTCATTTTCATCAAAAACAACTTTTTTATACTATATAGTCATTCACTTTCACCATATCTATCGTGTACCGAGTATATCTATTAGTTTTTTTTTAATATAATTTTCTTATTATTTGGTATATAAAATCATATTTATTCAAGCCGTGTAATACACGAGGGTTTTTAAGATATAACTTTTTTATTATTTGATAAACAATATTACATTTATTCAACCCGTGTAATACACGTGGTTTTAAAGATATAACTTTTTTTTATTATTTGGTATAAAATTACATTTATTCAACTCGTACAATATAGTTCTTATAGATATAACTTTTTATTATTTAATATATAAAATTACATTAGTTTAACCATGCAATAAAGGAGGTTTTGGAGATATATTATTTTATTATTTAGTATATAAAATTCATTTATTCAACCCGTGTAACACACGGGACTATAACCTAGTAAATATATATTTGTTCACGTGTTGTTTACCCATTCTATTCGAATTTTAAGGATTTAGTTGTGCAACAAAGAAAAATACAAAAACGTTATTTAAATATGTTTTGAATTTTGATCAATCGGTATTTTGTTTAATCTTTTCTACTTAACTATAGATAATTATTATTTAGTTTAAGTTTAGTATTATTAATAATTTTAATCAATTAAATGAGAGAATGACATGTGTCTCAAAACATGTTTCTTTTATTATATAGTATAGATTAGATTTATTACGGGGTTTTTAACTATAATTTATATTTTATCTCTCAAAAGGTTGTTTATTTACTTCTTGAATAACATGTTTGACCACTGTATTTTATTTTTGCCATCTTCATCCACACATCTAATTTGCTTTATTTTTTCTATCAAACATTTGGATGAAAATGACAAAAATCATAATACAACCTCCCACCTATTCAATCATATGATTTTTCAATCTTATATTAACTAAATAAATAAAGATTAATATTCAATCTTATCATACTTTAAATATAATCAGATTAATATTCAATCTTATCCTACTTTAAATATAAAAAATCTGTTAGTTTTTTTAAATATATTTTTTATTATTTGGTATATAAAATCATATTTATTCAACCCATGTAATACATGGGGGTTTTTAAAAATACAACTTTTTTTTATTATTTAATAAACAATGTTACATTTATTCAACCCGTGTAATACAATGGTTTTAAAGATATTTTTTTATTGTTTGGTATATAATATTACATCACATATGGTTCTTATAGATATAACTTATTTTATTATTTAATTTATAAAATTACATTTTTTCAACCTGTGCAATAGAGGGGGCTTTTAAAAAGATAATGTTTTATTATTTGGTATTAAAAATTCATTTATTCAACCCGTGTAATACACGGGGTTATAACCTAGTAAAATCTAAAAGAAACTTATTCACCATCTAGGTTTCGATAATATCCCGACCCGACTTTGTTTCTGGCCTGATCTTCTGAGTTGCAACCATGAACCTGTTTTCCAGTCTAGTCTACGACCTGCAATCGCTATAATACGATATTCGCGTCCTGTCAATGTTTTGGCCACTTGTTCAAACTCTACTGAAAAGAATGATGATCGGAGCTGTAGAATGAGATTCTCCATTGTTGGGTTATCATCTTTTAATCCCATTTTCTCTAAATTTGAGATGATCAAGTGCTTGAAATCGAAGATCCTTGCATTGGACACAAACCCATGGAATTTGTGGTGGATCCAAACAATATGAATGCACGCAACGAATTTGACAACAGTGACAGCTTATTAAAAGTTCCTCAGGCTCACGACAACCGCACTAGTAACAAACTGGTATTGCTGGTGGCTGTTCTGGAAATTTAAGGAAAAGGACTGTGATTATGTTTTTCAACGGCGATGTAATGCAATGAGTACTCTCAATTGAATAGACAGACACTTTCATAGGACTCACTTGAATCGTCTTGGATGTAATAACAGTACGGTTAGTGAATGTAAATTGCCGGGGTGTGACTGTTCAAACAATATGAATACACGCAACGAATTTGACAACTATGACAGCTTATTAAAAGTTCCTCAGGCTCACGACAACCGCACTGGTATTGTTGGTGGTCTTCTTTCATGTTTCCCAAAATAATTTAAAGGCTCACAACTTTCAATATCATTTTGGTGATTTTCTGAGTGTTTGTAACCTTCGTCTGATTCTGAAGACGATAACTCGTTATATGTATTTTTATGTATCAGCCTGCGATTTCTTCTGGAAACCGCCATTTGCACAAAGTGTAGAGAACTTGTTTGCGTTATCCTTCTTGGTGAAAGATGGTCAATTTTAAATATTATCATTCAACACGTGGCCCAAATCGATTTCGGATAACGTGTAATCCAGAGGTCGGTCTCGGGTGGGCACTATTGTCGGATCCGTGACTCCATGGAAGATGTGATTAAGGTAAGCGTGCCGTAAAGTTGCATCTTTTAGAGAGAGACCTTTAAGTACAGATCCTACAACTGCATTTGGAACAAGAAGTCCAACAATTCGTTCATTATCTGTTGTTGTCTCAATGCCCACAATACGCAATCATTGATGGGCTTTGCGGGCCTGTATTCAATATAAAGTTTAAACATATCGTTATATAGCTACCAAATCACACCAATTGGTTGAAACTACACATTCGTGTGTTGCGGTTTGGAAAGATGACCGAATAGAGATCTGAATAACCGATACAGAAACTGATTTGTAATTAAACTATTGTTAATTTTAATGAAGCAACGGAGATTGAAGGTGCCAAACAGAAACTATTGTTAATTTTAATGAAGCAACGGAGATTGAAGGTGCCAAACAGAAACAGAAACTAAATGAATTATGCAACATTTCCGCATTTTTTGTACTGGCAGAACTCCTCTAATTGAACTATATTCCGTCCAACATATGATACATGATAAAAGCGCTTCTATAAACAATTTGGGATTATGTTCCGTTTTATTACAGTCGTCATGATCAACTCCTGCAGAGTGATCTTCATGACTTGAAGTTGTACCCAAATCTTCGATCTCTTCCAAGATCAAATTTCTTTGTTTCCCATAATTATGAAACCTCGTTTCGTGAGGTGGTCTTCTTTCATATTTCCCAAAATAATTTGAAGGCTCACAAATTTCAATATCATTTTGGTCATTTTCTGAGTGTTCATAACCTTCGTCTGATTCTGAAGACGATAACTCTTTATATGTATTTTTATGTATCAGCCTACGATTTCTTCTGAAGGGTTCAGCGATACGTTATAATACAATATTAAATTAAAAATATGATACAATACGTCACGATACGCTATAATACGATACTTAATGATAAAAAAATAAAGATTTTAAAACTCATTAAAACAAATATAACCAATAATAAACACCAATAACAAACCCAAAACACCAAAAACCAAATACAACACATCAAAAAATAAACTTAAAAAATTCAGTGCCTTAATACGCATCGTATAGGCCTATACGATGCGTATTAGGCCAGCCACCAGACAACACCTGCACCTACCACTCTGCTATGTCTTTTACTTTATTCAATACGCATCGTATAAGTCTATACAATACGTATTAAAGTTGTTAAAATGTACGGATAGATAGGCCGGTGTGGCAATAGAATCCCTCTTTCTTAATTGAATTAATTAATACTCAATTATCACAGTCAAAACTATGGCCCTGTAATGGAATAATGATTAAAAAAAGGGATTAGACAACTAGTGACAGATCGATGAGTTTACTTATGGCATGTGTTATAATAATACTTAAAAAAAATAAATAAACCAGCTTTAACATATTATATTACAATAAAATAGTTTACATTGTTACGGTATACACAGTAGAGAGAAAAAAAAGACAATGTAGTCCTTAATCGTTGTAACGCCGTTTCAACGGTTGGACACAAGTAGCATAAAATATTAGTTTATGGGTTTATTTTAGTTCAAGTCTTTTACCTTTCTCATCTTAACAATAAGTTGAGTGGATGGGCGACTCACAAAGTGGATCACCAATATAATAGACCATGTAGGTTTGCCTCATTACTGGGTAACACCTGTGTGAAATCAGAACTAACCTTCGCTGCAAATAAATCGAACATTCAACAAACAGTTTATAAATCGTTTACTAAGTAGTTCATTTGTGTTGGTTCGTTTAAAATGAACGAATACAAACAAAGAATTTCTTTTGTTTAGTTAAATAAACGAACAGGAGAGAGACCGCGTTCGTTCATATATTTTCATGAATGTTATGTAACTTGTTCATTTATGTTAGTTCGTTTGTGTTCGGTAGTTCACTTTGATTTTTAATTTTTATATTTTGTTTAAAAACTTCAGATTCCCCCTAATATATATATATATATATATATATATATATATATATATATATATATATATATATATATATATACTACCTTATTAATCAAACTAGGTTTTCTACCATTATGTTAATTTTACATTGTATGCACAAAGCAACATGTACAATAGAGTCAAGCTATTTTAAAGGGGGTAAACTTGCCCATTGTCCAAAAATTTAAGACACCTATAATATTAAGGTGACATGTGAAGAGTCTAACTTAATTGATAATTTCCACAAATTAGAATGAATGCACATGGATTTTGCCAGGCCCGGTTATAAGCAAGTTCAGACTGAGCTTGGGAACAGGGCCCAAATAATTAAAGGGCCCAAAATTTTTATGTTTTCTTTATATATGTAGCCCAAATTTTTTATAGGCCCCAAAGTTTGCTAACAAACCCAATCCCTTAACTTATTATAGGCCCAAAAACGTTTGTGAAAATACAATCGGTCGGTCGATCTTGGCAGGAAATCAAAAGTCGCGTGGTTTTTGCTTTGCACCAGGGTTTTTTTCTGATCAAAATTCAAAGTCATCGACATCAAACGTTGCAACCTACAGGAGTGCGATTCAGGAATCATCAACATCAGACATCCGCAGAATCGCGATTCAAGAGGTATTTGTTTGTTGTCTTTTGATTTTTGTTTGTTGATTGTCGATTGATGTTCAAAAGGTATTTTTTATGTTTCATCGTGAAAAAGTAATAAAGTAGTTTAGTCATATTTGTTCTTTGACATATTATATTATTTTTAATTTTAATTAGTTTAAAGCAAATTACATAGAAAGAATTATGTTTTATGATCAAATTTGCAGTAAACATGAAGTAACTAATTGGACATTTATTCCTTTTGTTTTGTAATACATAGCAAGTTTTATGTTTTATGGTCTTTTAACAATATTTAAAACCAAGAGCTTAATGTGTTTATCATCTTTACTGAAAAACGATGATGTTTAATTGATATTTTTGCTTCTTTTACTTTCATGTATTCACACCATTCTGAATGATTGAATGATCTTACTGTTGTTTCGAGTCTGATTTCGAGTTATTTCGAGTTTACGAGTCGCTAAGTGTTTTCATATCCTGATTTCGAATAGGGCCCAAATTTTTTATCTCGAACGGGGCCAAATTTTTTTTTGGGATTTTCGGAGTCGGCCCTGGATTTTGCAATTTAAAAATTAAGTTTAGAGTTTTTTTTTTCTCAAATTGTATATGTTTGTGATCTATCAATTATTAGTGTTCTTTTTCTCTTTCACAACCATTTTGGTTCCGTTCATTCTTATAATTTTGGTTTCTCTTTCTTTTTTTTTTCTTTAAATAAAAGACTTTGATATTCATTAAGAATGTTAATACCCATCAAACAATAAGTACCATATTAATGTGAATATATGAAAAGTTTCGTATTGTCATACTCTTTTATAAATACATAAAACTCTATTTTTATTGAAAATAAAAAATGTTCTGGTTCAAATCTAACGTTATAGGAAACGTTTTAAATTAGTTCAACTTATATATATAAAGATAAATTGATAATTTTAAAATTTGGTTAAAGTTAATCGTTAACTTATAAATAAGTTATTTAAACAAGTTAGTTAAATCAAAATATTCTTTTTAAATGCAGAACATATATGATCTATTAATTAAGTAAAGATTGACATGCTTCAATTTCAAGAGTTTTGGTTACTAAATAGTTATAGAGTATCAAATAGTTATTAAGCATTTTTTGTTTCACAATAAAAAAGAACTTTTAGAATTCCTCCATCAACCAAGAAATCTGCATATAAAACTATACATAGATATGAAATTGTATTCTCACTTCTTGGTCTAAATTCAACTCATTGCACTAACATGGAATATTATGAGGTATATTTCTATGTATGCCTAAATATGAGTTGCGGAACACAATTTTCTTTTTTGCATATAATATTTTGGTGCAATATGATTATTGGACCCTTTTGACCCTTACTTTGTTCTGGTATTGGTTAAGGGTCTTGAAGATTGGTTTTATTTCTATGTGTATTCTACTATTATTTTCCAGATTTGTAAATATATGATTATTAGAAATTTTTCTCGTGTACTTATTATTATCTTGGTGGTATAAGTATATCATGTAAAAAAATCGAATCTGTATTAACAATAATATTTTGTTTATTTTCTCTATTCAGGTTAATCCTTACATAATCAAGAAAGTTAGCATAATGATTTGCACCAGAAGCGATAATTCTTTTTTCATCTTTTAACCATAACAATATCGTACTTCTTTTTCATGGAATAAGGTTCAAATGAGAACCGTTGCTTAATTAGCAACCACTTTACAGCCCTTCGTAATATTTTCATGGTTGACATCTTCCTCACTTATGTCTTTTGTAATCTATGAATCGTGACCAGGTGATCAAAGGCTAAGAAGTGACTTCAAAGTTGTTGAGTAAAGGGGAAGTAGGCTCATTTAATACATTTATATGTATATATTGTTTTTCTTTATGGTAAAGGATTTTTATATATCTGTATATTAACGAAATAATAAATTTAGTTTTGAATTAAATAGAATATAATAGGACTTGTCATAAGAATTGTAAGTATTATAGTTATGAAATTTAGTTTATAATTTTGTTAGTCTTTAAAGTTATTATTACTAAATAATTTATTTATTATATAAATATAATGGTAAATTAAAAAAAGCGAGTTTTATTTCTCATGTGTTTACGCAAAGATTATACCATTTACCCGCCGCAACGTGCGGGCATTCATACTATTGTATATTAAACAATATCAAATTATATTTATGTACCTTTGAAATTTAACGTCCGTTTCTTTTCATGAACATTTGTTTGTGTTCATGAACGCTCGTGTGTGTTCGTTACCTAAAATCAACGAATGAACACGAACACATTCATTTCCTTAATAAACGAACACAAACAAAAAATCTCGTTCGGCAAGTATTCATGAACAATTTATGAACACATTTATTGCCTTAATGAACGAACATAAACATAAAATCTTGTTCGTGTTTGTTTGCAGTCCTATCCAAATCACTTAACGTCCAAACTATGTATTAGGCATGCTCATGAGTCGAACAAAGTCTGGTCAAGTCTGCCTGAGCTCATCTCAAATTTTAAATGAGTTAGCTTAGTTTGTTAAAAATTAATTAGCCAAGTTGAAAACATGATCTTGAACTAGGCCCGTTTTTTAAAACAAGCTAGTTCAATACGCTTGATTTTTAAAAAGGATAAAATTTACATAAGTTCAAAAGCGCTTGGTTTTTTAAAAAAGAATTAAATTTACATAGATTACCAAGACTAATGTTGCTGATCTAGGGCTTGTTTTAGCTCCGAAATAGCATATTCGAATAAGGGGAGTCGATTAACGAGTATAAAGATGGCGATGAAGGGAAGGAACAACGCCTTCATAGTTTACGTTAGCATTTAAAGGGGAGGGTTTCTTGATGGTGAAGATGAAGGAATGGGTATTAAGAGACCTACATTTTGGCTACGGTTGTGTGAGGGCTGCATGAAGGGGTGTGTTGGCGCTCGACCTCGATCCAACTCAACTCGACAACTTTATAAACCAAGCTGACTTCAACTAAGTTTTGAGCCACAAGCTATTTATACAATCCTTCCATGAACCATCTAACAATCAGAAGAAAAAATATAAAAATTTCAAACCACGTCAGAATTATCTAACATCCCAAACATCCAACACGAGGATAAAATGTCCACACCCCTTAAAATCCATAGAAAATAATGGCCATGAAGAATAATACAAACTAACTATACTGTCATCGCATTACATATATGTATACAATCATTACAGCTTATGAAGAGTAGGCTGCTGCTAAAATAAACCATCTCCCTTTGCTAAAATGAGTCGGCAATTGGAGAATTTTGTATACCACGGATAATCAGAGAGACGTGTAATCACTATCAGATCAAATTATTTCAGTAATTCTACTGAATAATTCAATCGAATGCAACTCTGATTGATAAATCAAACAAATAGTATGTGTATACGAATTTAGGTTTTATTCCTCTAGTTTTATACATCAAACAAATTGAGAGATGTAATACCAAGGCTCCAAGTTTTTCAAACGTAAACGCGTGTCACGGTTTACTCATCCCAACTTACATTATAATATTCAACCCACAAAATATCAACAAACTCCCTCAACTTCAAACTTGCCCACTTTCACCCCCTAAAACTTTCTCTCTTTCTCCTCAACCCCAAACCCCATCTCCCTTATATACACACCCATCAATCACCCCCTTAAACTCACACAAAACCTATTCTCATCTCACAACAATGGCTTCCCCTTCACCTGTAACCCCAACGCCATTGTTGAAAGATGAGCTTGACATCGTAATCCCCACAATCCGAAACCTAGATTTCCTCGAGATGTGGCGGCCGTTCTTCCAGCCGTACCATCTGATCATCGTACAAGACGGTGATCCTTCAAAGGTTATCAATGTTCCACAAGGGTTCGATTATGAACTCTATAACCGTAACGATATTAACAGGATTCTGGGTCCTAAAGCTTCCTGCATCTCGTTTAAGGATTCTGCTTGTCGGTGCTTTGGGTATATGGTGTCCAAGAAGAAGTATATCTTCACAATCGATGATGATTGCTTTGTAAGTTCTGTTCTTTTTTGTTTTTTGTTTCTTGATCCCTATTTGTTTGGTTCTTGATTAGGGTTTAGGGTTTATGATTGGATTTTATTATACAGAGTTTGTAACAAGTTGAGTTTTTTGGGTCTAAATGTTTGGATTATTTGGCGAATTTTGCTAGTTTTTTGAGTTTAAGATTGAAATCAATCTCAATTATGTTTATTTAAGAGCCGATCTGGGGTTTTGACTACATCTGATGGTGTGTTTGACTTGGATCTGGCTTTTGAAATTTTCAATAATTGTGATAAACTCAGATCTATTTGTTGAAGATTGAATCTTTGTAAATACGGGGTTTGATATAATTTGTTGGGTGATGTGTAATGTGTTGATCTGTGATCTGGGTGTGTTGGTGATTCGGTTGTATCATGCACACCAAGTGTTTGATAAAATGCCTATATGGTTGGTTGGTTGATTTTGTAATGTACTTATGTTCTGTGGTTTGTAAATTTGAAAGGTTGCTAAAGACCCAACTGGGAATGATATCAATGCGCTTGAGCAACATATTAAGAACCTGTTGAGCCCATCAACTCCGTATTTCTTCAACACCCTATACGATCCATACAGGGAAGGCGCTGATTTCGTTCGTGGCTACCCATTTAGCCTTCGTGAAGGTGTCCCGACTGCGGTTTCACACGGGCTTTGGCTTAACATCCCGGATTATGATGCTCCGACCCAGCTCGTGAAGCCTCGTGAACGAAACACCCGGTATAGAATCTTATTCTTGATTTGAATCTTGATTTTGTTAGTATTTTACAATGGTGGATCAAAAACTTATTTTGCTAATCTTTTTTGTGTAATTATATTTAACCAGGTTTGTCGATGCGGTTTTGACAATTCCAAAGGGAACCCTCTTCCCAATGTGTGGAATGAATCTCGCTTTCGACCGTGAGCTCATCGGCCCAGCAATGTACTTCGGTCTTATGGGCGATGGTCAGCCAATTGGTCGTTACGATGACATGTGGGCTGGATGGTGCATGAAGGTACAAAACTCAATTCTGTTTGGTTCACTGGGTAATTTTATCAAACACTTGGTGTGCATATCGGCTAACATTTTCTAAATGATATACATAGGTGATCTGTGACCACTTGGGGTTGGGTGTGAAGACAGGTCTGCCATACATCTGGCACAGCAAGGCCAGCAACCCATTTGTGAACTTGAAAAAGGAATACAAGGGTATCTACTGGCAGGAGGAGTTGATCCCATTCTTCCAAGCCGCCACATTGCCGAAAGAGTGCACCACGGTTCAAAGCTGCTACAAGGAGCTCTCGAAACAGGTCAAGGCTAAGCTCGGGAAGGTTGACGACTACTTCAACAAGCTTGCGGACGCGATGCTCACTTGGATTGAAGCTTGGGATGAACTCAACCCATCTGCTCAACTCCCTAATGGCAAGTGAAGTGAAGAGTTTAGGGTTGCACCTATAGTTTATTAGTAGTGATTTATTAGGCCCTCTATGGCTGATAAGAGGGGATTTATCATTTTATCTATATTTGTCTTTGGATTTATTCTTTTGAGGTTTTAAACATTTAAATTTTTATGGAGGTTTATTATTCACCTTTTGTGCTTCATTATGATCATGTGTTTGCCTTTAAAGGGTGATTTGAAATTTTGAAATCATGTTGAAAATCTTTGCTGTCTTTTAAGTAGTCCCCACAGATTAATCATTAACTCACACCTCTAATGGCTCGTATTTAGAGACCCTTGTGACGTCGATATGGAGGAGAGAAGAAGATTTATGACAATGACGTCTCCGAGAATCCCTGAAAATTTGAGGGTTTGTGTGGGTAGAACAAGAGGTAGCCTCAAGTTTGAATGGTTAAGAGGTAACATCTGAATGGTAAATCATCACATGTCACATTCTTCTACCTTCTCATTGGTAAAATTCTTAATGGTTTCTTTAAGAGGGAGCCTCTTAATGATCATTCAGAGTTTACCAAACAGCCCCTAAGCTTATTAAAATTCGGGTCATCCCAGTGTAAAAAAAGTTTAAAAATATCTAAGTTTATTAAAATTAGGGCCACCGGGGATGGCAGGTCAGTGCGGTCGCCCACTCTGTCCCTCCTCCAGGTTGACCCTACAAGCAGAGTCTGTAAGGAAGGAGCGAATGAGGGGGACACGCTTGTCTTGTGCGGTCCATCCTATGCGGATCCATCCATAACATTCATAGAAATGCTTGGATAAAAAGTTAACTTGTAATGGTGTATCTGCCAATGAGATTGTCTAGGTGATGACAATTCAAATCTTAGAAAAAACAGATAGATCTTGATTTGGAGGACAGGAGGAGCGTACAAGGAACAGCCTTGCAAATTCTGTTTTTTCCTTGTTTGTAATGTCAGTCGGTTAGCTATCTATAAATTAGATTCCACAATAAAAATTGTAAGTAATTAACATTGAAAAAAGAAAGGGTGTTTGTATTTTTGTGTTAAGTAGGGTCCCTCTGTGCAGAATAAAAGTTCAAATAAAAGAATTGCATGATCAGTTATCACTTAGCTAGCGTTTGGTACGAGGGAATGAGAGGTGGAATGAAATGAATTATTACGAGGAAGTGATAAAAAGAGTGTTTGGTTGGTCGATAGAAAGGAATCGCTCATTCCAAAATACATTTCATTCCCTCAAAATCATTCCATCCATCTCCCTTGTTTTTTTTTCCATTCCAATCCTGACATCAGCCTTCATTAACAACACCACAACCCACCACTATTGCCACCACCCACCACCATTGCCACCCGCCACTGCCGCCACCCGATGCCGTCACCTACCTCCGCCGCCACACGCCACACGCCACCGCCTCCGCAACCACCCACCATCGTCACCACCACCGCTACCACTACCGCCTCCACCAGCTCCACCACCACCACCGTCGCCACCCACCGATGACACCACCACTGCTACCGCAACCATCGCCGCCACCAACTTCGCCGCCACTGCCACCCGCCACCACCACCGCCGCCACTCACCTCCGTCCCCGTCACCGCCGTTGCTGCCATCCACCGTCGCCGCTGCCACCTTCGATCACCGCCGCCACCCCCTCCGCCACCGCTACCCACCTCCGCCACCGCTATCAACCGCCACCGCCACTACCACCTCTAACCATCCACCATCACCGCCTACCACTTACCACCGCCACCGACCACCACTGACCACCGCCACCCAATTCTATTCCTTCGTCTTTTCTTGCCTACCAAACAACAAGAAGTAATGATCATTCCATTCTGATACGGTAACCAAACAAGACATGGAATAGTAATTCCATTACCTCATTCATTCCTTACCTCGTTCATCTCATTACCCCCTTCATTCCATTACCTCATACCAAACAGAGGGTGTGCCGGAGTGGGTTCGATGAGTGGAGCGGGAGGGGAGTTTGCCGCGTGGGTAACCATTGCCTCCCCTTCGGTGAGTGGTGAGGGCTAAAATCAGTGGGTATTCACCGAGGGTGAAGAGGAGAGATGTGGGTAGGGAGAATGATAATGGTGGGTCCTTGTTAGAGCTTATGAGATCGTTGGTACTTGTGCTGGATTAGTTTAGATAGTAGTTTGTATGTATTTTGAATGTTTAGGGGCTTATTTTGTAATTGTCTAGAAGTTGTGATCCTGACTTGGTGTAGCTAAGATTCCAGCAAATTTATAAATTTGCTGGCAAGTCAGGAGTCTACTATATATACCCCAAGCATTGTAACTTAGCCAAGCTTTTGGCTCTTGGTTGAATCAAGTGTTGTTTACAATCATATTGTGTGCTTAAATCTGATATCCAAGGTTGTTCATTGCTTTATCTTATTGTTTGGATTCAATACAAACACTAGTAGTATTCATCAATCCATTAGCTTCATCTTCATTCTTGATCTTTCTTGACTTTTCATAGTTCAAACACTTAATCAATAGGTGTTTTGTACTAAAACAACCAACCACTGTGATCCGGATACGTTTTGGGATCTACAATTTGGTATCAGAGCCTTTGTGCTCTTGGTTGTTGTGTTCTTGTTGAGATTTTTCATTGTTTTGAAGGTTTTTCAAAGTTTCAAGGTTTCTCAAATTTTTGGGCTTAAAATGGATTGATTTGGTGTGTTTAATCGATAGGTTGTTGTTAATACTTGATTAGGGAGTTATTTTGTACATTTTGGTGCATCAAAACATGGTTTTTGGGCTGTTTTTGAGTGATTAGAGGGTTTTAGTTCGTGTTAAACCCTCTGTCCAGCGAATTTAACTTGAAGACAGCGAACAATTTTTGAACATAGCAAATTTATTTGTTGAAGATAGCGAACTCAGCGTTGAATACAACGAATTAATTCAAATCGTTGAGTGTTTTATCGCATAATCATCAATTTCGCCGACCATTGTTCGAGCGAAATTGTTGATCATCAGCGAAATAGTGTCATTCGTCCCTTGAGCGAAATTATCGAAGGCGACTTCGAGAGCCATGATAGCGAACCACAGCGTTCTTATCACGGTCACCGGTGAAATTAACCTAACCCTTGTTTGTGTTTGATTTGTCAGCGAAGATAAGTTGATCGCTCGTGCAGGATTTCATAACTTTCCAGCGAAGTTAGCGAACCAGCTAGCGAAGGTCATCAATCAATATCGTTCATTGGCGAAATTAAGCTCCTGTCAGCGAATTTAAGGTCTGTTCAGCTCACGTTTGTCTAAAACAAGGAAAGATGTCGCTGAATCAACTGAGTCCAATTGCTCAAGCGGAACTTGAAACTGGAACCACCACTCGCCCGCCAAAGTTGAAAGGGGCGGAAGACTTTAGCACTTGGAAAACTCGCATTCAATCATTCTTCGAGTACACGGACTACAATCTGTGGCTCTCTGTTACCGCTGGACCTCACATTCCAACGGTAGTTAGAGGAGATGCAGTAGTTGCTAACAATGATGCTACTACCTTCACTGACGAAGACAAGGCTCTCATTCAACGTGATCGTCGTGCACACGCTGCTCTAACCATGGCTCTTTCAACCAACGATTGCAACATGTTTGAAGAACACCGAACTGCAAATGCACTCTGGAATGCATTAATCGAGTACTATGAGGGAAATGAAGAACTGATCGAAAGCAAGAAAGATATGGTGCAGAAGCAATACGACATGTTTTGCGGAGTCCGTGGAGAAAGTTTGTCTGATCACATTAGCCGCTTCCTAAACATGATGACCAAAATGAAGAAGGCAGGAAATCCTGTTACCAATCGTGCTGCAATAAAGAAGCTGCTTGATTCGCTCCCCAAGGAATGGAGCCTGCAATGTATGATGATCAAGAAGGATTTCCTCAACAATCCTAATCCTGTCACTCTGTCAGATCTGATCAACACCCTAAGAGCCTTTGAAATGGATGTTAACAAGAGAGAGATGAACACTGCTGGATATCAACCTAAGGCAACTCAACCTTCAGCTGGATTGAAGAATGTGGCATTCCTCGCTTCAGGGGGCATCACTCCACAAGCTTCTGACTTAATTTACGCAAACGCTTCCGCAAGCGCATCTAAAGCTCCACAACTTGTTGAAAAGACTATCACTGTTGATACTCAAGCGTTGAAAGTATCCACTGAAAATGTGGCACTCTTCAACACATTTCTGAGCAGCTACGAAGCCCTAATGTCTGGGGAACTGAAGAAGGAGATGTTTACTGCTGAAGACATGTATCAGGTTGATCCAGATGATATGGAAGAAATGGATCTGAAATGGCAAATGGCCATGATCACTCTGAGGTTAAAGAAATTTCAAGACAAGACAGGCAAGCGATTGGGTCTTGGAAAAGCTGGCTTTGACAAATCTAAGCTGAGATGCTACAACTGCAAGAATCTAGGACACTTCAAGCGCGACTGTCCGTTGTTGAAAGAAGGAAACAGTGAAACTACTCCTGCTGTTAAACAAATCACTGTTGAAGAGAACAAAAACAATGCATCTCCCAGCACGCCAAAGGCTTTAGTTGTTGAAGACTATGATTGGAGTGAAGAGATCACTGAAGCAAAGGAGCAAGTCAACAAAGCCCTGATGGCCAAGATCACAGGTGAGTCATCTGCAAGGCAGTTTGAGAAGCAGACAACAGGAATCCCAACTGGAGACAATGATGCTGACAAGGGATTGAAAAGTATTCTTTCTTCAATGAAGCCTGGTGATCAATCTGAAAAGGATGCTGCTACAGAGACATCTGAGAAAGGGAAGGATAAAGTTCAAGCTACAGCCATGAAAGCAGATTCATCAAAAGAAAAGGCTGACAAGGACTTGGTAAATAGTATTCCACTCAGTTTTAAAGAAAAATTATGCTCCGAAGCATGCGTTGATGTCGTGGCACACTATAAATTCTTAAACCTGGAGTTTGAAAGGCAAAAAGACAAAGCTTTAAAAATTAACAACGAGCTTAAACAGAATGAGGCTGCATATCAGAGAAAGTTGAACTCAACTTTGGCTGAAATGTAAACCCTTAAAGAATTTGTGTTTAGAAAAGATTTTATCATTAATGATCTTACAGAAAGATTAGAAAAAGCTTTAAATGAAAAGAACAAACTTCAAATTATAATAGATAAATGGAATGTCAGTCAAAAGGCCTTTACTGACATCAAAAATTGCCAACGACCAACGTTTGTGAAAGATGGGATTGGTTATAAGGATAGGCACGGAAATGAAAGAAAACTTTTCTTTCCGCCTCACAGCAAAAACTACGTGCCTATGCCTACTCCTCATCCCGAAAATGATCATAAATGAAAAGGCCTCAGTTGAACAAAATGAATTTTATGAAAATGAGACAACTGCTAACTGCTCTAAAAGCAATGCAGATTCCATTGAGTGTAAAGAAGATGTGTGCGATGATGATGGAGACTGCGGAGGGTCAAAAATAGGAATTGGTTATTCAGGCGACAGTTATTCCACCGTTAACTGGTTCGTCTGGAATTGTTCTAAAAACAATGTTAAGGATGAATGTAATAGTTTAAGTAGGTTGGATGACTGTAATGGCCAAGTGCCTAAAACTAAATCTGTGGATGACTGTAAAGGCCATGTGCCTACATTTGAGACCCGTGATCATGAACCTTATGTGTCTGAATGTCATGATTTGAATTATGCGTGTTGTGATGATAATGTTGCTTGTGAATCTCGTGTATTTGTGCCAGAATTAAAAAGGAATAGTTTTGGAAAATTCCTTACAAAGGAAATTCCCGAATTTATTCCTTCCAGAACAGGTATGACAGAATCGGAAAAGAACGTTACTGAAGATCAAGATAATGTAGATTCAAGCGTCATCACCACAGAAGACGAACAGACATCAGAAAGTTCGCATTCAGAAACCTCAACTGAAGATCAAGCAACTAGTGATGAAAGCTTCGAATGTTCAAGTTATGAAGCAAGTGAAGAACAAAATTCAAGCGAGGACAACACGTCTGAAAGCTCACTCGATTCAGACAGTGATGAAGAATATCCCGAAGATGAAAGCAGAGTGGACAAGAAAATGAAGTAAGCAGAAAGCTCAAGACTCTCATCACATACATCATCTTCTCACACCAAAAGACCCAGACATAAAAGATGTTTTCACTGTGGTCATTTAGGACATACAGCGAAACATTGTAAAACCAAAAAGTTTCCTAAACCAGAGCATGATTTTATTACAAACGTCACGCAGCAACTAAATTATCTTAAGAAATCTGTTAAAAATCTGGTTGATTCAACTGCGTATCTTTGGAAACAAAAAGAGGTCAAAGTGGGTCAAAACCACGATAGATTCGAAATGAAACAGATCTGGGTTCCTAAATCAAACTAACCTGTATATTTGTGTATTTGTGTATATCAGAATAAACTCCAGAAATGGCTTCGAATGCTCATGGAATACATCTGGCACGTAGACAGCGGATGTTCAAGACACATGACTGGATTGAAGGAACTACTGAAAAACTTCCGCTTTATTGATGGTGACTTCGTGTCTTTTGCTGGCGACGAAAAGGGAGGAAAGATTGTTGGAGTAGGAGATGTAGTGTCCGAAGCCCTCACGCTGGAAAATGTCAACTATGTTCCTGAGCTGTGCTATAATCTCATGAGCGTTTCTCAAGTGTGTAATAAAGGAATCTCGGTGCTGTTCAATGACATGGAATGCTTGTTCCTGAAGCCCGGTTATGTTGTTCCTGCAGAAATGATCATGCTCACTGCTCCAAGACAGAACAACACATATGTGCTCAACATGAAAAACGCCAAGACAAATGACAACTTGACATGCTTAATTTCTAAAGCGTCAGAATCGGAGTCACTGCTTTGGCATAGACGACTGGGGCATGTTAACTTCAAAAATATGAATAAACTCTCTAAATTGAACTTAGTTAGAGGTCTTCCAATTAAAGAATTTCCATTTTCTGAAAAATGTATTGCATGCGCCCAGGGAAAGCAGCATAAGAAACCACACAAGTCCAAAGCAGTGAACACGATTTCTGCACCATTTCAATTGTTGCACATGGATCTTTTCGGTCCTATCAGTGTTAAAAGTCTTGCTAAAAGCTCTTATTGTTTGGTTGTAACAGATGATTACTCTCGGTTTTCGTGGGTATATTTTCTTGAAGCAAAGAGCAAGACAGCTGAAGTGTTAAAATCATTCATTCCCCTGATAGAGAACGTGATCAAGCTGAAAGTGAAGTCTATAAGAAGCGACAACGGGTCTGAATTCAAAAATCAGACCTTCATATCATTCTGTGCAGAAAAAGGAATTCATCTTCAATACAGTGCAGCCAGAACTCCCCAACAAAATGGAGTTGATGAACGCAAAAATAGAACGCTGATTGAAGCTGCAAGAACCATGCTGGTGGACTCCAAGCTTCCAATTATCTTCTGGGCTGAAGCAGTTAATACGGCATGCTACGTTCTGAACAGGGTACTCATCGTGAAACCTCATGGAAAGACAGCATACGAGCTTCTCTTCAAAAGAAAGCCACTCATAGATTTCTTCAGGCCATTCGGATGTTCGTGCACTCTATTGAACACTCAAGAAAATCTCGTCAAATTTGAGGCGGTGGGTGATATCTGCTACTTTATGGGGTATTCATCCACACAGAAGGCTTACCGTGTTTACAACAAACGAACAAAGATGGTGATTGAATCGTACTACGTGGACTTTCAAGAAGGAAACTACACCAACACTGGCAGCACTCCTGACTGGTTCTATGATGTGAATGTGATCTTCAATAACTTTGAAATTCCGGAGATTGTATCAGACCCTGACCCAGTCGAAGACACTCAAGTTGAACCATTGTTTGATTCGTCTGACATTGGTTTGACTCCTTTTACCACCCGCTTATCTCCATCATCCGCTGATCCGATTCTGGCTATAAATGAAACAAACGGTGACACTTCGCCTGAGAACACCCAAGACAATGGTGCTTCTTCTTCACAGGCGAATGTGAATGAACCAACTCAAGAAGATGATCCACCAGTAATTTATGTAGACGAACACTTCACCAACCTTCCGCAGCAAATCGAATCTCTGACAAATGCCGGATACAAGACAAATAGAAATCATCCTCTTGAAAATGTCATCGGCGCTGTAGAAGAAGGAGTACGTACTCGCGGACAGTCAGCAAGCATCAACAAGGGTCTCTTCGCAACTTTTCTATCACAATCAGTTCCACGTGACATCGAAGACGCTATTCAAGACTCAAGCTGGGTTCAGGCAATGCAAGAAGAATTATCTCAATTCAGGAAGCTCAAAGTGTGGGAACTTGTAGATCTACCTGAAGGAAAGTTTCCAATTGGTACTAAATGGGTCTTTCGAAACAAGATGGATGATCGTGGGGTGGTTATCAAGAACAAGGCTCGATTGGTAGTACAGGGTTTTCGACAAGAAGAAGGGATTGACTACGAAGAAGTTTTTGCTCCAGTCGCACGATTGGAGGCAATCAGGATATTCCTGGCGTACGCCTCTTATAGAAACTTCAAAGTCTTTCAAATGGATGTCAAAAGTGCGTTTCTGTACGGGAAGGTCAAGGAGGAAGTTTACGTATGTCAGCCTCCAGGGTTCGAAGATCCTCACTTCCCAGGTCGCTACTTCAAATTGGATAAAGCACTCTATGGTCTTCATCAAGCTCCACGCGCATGGTACGAGACTTTGTCCACATACTTGCTGGAATGTGGATACACCAGAGGAACGATTGACATGACTCTCTTCACCAAGAAGATAGGGGAAGATGTTATGCTGGTTCAAATCTACGTGGATGATATTATCTTCGGGTCAACCAATGAGGCTCTGTGCAGAGAATTCGAAACGATCATGAAAGCAAAGTTCGAGATGAGCATGATGGGAGAGCTGAATTTCTTCTTGGGATTAGAAGTGAAGCAAAAGGAGGACGGAATTCTTATTCATCAGGCTAAATACATTCGGGACATTCTCTCGAAGTACAACATGAATGACTGCAAAGTTGCAAGCACGCCATTCGCCTCGCAAACAGAACTCACTCTAGATCTTCAGGGAAAGCCAGTGAACAAATCCTTCTATCGCTCAATGATCGGTTCTTTGATGTACTTGACAGCCAGCAGACCTAACATCATGTGGGCAGTTTGTCTTTGTGCTCGTTTCCAAACAAATCCCAAGGAATCCCATGAAATTGCAGTAAAGCGCATCTTCCGCTATCTCAAAGGAACTCCGAAACTAGGGCTTTGGTATCCTAAAGATAGTAATTTTGATTTAATTGCATACTCTGACAGTGATCATGCAGGTTGCAAAGTAGATCGCAGGTCCGTATCAGGAGGATGTCAATTTCTGGGAAACCGGTTGATTTCATGGCAAAGCAAGAAGCAAACAACAGTATCCACATCAACCGCTCAAGCAGAATACACAGCGGCATACAGTTGCTGTTCACAAGTTCTTTGGATACAAAATCAGTTGCTGGATTACGGAATCAACATCATGAAGACTCCTATATTCATCGACAATGAAGCGTGTCTAGGAATTGTGAAGAATCCTGTCCACCACTCAAGAACAAAGCACATAGAAATTCGCATTCACGCAATTCGAGATGCTTATGAAAAGGGATACATTCAAGTGGTGCCAGTGGATACAACACAGCAACGGGCCGACATCTTCACGAAAGCTTTTGACAAAACTCGTTTTAACCAGTTGGTAACCTGGTTAGAAATGGTTAATTTCCTTGACTGGAAATGAATCTTGTGTTGATAAAAAAAAAAAAAAGATTTTCTGGTTAAAATTTTATTTTCGGGCAAATGGACTCACGAAAATAAAAATTTTAGGGGGGATATTCAGAAAATCCTTGAAACAGATGCTTATGTTAGACTCCTGTTAGAGGAAGTGATAGAAAATTGCTAACACTTTGTCATTTCTTTGAACAGAATACAATATAAAATCAGGGTACCAAGCAACGACGTGTCGGTAGATTCAGCAACACCGACGAGTAAACTGCTGTTAGGGAGCCAAACATAATGTCTACACAAGAATTCTGGCTTTTCTCAGGCATTACGCATCTCAGTGGGTAACACGTTGCGGCATATGGCTTAATGGTCTTGAATCTTGCGTTGACGGATTGCCAAAGTCTGAGATTTCGGGTCTTTATATTGGTATTTCATTCGGAGGATATCATAGTTGCTCTTCTGCTGTACGGTGGTACTGACCTAGACGCTATGATATTCTCTTACTAATAAGTGCCTAAAGAAAAAAAAAAAAAAAGAGGCCAAACCCTGTATAATAAGCGCCACTTTCGGCCAAAATCCATAATAAGCGCCATTTTTGGCCAAATCCTCTGATAGATCAGTTTGGCAACTCTGCTGTATGGTAGTACTGACCTGTTCGCCGAACTATCTATCTTAACCCTCGATAGTTCCTGGAATCTCTGTTGTACGAAAGTACAGACCTGATCTCCGTTCTATCGTTGAAGAGAATGAAACCAATATACTCACCTGTTATGAGGAATCTTTGTGCATACCTTGATCGCGGGGGTATGTCCTGATGTGGGACTCACGAGGGCGTAATGATTCTATTTTCGATAGCTTGTGTGGGGGCCATTGAAGACTTGTCAATATTACCGAAAACATGATAAAACACGCTCTCCGAAGGTATGTTGAAAGAAGGATGCATGGATTTAAGCGGACAAACATACTGACAGTTTTTCTTGTGCCCTGGTTAGTAATATAATAATAATAATATATAAAGAATTTGGCAAGGGTTGGCAGTATGATTCTCTGCAGGTAAGTTCGGTAAGTGTCAGACATCTCAAGAAATTCTGAGTTAAATGAATCCTCGCAAAGCAAGGAAATTGAAGTTAGGAGTCAAAATGGCCCAAATTTTAGTATTTCTGTGAATATTCCGTAATAATCAAGGTTTTAAACAAAAATGGGCACGTTTCTCGAGAAAGTTTGAAATCAACAAGCGAAATCAAAATTTGTCTCAAAATATCTAATAGGCGGCGAAATTAAGATACCAGCGAACTTATAAGTTCGCTGGTTATTTTCAACCGTACATATATATATATATACATTTTTTTACAACAGTTAAAACAAAAAATTCAAATCTTTACTTCAAAACCCTTTCATCGCCGAATCCTTCATCTTCTTTCTCAAACTTTCTGGTCGATTTTAATAAACCAACGCAAGATTCAGTTTCGATCATCGTCATCAAGGTATGTTTTATCGTATAGTTTACCGTTCATTCCATTAGTGATTTCAGTTGAATCGGTTGTCATAGCCATCATAAATTGTATGGTTCTTGAGTGGGTTTTGGGTTGTTTTGTTTCGGGATTGTATATTGTATGTTAGAAATCGATGATCATGCTTAATATTGCTATATTCACATCAGTGTTCATTCCGACACCCTTCGAATGTGTAAAGTTTAGGCAAAAAGGTCACAAAGGGATTGGTTGGATATGAACAGGTTAAAGGGTTTTAAAAAGGGTTTTATAAGAAACTTTTGAATATGGCGAAATTAACATGGTGCCAGCGAAGACAGCGAAATTAGGTAGGGGAAGACCAAAAGTCTCGAACGCGAGTTCGAGCAACTAGCGAATGATCTATTTCGCTCGAGTAGCGATCTAGATCAGTACCTTCGCTGGTGTCTCGGCTCCGTAGAAAGGACCCTGTCATCGTTTAAATCGCCAGCGAATTAAAACCCTAACCGCTATTTTGTTTAAATGGATAACTGGCGAATTTGGCAATGTCACGAGCGATGTTAGCGAAGATCACAAGTCTCGAACGCGAGTTCGAGCAACCAGCCACATGATCTAAATCGCTCGGATAGCAATATAGGTTGTGACCTTCGCTGGCAAGTCGGTTCCGAATCAAGACTGTGTCATCGCTATGTTCGCTAGCGAATTTAAATGATTATCCGGTATTTAGTGTCGATGATCAGCATCAGCGATGACCATGTCTGATCTGGCAGCGAATTTGTCATATTTTCAAAATTTTTTATTTCTTTTCAATTTTAATTATCTTACCTTTGTAAATTCCATTCCCTGTACAGTTTATCGTGTAATTACCCATTCTAACTTGCCTTGTTTTCTGTGCAGTATGGTGAAAATTCTGGAATGGGATAAAACGCTCAAACACAATCAAAGCATAGATCTCGATGCAGTGCCTACTGATTTTGAAGACGTAACCAGATGGGTACGTAACAGCAGGATCGGATACGCTGTGGAGACCTCTGTTGCAGTCTACCCAATACGCATTCAAGACTTCTGGCAAAACGTGAAGCTGGAATCCATCAACAACAAACCAGGGATAGTCTCAACTGTTCGTAACAAGAGAGTGGAAGTGACAGAAGACAGGATTCGTCAAGTTCTAAGGTTTCAAGACAACAGTGAAGATCCGTTAAGTCTTAGTCAAGATGATATCCTTGATGGTTTTAGAGGAATGGGATATGTTGGAGACTTCCGCAACAAGAAAGAAATCAAGAGAGGTGGACTCACCCGAGATTGGAGATTCATTGTTCATGTGATCTCTATGTGTCTAGTTCATCGAAAGGGTGGTTTTGATGGGTTAAATCTGGAATGGTCGGCGGCCATGTTGAATTTATGCCTAAATCAGAAATTCAACCTGTCTGGGCTAATATTCAACTACATGCGTTAAAATGCAAACGGAGCTACGTGGGCAATGTACCCTAGATTCATTCAGATGCTCATCAACGATCAACACAAGGATCTCCCTAATGATGGAAACACTTACAAGTTTCATGTACCTACCAGCCGACAGTATACTGAAATAAAGACCAATGAATGGGTGCTGCTACATGATTGGATGTATCGAGCAGAAAGATTACCAATTGTCAAGGCTGCGTATCAGAAATACAAGGAGGGAGTTAAAGCTAAACAGCAGAAAGCTGCTCAGGCTCAGGCCAAAACAGCTGCCAGAGAAGAACGAAGCAAAGGGAAAAGAAAAGAGAAACAACCTGCTGAAGGAGAACCCCCAAAGAAGAAAAAGACAACGGAAGGTTCTGAACGTCTCATGAGTTCAGCAATAAGGGCAGCAGATTCTGAAGAGCAACGTCAGCACATCCAAGATCTAAAAGCAATTCATGTCATGCAAGAGAAGGAGAAAAGAGAGAAAAGATTAAAGCGTAAAGAAATATCTCCCTCTGAAATGCCCGAAACAATACCTGAAGAAATTCAAACAATTAATGATTTCGTTGACAACATTCTTGTTGATCCATATAAGGCCCAAGCAAGTCAAGGCCCATTAAAGGTGTCTCCAGTCAAACCCACAAGGATTTCAAAACCTCCAGTTGTTCCGCAAAGGCTCCGCCCCTTTCAAGACTTGTATGACAGATTGATCAAAGACACCGGGCCTTCAGTGGCAAAAGAAATCTGTTTATTAAAGAATCAAGTGAATGATACTAACATCCTGAGGGAAAAACTCAAAGACCAGAGGAAGAAGAACAAGGATATGACTGCGTACATGGCCAAGCAGTCCAAATTTATCAGATTCCAGCAGGCTGGTTTGGAGAAAATATACAGGATGATGCGAGGGATGTGTGAGAAAATGAAGATCGAGCCGATGTTCACGTTCGACGAAATTTTTGACTTCGATGCTTTTATTGAAGAAGAAACAGCTCGAAAAGAAAAAGAGGCTGAGGCAAAGAAAAGGCGGTTAGAATCAGTTGAAAAAGTATCTGAATGTAATGAAAGTGAAGAAGAAGAGGTAGATCGGGAAGACATGCCATCCAGGTTCATTGAATGGGGGCTCGAGGATGAAGTTCTATACGAGCAAGAAGATGGAAAAACATTCGCTCCCGAGCACCCCGAATGGTTCAAAAAAAGGAAAGAGAACGACTTCCTGATTTGTATCAAGTTATAAAAGTTGAAAAATCTGAGGCTACTGATAAGATTATCAGTTGGATGTATGATAATCTTAGAGGAATGTTTGTGGTAAAAAGGCGCGGTGGCGTAATTCAGTATTTTGAAACTGGATTTGATCTCTTCTCTCTCCCAAGGTGGGATCTACGAGAACTTGGGCGTCTAGATCTGCTAAATCATGAAGACAGAGGAATTGGGAGGGATTTTGAACGGATAATCGCCAAAGAATGTAACAGAGGTTTTCCGAATCACACTCCGCAGCGCCCTAGACGCAGAGTATCAAAAACCACCATCGATCCTATTACTGGCAAAGGAAAAGTGACGTGGGTGATCAACCCTGCTAAAGTTGTCACTAGAGTTAAGCTTCCAGAAGAAATCGCTGTCGCTCTCAAGGATTTCAAGAAATGGTTTTACGATAGCAAAACCGGTGAAGCTGTGATCAGGTCGAATGATAATGTTGATATTCGCATTTTGGATCCGATGGATGTGTTCAAGTTCGGGCTCTCAGATCTCACCATGTTGAACGCTAGCCGTATTAATGTTGGAGCAGGCAATGCTAACCTTGAAGAGGCAGCGTTATTTCAACGAGCAGTAGAACGTGCCTGGAAACTGAAGAGAGATATGCTGGATGTGATTGACAAAATAGAAAAGAGAAAAGAAAAGGATGCAAAGAAGAAAGAAGCAAGAAAGAAAAAGAAGCATGAGCGAACGAAAGAAGGGAGTTCTGCTTCAACAGCTGATCCGGCCACCACAACCTCACAATCAACACCAACACCTCCGGTCTCATCCACATATGAGACCGCTAAGGAGGACCAACCATCAAGTGAAGCTAATGTTACTCAGGAAACTCCGGAAGCACCGACGGAGACTGTTGCACCACCAGAATTGATAGTTCTTGAAGAAAATCCAACCGAGTCCGAAAATCAAGCTACTGAAAATCCAGCGGTTACTACCGAAGAATGAGAAGACAAGCACGCAACGATCTAGGGGGGATATTGTTAGAGCTTATGAGATCGTTGGTACTTGTGCTGGATTAGTTTAGATAGTAGTTTGTATGTATTTTGAATGTTTAGGGGCTTATTTTGTAATTGTCTAGAAGTTGTGATCCTGACTTGGTGTAGTTAAGATTCCAGCAAATTTATAAATTTGCTGGCAAGTCAGGAGTCTACTATATATACCCCAAGCATTGTAACTTAGCCAAGCTTTTGGCTCTTGGTTGAATCAAGTGTTGTTTACAATCATATTGTGTGCTTAAATCTGATATCCAAGGTTGTTCATTGCTTTATCTTATTGTTTGGATTCAATACAAACACTAGTAGTATTCATCAATCCATTAGCTTCATCTTCATTCTTGATCTTTCTTGACTTTTCATAGTTCAAACACTTAATCAATAGGTGTTTTGTACTAAAACAACCAACCACTGTGATCCGGATACGTTTTGGGATCTACAGTCCTAACCCCTTCCAACCAATCACAAATTTATCTTCTTTTTTAAAAAAAATTGTTTACCACCCTCCATATGTTTGATCATTGCTAATGATTGAGTGCAAAATGGGGTGTGGAGTTGGGACTTGACATGTCATGACATTATTGGCTAGAAAATTGTTTAAACACTCACCAAGGGATGACCACTCCGTCCACCCTTATATATGTATCATAGTTAAAATTAATATGTACAGTTAAAATAAGATGCTAAAGTGTTTGTGCTTCTCACCTAGGCGAGGCCTATGCGCCAAGAGCATTTGATAACTATGGTAAGAGCATGTGTAGTGGTCAAGTTCCATAACCTCCATAGATGTGGGGTTATAGGACATGTGGCAAATGTGTAAGAAATGAGGGTTATGGGGGTTATATAACTTGAGTGTGTAGTGGGGTTATACCCTTCAATTATACATCTATATATATGTATATATAGGGTGAGGTTCCTCTACAAAGCGTGTTTTCCCTACAAAGTGTAGGAAATGATCTTGACCATTAGATGAATGTGTTTGATGGTTGAAATTATCTTGGTGACATTTTGGTAATATGTGTATCTTAAAAATAGGATGATTTAATTAATTAGGAGTAAATGTGTCATCTATTTTTTTTTATATAAGGAAATAAATGTCATACCATAAACCACCCCACATTTCATGCGAGTTTCTCTCTCTTTCTCTTCCTTTTCTCCTTCGTGAAGAAACATAAAGTCAAGAAAACACATCGTGAATCATAGAATATAACACATCGTGAAGAAACCCAAGAAAACACATCGTGAATCATACAATATAACACATCGTCATTTAACGTGTATGGTGTGTTATACAATATAACACATCCTGAAGAAACCCAAAACTTATAAAACACAACGTCAAGAAATTATAAATACATGTCCTTCCTAAAAACACAACGTCAATAATTACAAATGCATCTTCTTCCTAAAACATAAACCGCTTTAACACATTGTGAATTAACTAGTAACTGGTAAAAACATCGTCAAGAAATTGTTCATGCAGGATTGCAACTGGTAAAACACATCGTCGAGAAATTGTTCATGAATGATTTTAGCAGGTAAAATGTGACAACTCGAACTTTAGACTCACTTTAATGTAACGTTACGTGTCTATGCGATACCTTGAACTAATGAATGTTATGTGAACTTTGTGAAAAATGTGTTGTGTTTATATTGTATGTATGTATGTATTGAACCGCACAAGGATCGCACAACACACACACCATCCGCACAAGGCCTTTGGGCCGTGTTACTTGTATTTGAGCTATAGGGCGGCCCAAGTGGTGGGTTCGGCCCATCCTTCCCTAAACCGAATGACACTTAGGGATGTTGTAACTATTCTCACTTTTTACCAAACAATCTACACACACAACCCTAGACGACTTTTCTCTCTCGTTTGCTTGGAACCCGACGGCACAAGATCCCTATTCGGATCACTCTTGTTTCTTCTCTAATCCGGTTAGTACTTGATATGTTAGTTGTTATTTTGAATGTTGTTGATGAATCGGCTGTTATTATGATGATGTTCTTGTGAGTATTGTTGCCATGCTTGATTTTGATGTTAATTGATAGTGTTTTGTTAAATCGGCTCACATGTGCACCTTATAGTAAATCAGATGTTACAATTAAGAACAACCGAATAGATGTTAAATCTGTTGTTATGATATGTAATTCGGATGGTGTGATGATACTAATCGGCTGCCATGTATTGGTTCGGGTTGTTAGATTGAGTATGAATGTTAATGATGTTCTTGTTGATTGTTGAATCAAGATTAGGGTTCATAGGAAATTCATAATAAAAACCCTTGTTTGATCTGATATTGTATAAGGTAGTAGATGTTAATTGATAGAATGATAAGTTTGGAAACAATTGATTGTTGTAACCGATTGCTTGAATTGTGGAATTTGTTCAACCATCGCACAAGACTCCTTGGCCGACCAAGGAGCCCAATCGCACAAACGGACCACACGCACAAGCTGGCCCAAACGCACAAGGGTCACGGGTCGTACAAACTGGTCCGATCACACAAGATGAACCAATCGCACAAGAGATTACCGGTCGCACAAGTATTAGACGCACAACTAGCCTTGCCTGATCGCACAACACCGAGTGGATCGCACAAGCTGGTGTGGATCGCACAAGGTGTTGGGCCACACACATGTTAGATGTTGTTAAGACTGTTGGGCCGGACAGCCCAAAGGTTCAGACGCACAAGCCCGAAACACCTCGCACAACCCAATCTGATCGTACAATATCATCCGGGTCGCACAAGAGGATGTCATGTTTGGGCCGAGTATACTTATTGTTTGGACTGTACTCCTGTTTGGGCCGTATGTTAAATTGGGCTGGGTATTATTGTTGGGCTGAATTATTAGGTCGCACAAGCCAGGCCGGATCGCACAAGGTCCTTATGTGCGATCGGTTTGGGCTGAGATTTGTTATTTAATTTGTAAGTTGTTGGGCCCAATTGTTTAATCGCTCAAAGTATGATCCAATTATACAAACTGACTGATGCCGTGCAATAAGTGTTGCCATGACTTATATGTGCTTTTAACATGTTAACTTATGTGATTCATACGTGCAATACTTGAACACAAAACCTGACTTGCGTGGTAACCCTGTTAGGACGTGGTTGACCACTGTTAGTTCAAGAACCCTTTCTCTTTGTGTATCTGCCGAGCAATCCAAGGTGAGTTTACACAGCCAAGGCATGGGATTCCCGGGTTGGGAATTGGGTTGGATATGTTGATATTGAAAGAGTTACTCGTACTTACGCAAACACTAGACTATAGACCATCGTCCTCAGGATAGTCAGGACACGTTACGTAAAGCCTACGTAACCCAGTATTTGCCATTTGTCTCCCGGGTCGGGAGGACACGTTGCGTAAAGCCTACGTAACCCAATACCTTCTACTGTCTTCCGGGTCGGAAGGACACGCTGCGTAAAGCCTACGTAGCCCCCTCGCGTACCACTGTCCTCGGGGAAGGGCACGTCACGTAAAGCCTACGTGACCCAGTACGTATTCCTGTTCTCGGTAAAGAAGAACACATGGTTGGAAGTTAGTCTAGTAAGTACCACTGATGAGAAGCCCTCATTAGTAAGGATAAACGTGGGAAGCCCCCACCGGTAATATAAACACAAGGTTTGGGAAGCCCCCACCTTTAGTACACACTAGTATGGGAAGCCCCCACTAGTTATACTTATGCACTATGTTATGAACTTACTTTCTGTGAACTCGCTCAACTAGTTTGTTGACTATTTGCTGCATGCCTTGCAGGACCTTAGGTATACTTGGAGCTTGCACCAGAGGAGAAGCGGGTCGTTGTGGACAAGAACACGCGAATGCTTATTAAACACTTTTACATTCACATATTGATACTTATGTTTTGGGTTTTACATTTAATGCTTCCGCTACATATACAACGTTTGGTTTTGAACATCAGTCGTATCTACTATTATTAATAAATGCTATGTTTGATATGATTGATGGCTTGATCCTGGTCAGTCACGCCTCCAAGCGGTGGTACTCCGCGTGTGGGATTTTGGGGGTGTGACAGATTGGTATCAGAGCCATTGGTTATAGAGAACTTGGTTTTAATATGGGAAAATGTTTTTATTAAAACCGGACTATAACCAGAACAGTGCTCTCAACGATCCACAACGACGCTTCGCTCCACGTGCAAGACTCGACGTCCTAGGTAATAAGGTTTATATTTATTGCCTGTTTGCTAGAACTGTTTAGAACGTTGCTCGCATTACGCTTAGATACACATGATACTATAGCATGAGAATCCCTACGTGCTTACACTTTTCTGTCATCGCCCTATTCGCGAACCATTCTTACTTACGCTACTTGTTACAATGAAGATCATGTCTGGACGAATCAACATGACACAAGCCCAGCTAGAGGCTCTCGTTCAAGCTCAAGTTGCTGCGGCAGTTGCAGCAGCTCAAGCAGGTCAACACGCGCAGCAGCCTGTCTGCACATTCAAGAACTTCATGGACTGTCGTCCAAATTCTTTCAGTGGCACCGAGGGGGCAGTGGGACTCCTCCATTGGTTTGAAAAGCTAGAATCAGTATTCGAAATGTGCGAGTGCCCTGAGGCTCGCAAGGTCAAGTTTGCCACCGGCACCTTGGAAGGAATCGCGCTAACCTGGTGGAACGCGCAGGTGCAAATTCTGGGGTTGGCAGCTGCTAACGCCACACCCTGGAACGATTTTAAGGAACTTATCAAGAGGGAGTATTGTACACGTGAAGATATTCACAAGCTGGAAGACGAGCTGTATAACCTGAAAATGGTTGGGTCAGAGATTGAAGCGTATACTAATCGGTCGAATGAGCTGGCCGTTCTGTGTCCAACTATGGTGGACCCCCCATACAAGCGCATTGAGATGTATCTCAAGGGATTGGCACCAGAGATCCAGAGCCATGTTACTTCGGCTAATCTCGACAACATCCAGGAAATCCAGCGTCTCGCTCATCGCATCACCGACCAGGCAGTGGATCAGAATAAACTGCCTAAGCGTGTCAACGCTACTGTTACAGTCACTCCTTCAGCTACTCCTGCTACTACTAGCGAAAGCAAAAGAAAATGGGATGGAGATTCCAGCAGGGGTTCAGCGACTGTTCAGCCACAAGCTCAGCAACAGAAGATTGACCACTATCAGAGTCCCAGTCAGCAATCCTCTGGTGGTCACAGACAGAGGAGATATCAGGGGAGTCAACCTAAGTGCCACAATTGCCACAGACATCACAATGGCCCGTGTAACAAGGGTCGTTGTCAAAGGTGTCTTAAGATGGGTCACGAGGCCAAAGACTGTAGGAGCCCTCGTCCTGCAAACCAGAACCAGCAACTGCAACAACCAGCTCCACAGAACCAGCAGCAACAGCAGCCACAGCGTGGGAACCGGGGATGTTTCCAGTGTGGGGCTGAAGGTCACTTCAAACGCGATTGCCCTCAGTTGAACCAGAATCGCAACAACAATAACCAGGGCAACGGGAACAACAACGGTGGGAATAACAACAATGGCAACGAGGCTAGGGGACGCGCTTTTGTGCTAGGTCGAGGTGACGCGGTGAACGATCCCAACGTAGTTATGGGTAAGTTTCTCCTCGACAATATTTACGTTACTGTTTTGTTTGATTCGGGTGCGGATACAAGCTATATGTCTGTGAAAATGTGTCAATTGCTAAAACGTGCACCAACACTTTTACCCACCAAACATGTAGTAGAGTTAGCTAACGGTAAAAGTCTAGAAGCCACGCACGTAGTTCAGGGTTGTAATCTTATCCTAGCTGGCCAAGCCTTCTCTATTGATCTCATTCCCATAGTTTTGGGTAGCTTCGACGTCGTGATTGGGATGGATTGGCTATCCCAACACCAGGCAGAAATCTTATGCAGCGAGAAGGTTATTCGCATTCCTCGTTCTGGTCAAGAACCTCTCGAAGTTCAAGGCGACAAGAGTGGTGCAGTGGTTGGCATCATCTCTTTCTTGAAGGCTCAGAAATGCTTACGAAAGGGGCACACTGCCATTCTGGCACTAGTTACAGACGCATCAGCAAAAGAAAAGAAATTGGAGGATATTCCAATTGTACGCGATTACCCTCAGGTGTTTCCTGAAGACTTACCTGGCTTACCGCCTCATCGTCAGGTCGAATTTCAGATCGAGCTCGCTCCAGGAGCAGCACCCATAGCTCGCGCACCATATCGTGTAGCTCCATCTGAATTGGAGGAACTGTCAAAGCAGCTACAAGAGCTCTTGGAAAAGGGTTTCATTCGTCCAAGCTCTTCGCCTTGGGGAGCTCCAGTACTTTTCGTGAAAAAGAAAGACGGTACGTTCAGGATGTGCATCGACTACCGTGAACTCAACAAGGTGACGGTGAAGAACCGTTATCCTCTTCCGCGCATCAACGACTTATTCGACCAGTTGCAAGGGTCGTGCTACTATTCGAAGATAGATTTGAGGTCGGGGTACCATCAGCTGAGAGTCCGGGATGAGGACATCTCCAAGACTGCATTCAGAACTCGTTATGGCCACTACGAGTTTCTTGTCATGCCGTTTGGGTTAACGAACGCGCCTGCCGTATTTATGGATCTTATGAACAGGGTGTGCAAACCCTATCTTGACAAGTTTGTCATAGTATTCATCGACGACATCCTGATTTACTCCAAGAGTCAGGAGGAGCACGAGCAGCATCTCCGTCTTATTTTGGAACTCCTTCGGAAGGAACAGCTGTACGCTAAACTTTCTAAATGCGACTTCTGGCTTCGTGAAGTCCACTTTTTAGGCCATGTGGTAAACATGGATGGGATCCATGTTGATCCATCCAAAGTAGATTCGATCAGAAACTGGCCTGCACCGCGTACACCGACAGAAATACGCCAATTCTTGGGTTTGGCAGGTTACTACAGACGGTTTATCAAGGATTTCTCGAAGATTGCGCAGCCGCTTACGCTACTGACACAGAAGGGTGTCACCTATCGCTGGGGAGAACCCCAGGAGACTGCTTTTCAGCACCTAAAGGATAGACTTTGCAGTGCACCTATCCTCTCATTGCCAGAGGGCACAGATGACTTCGTGGTATATTGTGATGCATCCATTCGGGGACTTGGATGTGTGTTAATGCAGCGCGACAAGGTTATCGCTTACGCCTCTCGTCAACTCAAGGTTCATGAACGCAACTACACGACGCACGATTTAGAGCTGGGAGCTGTTGTTTTCGCGCTTAAGATATGGCGACACTACCTGTACGGTACCAGGTGCACGATTTACACCGATCACAGGAGTCTCGAGCATATCCTTAAGCAGAAGGATTTGAACATGCGTCAACGAAGATGGGTTGAACTACTCAATGATTACGAATGCGCCATCAAGTATCATCCGGGCAAAGCCAATGTTGTGGCTGATGCCCTCAGTCGGAAAGACACTTTACCACGGCGCGTGCGAGCGCTACAGCTTACGATTCAGTCTAGCCTTCCTGTTCAGATACGAGCTGCTCAGACAGAAGCAATGAAGCCCGAAAACGTCAAGGCTGAAGCCTTACGCGGCTCACGACAACAGATGGAACAGAAGGCAGACGGCGCCTACTATGTAACGGGGCGTATTTGGGTCCCACTTTATGGCGGTCTACGCGAACTTGTGATGGATGAAGCTCACAAGTCTCGCTACTCGGTACATCCAGGGTCGGATAAAATGTACCACGATATTAGCACTACTTATTGGTGGCCTAGTATGAAGGCCCACATTGCTACGTACGTTGGAAAATGCTTGACCTGAGCGAGAGTCAAGGTTGAATATCAGAAACCAGCTGGCCTACTTCAGCAGCCTAAGATACCGCAATGGAAATGGGAAGAAATTTCCATGGATTTCGTTACAGGCCTACCTAGATCCCAGCGTGGGAATGATACCATATGGGTGATCGTGGATCGACTCACCAAGTCTGCACACTTCCTACCTATAAAGGAAACGGATAAGTTCTCCACTCTCGCAGACGTCTATCTTAAAGAAGTTGTTTCGAGGCACGGGGTGCCCACATCTATCATTTCGGATCGCGATGCACGATTCACGTCAGAACTTTGGCAAGCAATGCACAAATCTTTCGGCTCACGATTAGACATGAGCACAGCATATCATCCTCAGACGGATGGGCAGTCTGAGCGGACGATTCAAACAGTTGAAGACATGGTTCGGGCATGCGTCATCGATTTCGGCAACGGCTGGGAAAAGCACCTCCCTTTGGTGGAGCGTACAATAACAGTTATCACACCAGCATTCAAGCCGCTCCATTCGAGGCATTGTACGGGCGTAAATCCGGTCACCTCTCTGTTGGGCAGAGGTGGGGGATAGTCAGATCACGGGTCCAGAGATTGTAGTGGACGCCACAGAAAAGATTGCACAAATAAGACAACGCATGGCGGCAGCACGCGACCGTCAGAAAGCCTACGCGGACAAGCGTAGAAAACCTTTGGAATTTCAGGTCGGGGACCGGGTTTTATTGAAAGTCTCACCCTGGAAGGGTGTGGTACGTTTTGGCAAACGGGGCAAACTAAATCCGCGATACGTCGGACCGTTCGAAATCATTGAGAAGATTGGCAAGGTAGCCTACAGATTGAACCTACCAGCTGAACTCGGGGCAGTTCACAATGTCTTTCATGTATCGAACCTAAAGAAGTGCCTATCTGATGAAAACCTCATCATTCCTTACAAAGAACTCACTATCGACGAGCGGTTGCAGTTCGTCGAGGAGCCAGTAGAAATCACGGACCGGGATGTGAAGGTCCTCAAAAACAAGAGAATCCCTCTTGTTCGAGTTCGTTGGAACTCCAAACGTGGCCCAGAGTACACCTGGGAACGCGAAGACAGGATGACAGAAAAGTACCCCCAATTGTTCGCGAACAGTACAACCACTGCTGAGGCTGAAGCTACTACTTCGGAATTTCGGGACGAAATTCCAGATCAACGGGGGGAGGATGTGACACCCCAGGAAAATCAGTGAACAATACAGTTTACCTAGCTTCCTCAGTGGGTGCATACCAAATTTCGGGACGAAATTTCCAATTAGTTGGGGATAATGTGACAACTCGAACTTTAGACTCACTTTAATGTAACGTTACGTGTCTATGCGATACCTTGAACTAATGAATGTTATGTGAACTTTGTGAAAAATGTGTTGTGTTTATATTGTATGTATGTATGTATTGAACCGCACAAGGATCGCACAACACACACACCATCCGCACAAGGCCTTTGGGCCGTGTTACTTGTATTTGAGCTATAGGGCGGCCCAAGTGGTGGGTTCGGCCCATCCTTCCCTAAACCGAATGACACTTAGGGATGTTGTAACTATTCTCACTTTTTACCAAACAATCTACACACACAACCCTAGACGACTTTTCTCTCTCGTTTGCTTGGAACCCGACGGCACAAGATCCCTATTCGGATCACTCTTGTTTCTTCTCTAATCCGGTTAGTACTTGATATGTTAGTTGTTATTTTGAATGTTGTTGATGAATCGGCTGTTATTATGATGATGTTCTTGTGAGTATTGTTGCCATGCTTGATTTTGATGTTAATTGATAGTGTTTTGTTAAATCGGCTCACATGTGCACCTTATAGTAAATCGGATGTTACAATTAAGAACAACCGAATAGATGTTAAATCTGTTGTTATGATATGTAATTCGGATGGTGTGATGATACTAATCGGCTGCCATGTATTGGTTCGGGTTGTTAGATTGAGTATGAATGTTAATGATGTTCTTGTTGATTGTTGAATCAAGATTAGGGTTCATAGGAAATTCATAATAAAAACCCTTGTTTGATCTGATATTGTATAAGGTAGTAGATGTTAATTGATAGAATGATAAGTTTGGAAACAATTGATTGTTGTAACCGATTGCTTGAATTGTGGAATTTGTTCAACCATCGCACAAGACTCCTTGGCCGACCAAGGAGCCCAATCGCACAAACGGACCACACGCACAAGCTGGCCCAAACGCACAAGGGTCACGGGTCGCACAAACTGGTCCGATCACACAAGATGAACCAATCGCACAAGAGATTACCGGTCGCACAAGTATTAGGCGCACAACTAGCCTTGCCTGATCGCACAACACCGAGTGGATCGCACAAGCTGGTGTGGATCGCACAAGGTGTTGGGCCACACACATGTTAGATGTTGTTAAGACTGTTGGGCCGGACAGCCCAAAGGTTCAGACGCACAAGCCCGAAACACCTCGCACAACCCAATCTGATCGTACAATATCATCCGGGTCGCACAAGAGTTTTTACACGATGTCATGTTTGGGCCGAGTATACTTATTGTTTGGACTGTACTCCTGTTTGGGCCGTATGTTAAATTGGGCTGGGTATTATTGTTGGGCTGAATTATTAGGTCGCACAAGCCAGGCCGGATCGCACAAGGTCCTTATGTGCGATCGGTTTGGGCTGAGATTTGTTATTTAATTTGTAAGTTGTTGGGCCCAATTGTTTAATCGCTCAAAGTATGATCCAATTATACAAACTGACTGATGCCGTGCAATAAGTGTTGCCATGACTTATATGTGCTTTTAACATGTTAACTTATGTGATTCATACGTGCAATACTTGAACACAAAACCTGACTTGCGTGGTAACCCTGTTAGGACGTGGTTGACCACTGTTAGTTCAAGAACCCTTTCTCTTTGTGTATCTGCCGAGCAATCCAAGGTGAGTTCACACAGCCAAGGCATGGGATTCCCGGGTTGGATATGTTGATATTGAAAGAGTTACTCGTACTTACGCAAACACTAGACTATAGACCATCGTCCTCAGGATAGTCAGGACACGTTACGTAAAGCCTACGTAACCCAGTATTTGCCATTTGTCTCCCGGGTCGGGAGGACACGTTGCGTAAAGCCTACGTAACCCAATACCTTCTACTGTCTTCCGGGTCGGAAGGACACGCTGCGTAAAGCCTACGTAGCCCCCTCGCGTACCACTGTCCTCGGGGAAGGGCACGTCACGTAAAGCCTACGTGACCCAGTACGTATTCCTGTTCTCGGTAAAGAAGAACACATGGTTGGAAGTTAGTCTAGTAAGTACCACTGATGAGAAGCCCTCATTAGTAAGGATAAACGTGGGAAGCCCCCACCGGTAATATAAACACAAGGTTTGGGAAGCCCCCACCTTTAGTACACACTAGTATGGGAAGCCCCCACTAGTTATACTTATGCACTATGTTATGAACTTACTTTCTGTGAACTCGCTCAACTAGTTTGTTGACTATTTGCTGCATGCCTTGCAGGACCTTAGGTATACTTGGAGCTTGCACCAGAGGAGAAGCGGGTCGTTGTGGACAAGAACACGTGAATGCTTATTAAACACTTTTACATTCACACATTGATACTTATGTTTTGGGTTTTACATTTAATGCTTCCGCTACATATACAACGTTTGGTTTTGAACATCAGTCGTATCTACTATTATTAATAAATGCTATGTTTGATATGATTGATGGCTTGATCCTGGTCAGTCACGCCTCCAAGCGGTGGTACTCCGCGTGTGGGATTTTGGGGGTGTGACATAAAACACATCTACAAATACATCACTTTCCTAAAACATAATCTGCTATAACACATTGTGAATTAACATGTAACTGGTAAAACACATCGTCAAGAAATTGTTCCCGAAGGATTGTAGCAGGTAAAACACATCTACAAATACATCTCCTTTCTAAAACATAAACCACAATCAACCATGGCACTTGACATCATGATTTTTGATTAGTAATAGTGTCACACCCCAACCAATTGCGAAAACATCGGGATGAGACGAAGTGTGAAGATTGCTAGAGACATCATAACGCTATTTGTGACAATATTTAATAAACCGATTTCATTTCATAATTCATTTGTCAACATTACAAAGAAATCAAATAACGTCAAGTTCAAAGGAATTAGAATACAACATAATCAAAATTGATACAACGATTAAACCTAAACGTCTATATGTGTATCTAGGCATCAACGCTACTTCATTTCATAGCATCATCATCCTCAACCTGTAACATGTTTAAAATAAAGTTCAATGCAAAAGCAAAGGCGAGTATACAAGTTTAAGCATAAGTATAAGTATAAGTATAAAAGTTTAAAACGAATCCACATGGCAACTTAGTTTATACGAGATCGACCTATCGTGGCATGCAATATTTCTAGCCAACCTCTGTTTACGCAAGAAAGTTTAATTAATTCAACATGACCCAAGTTTAAGAGGGGCGGTGCGTTACTCCTATAGCGATATACATGTCGAAGGGAGGCTCGTGAGAGCTAATGACTAAAACATATCACATAAGTATGGTCCACGTAAGCATCAAGTATTATAACATAGTATTCAGGTATAAGAATTGTTTTGTGCATTGCATAAAGAATAAGTTTAAGTGTAGTTTAATAGTAAAACATGTTACACCCCAAAAAGTGGTAAACATAAAAAAGGGGGTTGCGAGTATACTCACAAAATTTGCATAAGCTTTCCGATTATCCAATGTGACGAAGTTGATGAGGTTAGAAGGTTGAATGTGTAAGGGTTAAAGTTCAAGTATGTTTAGAGTCGAGATTCGGTATTTAAAACAACATAAAAATAAGATATGAGAATAACATGTGAAAATAGTCATTTAGTACATATGATGTTTGTTCTTGACACTAGGAAACTAGAAGGAGTTTAGATGTTTTCATGGAAAAAGGTTTCATTAGAATCGTGACAAGTTATCATAGTCTAGGATGATGTAATCTAGTACCCCGACATATGAACACTAGTTCATCATCAAAGATTCGATTATTCGAATAATATGTTTAGGTTATATAATATATGTCCAATAGTTTAAGCATGAGGTAGAAGATTAAAATCTCTATTTCGGTACCTCTAAATGTCATAGAAATCATGTAGGAGGTAGGAAGATCAAGTCTTCCATTTAGGCACCTCTATGTGTTCACCACTACACTTGATGTAAAAACAACCAAGGAGGGTCATGAACATACAATAAAGAATAAGAAATATACACACTAACTAAGAGAAATCATCAAGTGAAGTGTGGATTGTAAGTAGGATAGCCCAAGCTTTCCAAGTAATCACACATACACAAGCTCAAGTCTTGTTCAACACTTGTGGGTTAAAACCCTTTTAAAAACGGAAAGTTTAGAGGATTAAAACCTCTGAATTTGTATGTTACAACCTTGTTTTTAAGCACACTTAATCATAGTCTTGATTAGTGGCATAAGGACATAGGAATGTATATGAGATAACTCAAGTTTAAGTAAGTTTAACAAAGTTTAATCAAAACAGAAAGTTTGGAGCCTTATATGGTGATGTTCCAGCCTTGGTTTTCCATGGGAAACCTGTTGGAAACATACCTAAGATTGTCCCAAGCATGTAGGAAGAAGAATCAATGAAAAAGACCAAGAAATGAAGAAGTTATGCTAGTTTTGTAACTTGGAATGAATCTGTCCAAACTCTTCATTTCCAGCAGATTGAGAGGTGTTTTGAAAGTGAAATTATGGTTTTGTAAAGTGAAAAATGTGTGGGATTGAGTTGGGTTTTATAGGGAAGGATTAGGGTTAGTTGGTAGTGAGTATTTAATGTAGAAAACACAAAAACCAAACCAAGAAACACAAAATTGACCAACCCATGAGCAGCAAATCATATTCTGGTGGATTCAGGTGCTGGCGTAGCGCGAGCATCAAGCACCATACCCGTCGCGCTACGCGACGGGGTCCAACGTTTCAAATTAAGTTTGAAAAATGTCAATTTGGCCCCTGAAGTTTATAATTTGGAGTTTTTAGGTGTTTTAGGGACTTGTTTCACCATAAAAGCATAATATAAGGTAGATTTAAGCATGAAGAACATAATCAAAGTATAATTTAGCGTATGAATGTCGTATTTGTGTTTCGTTTACGATCATAGCATGTTTTATGCATAAGTTTCATGAATTTACAAGTTTAGCACATAGTTTCCAAGAATTACGAATAAGCATCAATTGTTTCATGAAATTGAATGTATGAGTATGTATAAGGTATGTACAACTGGTTTTTGACAAAATACGAGTTTTATTTATAATCCAAGTCTTGGATTTTACGACGATTATGAAGAAAGAACGATTACAAGAACGTAGATTTCCAAAAATAGAGTTTCAAGCTGTAGTTTCTAAATACGGAAAGTATGAAAACGCAGGGCGTTACAGTCTCCCCTCCTTTAGGAAATTTCGTCCCGAAATTTATTCAAGAGGTAGACTTGAAGAGTTCTGGCAAAACTTGAGACTTGGAAATTTTGAAACGTTTTGAAAAGTACGAAATTTAGGGGGAAAGTAAAATAGCTTGGTAAGAGGATTTGTTTGGCTAAAATGGTTTTGAGGCATAAGCATGGGTGAAACGTGTATAGGTAAAACGATTTTGAATAGCTAAATTTGGAGTTGCTTTATGAATGTGTTGTATTTACGAAGGAGGCCTTTATAAAACAGTTTGAAATCAATACGAGTGTGGTAGGTTGTATAGGAAGTTTTAAGGGTAGTATAAAGCCACATATTCATAAAAAAAATTGCTTTTCGAGTGGAACGAGAAATTTTGGTAAAATAAAGTATTAACGGCCTACTAAATACGTTTATACAAGAATAAAGAATAGGAAGGCGGTTTTAAAGGTAATGATTAAGTTAGGATTCGAATGTTTGAACGAGCTTGATCGTGAACGAGGTTTGTATGAAAGAAAAGGATAAAGGAGAATAATACGAGTTTAGAAATAAACGAATGACTCTTAAAGAGTGCAACTATAATAATATCATAAGTGTTGGATAGATGAACGTAGTGTGTTAAGAATGAAGTCTCGTCGTGGATAATCGGATATAATGCGTTTGTGAGTTGTGTGAAGTTTGTATTAGGTCCAAAAAGGTCTGTAAAACACTGAATTCCTCATGGCACGTTTTACGAAAATTTGGTAACATGGTGAAAACACTTATATATAGGAAGTACCAGCGGCGTATCCATCATATTTGACCACATTACGTCTGTTTCGTATTCGGTGTCATGTTACGTTCCGTGCCTTACCATACACAGTAGTACACTCTATGGTTCTCATGAGCCAATCACTATAATCCCGTGTGCACCCGCGATTATTTTGATCGTCGCATGATCCGCATAGCTTGTACTAGTTGAGTACGAATCAGGGTATACATAATTTAAAAATAAGAATGTGTGAGTGTAAGAATATAGTATATAAGCAAGTCCATGCTTATGTATGTATAGGACCCACGTAAGCAAATCCCTCGGATTCCACTCGCGTACGGGTACGAATATATGAGTCATGAGTATCAACGAAAGTATGAGCATAACTATAAGTTTACGTATGAATATGCACGTAAGTATGAGTATAAACATAAATCGTATGAGTAATGTGAGTATAAGTATAAGCATTAAACGTATGAGTATAAGTAAAAGCATAAATCGTATGAGTGTGAGTATGAATACGATTATAAGTATAAACATAAAATGCATTGTTATAAATATGAGTGTGGGTGTGAATACTAATGATTGCGTATATCGTATTAATTGAAAACGCGACAAACTTAAGCATGTAAAAGTACTCAAAAGATTGAGTATGTAAATACGAATGATATAACTGAAAAGGTCGCGATGCAACGACTAAAACGTGTATGATGATATGCATGTATAGTTGTTAAAATGAAACATTGAGTTTATCGAATCAAAATTAGGTTAAGCTTGGTTTGAAAGGTAGAATATAGTTTGCATATGTAAGGGAACATAACGTACTCATTGGCTATGCATAATATATTTGGTAATGAATGGAATGCTACTTTTGTTTAAAAGATTTTATGTAATTCGAGGATGGTCGGTCCCATGAAGTCTTCTTGCCCACGTATTTTGGTAAATTGGTGTAGGAAAATGGTTTTCGATAAAAAGTAAGTTCGTTTCATCAAACAAGGAATTATGAATTTAGGAGGTTCTTGTGAAAACGAGGATCCTTAGAAAGAAATTTAACAAAAGGACTTAGTGATTGTTAAAAGTTTTAACAAATGATTTGTTGATGTTGAAAAGAGTATTTGGTAAAACGATCATATAACATCTATGAGATCTTATAAGTAATGGAGAAAGGTTAGTTTGATTTCGATTAAGAGTGGAAGTCTCAAATATGATGATATAATGTGAACGTGTTTTAGTTAGTAAATCAAATGCGAAGTTCATGGGCAAGAGATTCATTAGACCGATTAAATTGATAGGTAGTATTTCGTAAGGTTTGGAAATTTGGGTAATGAAACGTTTTAAGACATGATCAAGAATCTCGTATGTATGAGTTGTGTGAAAAATAGATGGTAGGATAAGAAGTACGTTTAAAATAAACAATGTATTTTGAAATCGTATAAATACGTATTTTGAATAAGGATAAACAATTTAGGTATAAAATATGATCGAGTTTGCATAATAAGATATTTTGAATGGACGCTTTGGTAACGATCACCTAGGTAAGGGAATCACCCCTAACTCGTTGGTGAGGTCGTTTTAAGAAGGGGGGAGTGGAGTTAACCGTCAAGGTAAGGAAGTCACTCCTATCTCGATGATATGTCTCCACTTGTCATGACAAGGAATATGAATTTAAACTGTATGAAGTCATGCATATGTATAAATGTATGAAAAGATTTAACATGTTGTCGGTGCGTGTGAGGGGTAAACATCGAAAGTAAATTCGAATTTGAAAGATTGCATCGTATAAAATAAATAGTAACACACATGTTCGATTAAAATTTGGGATGGTTCCAAAGCGGAACGTTGACTAACCAAAATGGTCGAAAAGTCTTTCGAATTTGAGGAGCATGCTTTGGCCTAATAGGTGAAATACTCTCGCCGACAAGTCGGTTAACGGTATTTACCCTTCCGGTTACTACATGTCCCAAATCAATTGAAATTTCGAGACTTGGCGGGATTTATGAAAATCAAGGAGTGGAACTAGTCGACAAAGTGCGGGTTTCACCCCTAACTTGGTGATTTAGTATCCTAAGTGTGGTTGGTACTCGTCGGGTCAAAATTTGATTTCAACACTTTGACGAGGGTCCACTAGAATTCAAAATTTGAATTTCTCCATCAAGGTGAGGATTTCACTCCTAAATTGGTGGTGAATTTTGGGTAAGAAAGAAAAGTAGAAGGATTAAGAGTCATTCACCAAATTGTGGGTTTCACGCCTATTTTGGTGAAGTCGTCTCGTTTGTGTATTACGAGTGGCTTTGATTTTTGTATAAACGAGTAAAAGACGTATGTTCAAAATAATAATAACAAGTATAAGCATAATGAGCATTTCAAGAAATAATACGTAAAAGGCATTTCAAGGATAGCACATAATGATGGAATAATGCAACAAGTATTAACAAACAAAGCAAGTATTAACACAAGAGTGGCATATATGTTTAGAAGGCCAAAAGCAAGTAAATAAGGAGTAAATAATGTATCATGCAAGTGGTTCAAGCAAAACATAAGAATAAGGCTCTAGAACTATAGACTAGGTTAAAGCATTCCTACTTTTCCTAATTCCCTATAGTTATGGCTCTGATACCAATCTGTCACACCCCAACCAATGGCGGAAACATCGGGATGAGACGAAGTGTGAAGATTTCTAGAGACATCATAACGCTATTTGTGACAATATTTAATAAACCGATTTCATTTCATAATTCATTTGTCAACATTACAAAGAAATCAAATAACGTCAAGTTCAAAGGAATTACAATACAACATAATCAAAATTGATACAACGATTAAACCTAAACGTCTATATGTGTATCTAGGCATCAACGCTACTTCATTTCATAGCATCATTATCCTCAACCTGTAACATGTTTAAAATAAAGTTCAATGCAAAAGCAAAGGCGAGTATACAAGTTTAAGCATAAGTATAAGTATAAGTATAAAAGTTTAACGAATCCACATGGCAACTTAGTTTATACGAGATCAACCTATCGTGGCACGCAATATTTCTAGCCAACATCTGTTTACGCAAGAAAGTTTAATTAATTCAACATGACCCAAGTTTAAGGGGGGAGGTGTGTTACTCCTATAGCGCTATACATGTCGAAGGGAGGCTCATGAGAGCTAATGACTAAAACATATCACATAAGTATGGTCCACGTAAGCATCAAGTATTATAACATAGTATTCATGTATAAGGATTGTTTTGTGCATTGCATAAAAAATAAGTTTAAGTGTAGTTTAGTAGTAAAACATGTTACACCCCAAAAAGTGGTAAACATAAAAAAGGGGGTTGCGAGTATACTCACAAAATTTGCATAAGCTTTCCGATTATCCATTGTGACGAAGTTGATGAGGTTAGAAGGTTGAATGTGTAAGGGTTAAAGTTCAAGTATGTTTAGAGTCGAGATTCGGTATTTAAAACAACATAAAAATAAGATATGAGAATAACATGTGAAAATAATCATTTAGTACATATGATGCTTGTTCTTGACACTAGGAAACTCGAAGGAGTTTAGATGTTTTCATGGAAAAAGGTTCCATTAGAATCGTGACAAGTTATCATAGTCTAGGATGATGTAATCTAGTACCCCGACATATGAACACTAGTTCATCATCAAAGATTCGATTATTCGAATAATATGTTTAGGTTATATAATATATGTCCAATAGTTCAAGCATGAGGTAGAAGATTAAAATCTTTATTTAGGTACCTCTAAATGTCATAGAAATCATGTAGGAGGTAGGAAGATCAAGTCTTCCATTTAGGCACCTCTATGTGTTCACCACTACACTTGATGTAAAAACAACCAAGGAGGGTCATGAACATACAATAAAGAATAAGAAATATACACACTAACTAAGAGAAATCATCAAGTGAAGTGTGGATTGTAAGTAGGATAGCCCAAGCTTTCCAAGTAATCACACATACACAAGCTCAAGTCTTGTTCAACTCTTGTGGGTTAAAACCCTTTTAAAAACGGAAAGTTTAGAGGATTAAAACCTCTGAATTTGTATGTTACAACCTTGTTTTTAAGCACACTTAATCATAGTCTTGATTAGTTGCATAAGGACATAGGAATGTATATGAGATAACTCAAGATTAAGTAAGTTTAACAAAGTTTAATCAAAACAGAAAGTTTGGAGCCTTATATGGTGATGTTCCAGCCTTGGTTTTCCATGGGAAACCTGTTGGAAACATACCTAAGATTGTCCCAAGCATGTAGGAAGAAGAATCAATGAAAAAGACCAAGAAATGAAGAAGTTATGCTAGTTTTTGTAACTTGGAATGAATCTGTCCAAACTCTTCATTTCCAGCAGATTGAGAGGTGTTTTGAGAGCGAAATTGTGGGTTTGTAAAGTGAAAAATGTGTGGGATTGAGTTGGGTTTTATAGGGAAGGATTAGGGTTAGTTGGTAGTGAGTATTTAATGTAGAAAACACAAAAACCAAACCAAGAAACACAAAATTGACCAACCCATGAGCAGTAAACCATATTCTGGAGGATTTAGGTGCTGGCGTAGCGCGAGCATCAAGCACCATACCCGTCGCGCTACGCGACGGGGTCCAACGTTCCAAATTAAGTTTGAAAAATGTCAATTTGGCCCCTGAAGTTTATAATTTGGAGTTTTTAAGTGTTTTAGGGACTTGTTTCACCATAAAAGCATAATATAAGGTAGATTTAAGCATGAAGAACATAATCAAAGTATAATTTAGCATATGAATGTTGTATTTGTGTTTCGTTTACGATCATAGCACGTTTTATGCATAAGTTTCATGAATTTACAAGTTTAGCACATAGTTTCCAAGAATTACGAATAAGCATAAATTGTTTCATGAAATTGGATGTACGAGTATGTATAAGGTATGTACAACTGGTTTTTGACAAAATACGAGTTTTATTTATAATCCAAGTCTTGGATTTTACGACGATTATGAAGAAAGAACGATTACAAGAACGTAGATTTCCAAAAATAGAGTTTCAAGCTGTAGTTTCTAAATACGGAAAGTATGAAAACGCAGGGCGTTACAAATATGAATTGATCGAAAGAGATAAAATCTAAAGGATTGTGTTTGTGAATTAGCGATGATCTTACTATAAAAATATAACTACCAAATTTGAATTCAAATAAGATATTCAGTTAACATAAAAATCTCGAATTTTGATTTAGGAGATAACATCTTCCATAAATAAAATAATTATCCAATTACAATTTTGCCAATTTGTATTAAAATATCAAATGGCACATGTCACATGGAGAATGCTTCCTACACTTTGTTGGAAAAGTTGGCTTTGTAGCCAACTCCTACCCATATATATATGTGTGTGTGTGAGAAACCATAGTTCGCGCCGCTATGCATATCACGGCCATAATCCATAACCCCCCTTCCCATAACGTGGGAGGAGGGGAGGGGTTCTGGGGCGCCATAGTGCGTTATAGCCCAATATAGCGCTATATAACCTCCACTACGTACGCATGGCCTAAATATGCGTATGATGTTAAGATGCGGGATCAGGTTTAAATAATATAGAACTGAGAAGGTAAATCCATTGCATTTTGAAGAATTCTTGGTTCCAAGAACTCGGCACACTTCAATCTCCCACAACAAACAATAATAGAGATTATGAAATTTAAGCATTTTCCACATTCATGGCTACAGTACAACTATATTCATTAACTGTACATTCTCTTAAATGATACTGAACCTAACATTAATGCTGGATTTTAATATTACAAGGTTAGTTGTATTTAGTACAAAGGACTCAACCTGTTGGCCTATCGTATAGTGTGCCTTTCTTATTTCTTCTTTTTCTGGGTTTTCATTTAACATGTATTTTATTTATAGCTACTTGATTAGTTGATTTTCGTTATTTTATATGATATCCAAGATGAATTTTTCTGTCTTAGGGATGTGGGGGTGCATAACCCGCAATCTATATCCACGTATGCCGGGTAAGCGGTACACCGCTGCAACCCCAGCAAGTTGTGGTCCTGAGTTTGATTTGCGAGTTTGGGAACTCGTTTGTGTAAACGTTTGGCAAGGTGTGTGAACCTGATATTTGTGACTTGTGAGTGTATATAGAGCTAGATGGGTGCCCTCTTCTATTTGGGTTGAAGTGGGTTAAATGAGGTGACAAAATCCTATTGTGGGTTGCTAGATGGGTGCCCCTCTACTACCCTTATTGGACTCTTAATCTGGCATCTTTGTTCTTCGGGCAACCACTTTCATAAACCATGAAACCGTATTTTGATTACTTTTAAATTAACTAATTTAAAAAGTTTATAACCTTGTCATTAATGTTGTCAGTTAGAAAAATATAAGGGTGTAAGGGGTGCTCACCTAATAGGTGAGTCCCCCATCTTACACGCAACTAACCAGATCAAGCCACGTCAACTCCCCTAATACACTCCCCTAATACCCCTTTTTGATGGCGGCACTCCCCTATTAGGGGAGTTGGTTTTTTTTTTTTGTTTTTTTTTCTAAAATAATGCATGGTTATAAATTAAAAAAAGATTAATATAAATAAAAATTAAATAAAAGACATTTCATTAAATTAAAAAAAAAAACATTCGAACTAGAAAAAAAATACATTCAACCTAGAAAAATATAAAAACAAACTACTCCTCGTCCGAATCAACTTCAAGGTGAGGCAAATCTAAACTTCCGAGATGCTCAACGAGATCGTGTTTTAGCCTCCAATGCGTGTCTTCGTCAATGAGCTCCGTATAGGCTGTATCATCGAAGACGGGTTCGACTGGAGGATCTTGAATATGAACCGGTGCTATCGCCCTTCCGTCGTCTTTTATAATCATGTTGTGTAAAATAAGGCACGTATACACGATGGACCTTATCTTTCTCACCGTTTTCGAACGCATTGGACGATTTAGTATTCCCCACTTCGACTTTAACACACCAAACGCCCGTTCCACATCTTTTCTTGCGGCCTCGTGTTGCCTCTTGAACTTTTTTTCGTTCGGGTCGTGTGGATATGGAAAAGACTTCACAAACACGGACCAGGTAGGGTAGATCCCATCAGTAAGATAATACCCGCGTTTGTATAAGTGGTTGTTCACTTGAAATGGACAATTTGGCGCCGTTCCGTTTCGTTGAGCAAGAAATAACGGAGATTGTTGCAGCACGTTGATGTCGTTTTGTGAACCCGCTGGCCCACAAAAAGCATGCCAAATCCACAAATCTTGAGACGCTACCGCTTCTAACATAACCGTCGGGTATTGATGATCGCCTCTCATGTATTGTCCACGCAATTCTGTGGGGCACATTCTCCAGACGAAGTGTGTACAATCCAGACTCCCTAACATACCCGGTAGGTGATGCCTATCCTCATGAGCCTGATACAATAGCGCGACGTCGTGGCTCGTTGGTCTACGTAGGAATTCACCGCCATACCTTTTACATACCGTCTCGCAGAAATATTCAAGGCACTCACGAGAGGTCCTTTCAGACATATTTAAATACTCGTCCCCCTCGTCTGGTGGGTTACCGGTTGCAAGTTGTTTAATTGCCGAAGTAACCTTTTGCAACGGTGTAAAGCTTTTCTTCATTCTCCCGTCTAAGCCTTCTTGAAACCACTCGTCATACGCTTCCACGTCACTAACAATTTTTAGGAACAAAGACTTGGACATACGAAACCTGTGACGAAAAGTATCTTCATTAAATTTTGGATTTTCATCAAAATAATCGGCCATGAGTGTCTCGTGGCCCCCCACACGATCTCGACGGACATAATTTTTTTTACTAGACGATGCCGTGTCTAGTAGCTCCGCTTGTTGGATGAGATTTTGGAAGAAAACTAAGCTACTATCGCTTGACGATGCATCTCCATCGTCGGGAAAGTCGGGTAGGGTAGAAAGAAACGGAAGCTTGGAATCCATTTTGTGTTTGAAAGATTTAAGTTTGAGAGTTTTGGTGTGGGTTTGTTGTGAATGTGGTAAAAAAAATGAATTAGATTGGTTAGTATATATTGTTTAAAAAAAATTGAATTTTTTTTTTTATAAATTCGACCGTTTACCAACGGTCAAATCTCGTTCAACGTGCAAAATCAATCGGCAAGCCCACACCCAAAAGCCACCCCGATTCGGGACCCCGCGGGGATGGCGGCGGTGTTCCCGATCGGGGAAAGGCTTCACCGAACCACTCCCCGAATGCGCCCCTTACACCCTAAGGATTAATTTTTATACATATAGATTTTGAACATTATAGTTGTTCCACAAGCCGTAATCAAGCTTCCGTAATTTCTCATTCATATTTTTAATATATAACGAGAACGAAGTTCCTCATATATGTTTATTTATGTATGACGATCACAAGCTTTTCACCGACATAATCTACAAAATGAGTTTGATACTCTTTTTTTTCACTATAACTATAAACAAAGCAACCATGCATAATAATACACACGTCTATAACCTAGTATATAAATATACGAGCAAGTCACCACATGAACAAAGGATATGTTGTGGTTCTGGTGGTCTTCATTTGCCGTCTCTCTTAAGCGAGAGTTAACAACTTTACACGTCTCGCTAATGAGGTTGATCACTCTTTTTTGTCTCACTAAGCAAGATAGCAATAAATCTTCCCTTCTCACTAAGTTGGGGTACTAGATCACCGTTAGGGCTGCCCTATTGTTTCAAAAAGTAGGCCATTGTCTAGGTACACAAGAATTAGGGTCTCCAAATTCCTCCTAGGGCCCTCAAAATGATTAAGTCGGCCCTGATCACCGTATACACGTAGTATAGTCTTTCTAATGAGGTAGAGGTTATCTTAAGTTCTCCATAGTTTACAATACCAGAGACAATTACTAACTTCTCTCACTTTTAAGATTGTGATCGACACTTGTAATTCTTTATGAAAAAGGTAGGATTTTTTCATGTTCTCTTGCTCTTGATCATGATATTTAGATGTCAAGGATTATCTGAGACGATCTCGCAAGAAGGTGTCTTTCAATTTTGTGATCTTGTTTACTTTGAAGGGAGTGAAAGTGCTAGAAAAAAAATTTAAATATATTGTGTATTCATATTCAACAAATTTACTAACATATATCACAACTCACAAGATGATGGGGATTGGGGAATATTTATAAATAGGTTTGATAGTCTTAAAATTGTGTTGCCATATCCATCTTTGATACACGAATAAAGTGAATGATAGGCGACGTTACGTGAATATAAATAGTATCATAAGTCTAGATTAAGACGTTATATTGAATTTTGGTGAATGACACGTGACTTATGTGTGGCCATGTCCATCTTTGATACGCGAAGAAAGTGAATGATATGCATCGCTACGTGAAGATGAAACTTATAATAAATGATATACTGCTGCGTAGCGTAACTTCTGGATTAAGTTGGTGTTTATGGCAAAATGGTCTAATGGCGATATCAGTGATAACATCGTTATAGATTATTGATGTATATTATTTAAAGTGGCTATTTTTGTAATTCTTTCATTTTCTTTTTCTTTGTGTATAGGCTTACGACTTACCCACATGCTTGAGTTTCGGCCTTTTGGGTTTAGCATCTGCCTGGGCCGAAGCCACTTATTGTTCAACCGAGTCCAAATTACTTATTAAATAGCTAAAGAATAAAATGTCAAAATATACCGGATTTGTCTCATTTAAAATGATTTTTTTTTTTTTTTTTTTTTGCATTTGAGTCCTTCAGGTTTGCCTTTTATTGCCATTTACATCCAAATCACTACCTCAGTTTATTTTTTCTTTTAAGGTGAGAGGATTTTTATCCTTTTGGATGGAACAAGCAAATGTGAAACCTCATGGACGATTTTGGCATTTTATTCTTACATTTTCGTTTTATACCTTTTATTACATATTTCCCCTTTATATAGCTTAATGTTTATTATTTTTAATAACTTCTTCAATATATATATGGATATGTGTTTCACTAAAGACATTTTGATAAAAAAAAGTTATATTATTTATCAAAATCCCTAGTGATATCTGTATGGACATCTTTTGACGACATAGTTTTAGTTATGTGAAAAAAACAAACTGTGAGTAAAGAGATAAATCCTACTAAAAACTATGACGTTAAAGTTGTTCATGCTAATATCACCGGTGGCGGATCCAAGAGCAGAAATTTTTAGGTGTCGTCTGTCTATTGCCATGTAATAATATTTTTTGGTTCGGTTCGAGTCTGGTCGTATAAAATTTTAATGGGTATTTCAATAGATTTTGATAAATAATATAATTTTCTTAATCAAAATGTCTTTAGTGAAACACACACACATATATATATGTGTGTGTGTGTATAAAGTTATTTAAAATAATATATATTAAGCTATATGAAGTAGAAACAAGTAACAAAAGATATAAAATAAAAATGTAAGAGTAAAATGTCAAAATCGTTCTTGATATTTGGTTATATATGTTTGTTTCATTCAAAAGGTCAGAAATGTTCTTCACCTTAACAGAAAAAATAAACAGAGTTTGTGATTTAGATGAAAATGACAATAAAACGTAAACCAGAAGGACTTAAATGCAAAAAAAAGTCATTTTGGATGAAACAAACAAATATATCCAAATTCAGTTATTAAAAATAATAATAAACACCAAACTAAATAGATATCAAGACTTTGGTATAAACCTAATAACCCCATATAATATATAAAGCCTAGTTAGGTAAATAATTAAATCTATGCACATATAATTAATTAATTAAGCTATATATATATAGGATAGAAGTTGGCCAGAAAGTCCAAATTTTCTAAAAAGTGTAAAAAGTCATAAAACACCGTAATGTCAACCATAAAACACACAAAAAACCCACAAATAATATGATGAAGATTACTAAAACATCATGTATGTGGGTTTTGTGTTGTGTTTTAGATGTTAAGGCTCTGATTGTGGAATGACAAATATTATTGTGTTTTATGTTGTTTAGCATTGTGTGTTTTATATTCATAGTTCTACTATGGTGTGTTTGAAGTTTTTATGGACTATTAGAGTTTGAATATGGTGTTTTAGTAATATTCATTCTATTATTTGTGAGTTTTAGGTGTGTTTTATGCCTGAAATTATTGTGTTTTATGAATTTTTACACTTTTTAGGAAAAACACACTTTTCGTAGGATCCTCACTCTATATATATATATATATATATATATATATATATATATATAGGGTAGGGTTCATGCGAGAACCACCTTTATTGCGAGAACCGCGAGAACCAATGTGAACAGGGGGCAATTTTGTAAATACCAAACATCTTTGAAAAACACGCTTACCTGCGTTTCCCTTTACCATCGGACTTCAACATAAATTAAATTACATTGAATCAAAACTTTCACGTCCACTATCATCTGAACTGTGATTCAATCAAAATATCTCAACATTTTTCAACCTGATTCTCTCAACAATTCATCGCTTACAATCGTTTTCATAATCGTCCCTGATACATCATCAATTCACCATCATCCGTTCACCATATCGAAGCATCTGGATTCAGATTGTATCTCAGATTTGGGATTTTACCAGCAGATATTTCATATTTCGTCATATAATCGAGGTTAGTTCCCAAAATTCATCCGGTGATTATAAGAATAGTTGATTCAATGAGTGTGTCACTACGACGGTGTCGTCGGGAATCAATCGTCATCGGAATCGTCATCGCCGACGGAATCGTTGACGGATTTGTAACATAGATATTGTCATATAAATCGAGACACCTTTTGCAAGTTTATACAATTCGTTTGTACTGTTATACAATAGATAATTTGTAGTTTGTACTTTTATATGATAGATAATTTGTAAATTCAAACATCGTTTTGTATTGTGTAATATATATAGTTATGCACATGTGCATATTTTGACATCATAGGTTTAATAGAATTGGATATTAAGGTAATTTTTGTGTGATATGTAGTTATGCACAATGCACATGTGCATATTGTGCAATAACATGTGAAATAAGGTAGTTAATGTTGATGCACATGCCATTGAATAAGGTATTTAGTTGTATTTTGGTGTGATGTATAGTTATGCACATGTGTATTTAACGTTAGATTATGTTAATAAGGTAGTGTTATGTGATATATATATATATATATATGCACATGTGCATAGATTTACAAAATATGTTAATATGCACATGTGCATAATTTGTCATAATAGGTTAGTAAGGTATTTAATGTTTATCCACATGTTCATTGTATATAATCAATGGAAAAAATCGAAAAAAGTAACATTTCTATTAAAGTCAAGGGATGAAGGGTCATCAAGAATGCCTGGCGCAACACCCGGACGCAACACGGAAGACGAATATGAGAATGTTAAACAAAAAGGTTAGAATCTGTTTATTTAGTATTAGGTTAACAATGTCATTTATGATGGTGTACATATGTATAGTTATGTACACATGCATATTTTACCATAATAGATTTTTTGATTATTAATGTTATATATGGTTAGTGATAATACGAATTTTGATTTGGTATATGATAAGGTTTATTATTGAAGCAAGCCTGTTGATGAGGTCAATAATGTTAATGCAAATGTGCATAGTTATGCACATATGCATGTTTTTGATAGAGTAAGTTAATAAGGGTAGGCATATGGATCACGGATGCAAATGTGCATAGTTATGTATATATGAATACTTTGACAAAATGGGTTAATAAGGTCATTCATGCTGATGCACATGTGCATATTTTGCCATAATATGTTAATAAGGTCGTTTATGTTGATGCATATGTGCATAATGTATATGGTGATGATAAAGTTAGTGTTAATGTTAACGCACATATTAATTGATAATTCATGTTTATTGATCCTATTTTTTTGGTTTGTTTATTATTGTAGATCAACAATGGAAGAACATCGAAGAAAGTAACTTTTTTTTTTTGAAACCAAGGGAAGAAAGGTCAAATAAAATGTCGGATGGAATGGAATATGATTACGCGACGGTTAAACAAAAAGGTAAAAAGGTTGATTAATGTTTGATGATACAGTTGGAAGTTTATGCACATGTGCATCCTTGTATTAAATTCATGTTAAATGATATCATTTATGTAAAAATATTAAATATATCGTGCAGGTGCGCAATAAGAAATAAACACAAAAAGGCGGGCAATTAAGCGAACTCGTGATGAAACATCATAAAAAGGGAGGTGATGGAGTGCGTGCGATAAAGAACAAAAAAGTTGGCAAGATCAACGATAACGGCGACAGTTGATACTGATGACCATATGTTGTATTCATATTCAACATAGGGTATCCAATATAGCGTGTCGTTAGGTTTAGAATGTAAAATAGTTGTAATTGTTCCTGTAGTGTAGAAAATACAACACTTGAAATTGTTCATATATACATAAAAATTAAAACATATAACATTATAATTAATAAGGTATGTGGCGTGTGTACGCACTTGTTCAACATTTATTCGGTGATGATTACGGGGCGTTGGTAATGTGATGCACATGTGCATAACATTATGTACTGATGGTTAACAGTTTATTTTTGATGGTCGTGGATTGTTAGCAACATAATGCAAATGTGCATGATTATGTGATATATGAAAATAAAAGTAACGACTGTAAAAAAATAACGGTTATTTGTTTAATGTTTATTAGTGATGAGTACTGGGGGTTAATAATGTGATGCACATTTGCATAATTATGTATTGTTGGTTAACAGTTTATTTTTTTGATGATTACGGATGGTTGGCAACATAATGCACATGTGCAGGATTACGTGATGTATGAAAATATAAGTAAATTATGTAATAAACCAGTTGTTTGTTTAATGTTCAATGATAAAAAATAAACTGGTTAATAATTAAACATGGATTATGGGGTATTGGCAAAATAATGCACATGTGCATTATTATGGTATGATTGTAAATAAATGTGATTTACTTGATGAGAGAATAATGGAGGATGTAAGAGTAAACTACGAAACACACTTTAAAGGATATAATAACGAATCATGTGAGTGTAAACTACGAAACACATATAAATGTATAATGCCTTCAATCTCAAACCGTATGAATTGCAACAATTGTTAATTTAAATTTGTAGATGTTGCGGTTGATGTTGAGGTGGTATCACAGGAGACTGAGTGTTAAAAAATGATGGCATTGTCTGCTTATATACAAGGGTCAAAAACTCGAACCAACCATCGATGACTGAGACCACCCATAGGGTGAAAATGACCTACATGTCCACAAGTTATTTTTGCATCTTTCAAGAAGATATTCAATACATTCAGGTGATGAACACTTTAATGACATTTCCATGAAATATATATAGGCACATCACAAAGCGATGATTCTTAAACTCAAAAGACATGATCTTCACAGCCGTTGTAAAATTACAAATTAAAGCCTTGACAAGAAACTTGGAAATCTTAACTGAAAAAAAAAATAGAAAAAAAAATGATAGAATGCAAATTAAAGCAATAGGGGATTATGTATCCCTAGATTCATAAATCGCACTTTGATTCTCGACCACAACTAGATCGTCACCCGATTCATTGACATGATTTCTCACCTCACTTGTTTGTTTAACCTAAGTTGTGCTGCTGCCCTCTGCATACACTACCATATTTCATTTGCTCTTTTTCATGCCTTCGACGCCTGGTGTTTTTTGATCCGTCTTTGTTGGTAACCTGCCTTTGACGCCTTTCCTTGCTAACATACTGGCTTTAGGTATAGCCCAGCCGTTCCAGGTAATTACAAAGCCACTCGACATGTCCCCACTTGTGACACACAAATCCTCTCTGACGGTTTTAACATTAAAAGTCGACTTATTTTCCGAGTGCCAACCCCACCCATATTGACCCGTCTTCATTCTGATGTCTATCAGCAGCGCCAAAAGCTGCATAAAATCCACTCATGCCTCCCCGGTTGTTGGCTTGTTCTTCCATTACCAATCCCACACAGTCACCTCCCCTATTTTGTTGTAGTTGTCTGCCACCCAAGACCATTTGTTTGTTTAACCTAAGTTGTGCTGCTGCCCTCTGCATACACTACCATATTTCATTTGCTCTTTTTCATGCCTTCGACGCCTGGTGTTTTTTGATCCGTCTTTGTTGGTAACCTGCCTTTGACGCCTTTCCTTGCTAACATACTGGCTTTAGGTATAGCCCAGCCGTTCCAGGTAATTACAAAGCCACTCGACATGTCCCCACTTGTGACACACAAATCCTCTCTGACGGTTTTAACATTAAAAGTCGACTTATTTTCCGAGTGCCAACCCCACCCATATTGACCCGTCTTCATTCTGATGTCTATCAGCAGCGCCAAAAGCTGCATAAAATCCACTCATGCCTCCCCGGTTGTTGGCTTGTTCTTCCATTACCAATCCCACACAGTCACCTCCCCTATTTTGTTGTAGTTGTCTGCCACCCAAGACCATTTATTTGCTGCCATTCTATACATAATTGGATAGTTATCCATAAGGCACTTGTTCATAATACATACATAACGACATAGTCTAATTTCCAATATAATGCACATGTGCATATAATTTAATACAATATAATTTGCAATCAACATAATGCACATGTGCATATAATTTAATACAACATCATTTGCAATAAATATAATGATTTACAAAGTATATACATCATTTACAGTCAACATAATACCTTTAGTCACAAATCGAATGAATTGCAACTCTTGATGTTCTGTATTTGTAGGTATCTTGTGACTATAGACTGTATTATCAGTGGATGGACCAACAATGTCAGCATCAGATGATGTATGATGAGGATTATCAGAGATTGATAACGAGGAACATCATATGTGTGAGGATCGTGATGAATCAGATGATGCCATGTATAGGGTGTAAATAGTGGGTTGTTCGTTGTGAATGCCGCCGGAAACGCCGTGCCCGGATGTCGCCGCCGTGAACTCCGGTGAGTTGCGTGGACACCGTCGGTCGTCGTCGTCAATGTATACAACAATCTAATCTGATGAATGAAACCCTAATAGTTAAAAGCTGTAGATCGTGAACAGAGTGGTGAGAAGAGGGGCGCGTGTTTTGTAATGAATATCACATAATTACAATTTTGCCATGTGTTCACACTGGTTCTCGCGGTTCTCGCAATATAGGGTGGTTCCTAACGGATCTTTATCCTATATATATATATATATATATATATATATATATATATATATATATATATATATATATATAAGGTGTGGTTATTGTAAAAAAGAAATTTTATGTAAAAAGGGTAAGAAATGTTTTAAACCATTAGATATAGTCTTTAACGGTTGTGATCGAAAATGGCAAACATGTAAATTGTGGTATATTTTTTTTTGACTAATTTGACTCGAATAACGGTAATAGTGTCTTTTTAATTCTTTAAATAAACAAACCATATCACTTTATCATAAATGCTTGGTCAAAGCCTTCACATTTCATGCACCTTCCTTCTTCATCGGACATGAATCAAAATTAAAATTAAAATTCGAAGTTCATAAATGTTCTATAAAAGTAGTCAACGATCGTTCTTCGTCATTGTGTGTTATCTTTAATCCTTAGAGTTCGCTAATTTTTTGTTCGCGATGAATTTATGGTATTCATGGGGTTTGTGGTGTTTTCTGGCAGCCTTTAGTTTTGTAGTGTTTAACACATGGTTGGTGTTTACTGGTATTATGTTGGTTGGTTATATGGTGTTTTCTGACATTATTTTGTTTTATGGTGTTTTAGCATGTGCTAAACATGAGACAACCTAATTTCATAAAACATAAAACACCATTTGAAGAACATAAAATAATCTATTAGTCGGTCATAAAACACCACAACATAACCTGTATCTTCTTGTTGACCAGAATTTTCCATTATAGATTATTAATAAGATTGCGGTTGAAAAGATAATATGAATGAGGGATGTTTGATGGACCGGAGAGAATAAATTTTATTTGAATTCTAATGATTGTGGCATTGAAGTGTATGAAACGTAAACAATATATGTTTTCCTTAAATCTCTCAACAAAACCGTTTAGAATTATTCAGTTACTTTAATTGAATATTATTTGAAATCACATTTTAATTTTAATTTTAAATTTTAATTTTAAATATTATAAATTAGCAACTTATTTATGCATATATGTGTTGTACCTAATGCTTAGGGAGTTTTTTAAAAAGAAATTTGATTTTTTTACTTTTAACCCAAAAATATTTGATAAATTACTTTTAACCCAAAAGTATTTGTCTTTTTTACTTTTAACCCAAAACTTTTTATCTTTTGTAATTTAACCTCATAACGTTTTTACTTTCAACTTTGGTCCCCTATACTTTTCATTTTTTGCAATTTTTTCGATCTACGTTTTGTTTAAAATTTTTCGAGTTAACACGACGCAACGTGCGTGTGCGTTTCAACGTTTTTACGTTTCGTTTTACACGTCGTTCTAAGTTTTGCGAGTTAACATGACGCAACGTGCGTGTGTGGTTCAACGTTTTTTTGTCGTCTATTTTTTCCCATTTGACGGTTTCGTCATAACGTGCGGATCCTGGATCGACTTAGTTATTATTTTCTGTGTATTACGTTTCGGTATAATTTTTTCGCTTTAACAAGCCGCAAATTCCGTGTTGGTGGTCACTTGCGGTGGTGTGACATTAATGCTATTTTACACAGTTTTATGCCCTGCCGCAACGCGAGGGTGCTTAATACTTGTTACTACCCTTAATCTCTAATTTTAATCAATGTCACATATCCACACTAGACTCATTCTTACACTTTTCACAAACTTTATCATTTTTACAGGAACCTGAACTTATATAGGGTATATATAGGGCAATTATAGAAAGAAAACTCATATTGGTAATGAAAACTAAGAAACCTAAATGAATGGACTTTCTTTTGTCACGTGTTACACCTTTTTGCAGACGTGTTATGTGTAACAACCAGAGGCTGCCACGTGTTATGTAATAGCTTTTACTTTTTCAGAAAAAGCTGAAAGTCTGCAAAAGCTATTACACGTAACACGTGGCAGTCTCAGGTTGTTACACATAACACAGTCTACAAAAAGGTGTAACACGTGACAAAAGGAGGTCCACTCATTTGGGTTTCTTAGTTTTCTTAATTAATATGAGTTTTCTTTCTATCTCTCCTATATATATATATATGTATATAGAGTAGGAGTTGCGTGGAAAGTCCATTTTTCCTAGAAAGTCTATTTTTCCTAGAAAGTCTAGGAAGCAATGAGAATTGGACATGTGGCATTGAGTTATTTTAACTAAAAGGGCAACTCTGTAATTTCACATTTTAATTTTATTTTTGGAATTTATTTTTCATTAACTAACATTCCATGATTTTCGGAATTTTTGTTGTTTTCGAATTCAAATCTGGAGGTCAATGTGTTTATCTGGAAAACTATCAGCAGGTCTTGGTGATGTGTTTTACCAGTCAGAGAGGTTGAAGTCAGTGTGTTTTAACACTCTGAAGTAAATATATAATCAGGTTGTCTTTTAACAGTTCTTTTGCATTTTTAACACTCTGAATGTGTTTTATGTTGTTGTCTATGTCACATTACATCACATTGTGTTTTTTGATGATTAAATTACATCATAATGTGTTTTACAACAGGTTGTTTTATACTGAAGTTTAACAAATCTGATTGTGTTTTAAGTCAGCAGATTTGCTGGAGGATTCTTGATATTGTGTTTTAAAAGCAAGCAGATTTCTTGACATTGTGTTTTAACAGCAAGCAGATTTCTTGACGCTGTGTTTTAACAGCAAGCAGATTGCTGGCCATTGTGTTTTATCAGCAAGCAGATTTCTTGACGCTGTGTTTTAACAGCAAGCAGATTGCTGGAGGATTCTTGACATTGTGTTTTAACAACAAGCAGATTTCTTGACATTGTGTTTTAACAGCAAGCAGATTTCCTTGACGCTGTTTTTTAACAACAAGCAGATTGCTGGACATTGTGTTTTGACAGCAAGCAGATTTCTTGACGCTGTGTTTTAATAGGAAGTAGATTTCTTGACGCCGTGTTTTACCATCCATGCTGGTAATCCTTCCATTTATCAAGAACGACTCAGAAACCACGGTACAAGCCTCTCTACAATCATCAATTAAAACAGCAAAAACGCAGCCAAGTTACAAGCAGATTACGACCGAAAACGTATATGCACTTCAAGAACTTTAATCACAACACAAGATATGAATACCTAGTGAAGAAAAGGGGTATGAACAAGCTTTGGAACCGAAATCTGAATGCTTTTTGGGGTCCTGTTTTGCGTCGCCAGCAGCAAGGGGAAAGAGATCGGTTTAGAGAGAGAGAGAGAGAGAGAGAGAGAGAGAGAGAGAGAGAGGGAGAGAAAGAAGGGGAAATCGCATGATTTTAGAGATTTGGTTATTGATATGGCAGTTTCTTGACTTATTTAAAACACTTCCAATTACCAAAATACCCTCACTATATTAAAAGTCTATAATTATATAACTCAGATATTACGAAAATGGCATCCATTTGATCTAAGCCATTAAACACACCAATCGGATGGCCCAGATCGCTTCCTAGACTTTCTAGGAAAAACACACTTTCCGCATGAACCCTACTCTATATATACATACATACATACATATATATATAGTGTGAGGTTCATTGGAGAACACTAAAAATTGTGGGGAACACTATTAACAATTTAACTTAACATGTTAAAAATCAATTTAAAAAAAAAAATTCGGCGTTTTTTTATATATGTGACAACCCTCACTAAACCAGGTATCCGTACGACTTAACTAATAATTAATTACTGCTTAATTACTGTGCTTGCTTGAAGATGTGGATAAACTGCTACTTGAAATACTGATACATGTACATACTTGCATCATACTTTATTTGCTGTCACTCTATTATTACACACAGAACTTTAGTGACAACCTTGATGCACCAAAAGCACAGTAGCACAATAAACGGATAACCTATTAAATGTGCTGTCATAACTAGCACCAGGCAGGTACTGCCTCTAAGGCCTGTATGAGCCAAAGATAGTTACTACACTAGTAGTGAGTGTAGGGATACGAGGGTTGTAGAACTACGTCACTAGGTATAAGTTACAGTGACCGGATGTGCCTAAAACGTACTCTAAGTACAAAATTCAGCACTTTAAATAAAAATTCAGCATTTAGCTAACTTATAAAGTGCCAAAACATGAGAAAAATATTACTAGACACTTTCCAAAGTGTCGGGAATAAGTTGTGTCACTGAAAATAGTAATAACGACACTTTAAAGCTTTGTTAAGCACTTTAACGGATCACTATCCAACCGAACAACCGAACTTTACCCGGAACATAAAAATATTGCCAACAACATTGTTTTTCTTTTTCTGAGCCAGTTAGGGTCCCCGAATACCCTAACACCCGCTATAATGCATAACACGCTAGTAACCGACTTAACCTCCAACTTAACTTAACTTTACCCTAACTATTAGTTGAAATCTAACTAAGGACCCCCCCCCTCTAACCGAATTCGGTCCCCAAGGGACACCCTTGTCCTATTTTTGATTAAAATAATCACTCTTGTCTAATATCAATTAGACATATGATCCATTGGTTAGTAGTGAAAGAATTTGCCTATAAGTTACAACCTAAACACAACATAACCAACACACAAACTCAACAAATCACTCTCTCCCTCTCCCTTGGAGCTCTCGGCCGAACACACCCACATCCATCCATCCATTTTCGAGTTTTGATCTTGCATTTCCAAGCACATACAAGGGTGAAGGATCTCATACAAGGAAGCTCGGTGCGTTCGGATCGTGAAGGACCTCACCACATTGCTTTTATCCACCCAATCTTCGACTAGTTTCTTCCCTAGCCTCGAGCTAGTAGTAAGTGACTTTAAACACACTCTTGATCTATTCTAAAGTGGTTAAAACGAACCTTGTCGGTTAAAACTCATGAACTTACAAGATGACATACTAAAAGTTTACATAAATGATGAACATGTTGGTTAAAAGAAATGATGTTGTGTAAATCTTGTAAAACTTGTTTTGTTGTAATTATTTAGTGCCGATCTATGTTGTGGTAGCTCGGATCATCATCTAACCCGGATTAGTCATGTTCATGAATCATGACATAGAGTATGTTTATGTGTAAAAAGGGTTAAATGATGAACACTACCACTTACGAAGCATGAACTTGTGTAAAAACGATTTTACTTATGAAATAGTGTTCAAAACTAGTAGATCTACGGATCTACAAACGGTATTTTCAAAGAACCAAGTGTCAAAAGAAAACATATTTTAAAACCGGATCTTTATGAACAAGAGTGATTTTTGTAAACACACAAGTGTGTAAACACTTGTGTAACACAAAGTTTGACAAAGGAACTATTTTTGTAAGTGTTGACAAGAAGTTGTAAAGACGAAACTTCTTTAAAAACAAGATTTTCAAGAAACCGAATTGATCTATACAAAGATCCACTAAGAATAACGGAAAGTTACTACATATTTTGGATAAACCGCAAGTTCATGTATTTTTGCGATTTATATATATATTGACTAGTTTGATGGTTTGGATATTGTTATTGTTGATAGAGAAAATTGTTGATTGGGATTTTAAAAGAAAATGATACGCTTGAAAGCGTGGCCACCTCCAGTTACAGGGGAAACTCTGGCGAAATTTTTCCAAAAACATAACACTTGGAAATATTTTCACCACAAGTGTTATAAATATATTTTTAACTTGTTTTCAAAATGTAAATTTCGCCACGATCTTTATTACAAAATTACTAAGTGTCGGAGGTGGGATTTTCACAAAATAAAACTTGATAAATATATATTTAGTATATATATTTTTCATAACAACACTTGTGTAATTTTTATGATTATTTTGTGAACTATACAAATATTATTTTTAGGGTAAAAATAATATTACCAAATGTTAACGATTCCAAAATAATACGAACGCCTTTACGATAAATATTTAAGTTACCACGGTATAATTATTACCACCCAACCTATATCCGTAACTTACGCATTTTCGGAAAATACTAATGAACGCGTATTTTGTCAAGGTATTATTTTTTTTGGAAAATTATATGTAATAAAATATGATATTTTTGGGAAAAATATTTATATTTTGGAGAAAGGATTAAAATATATTTTAAGTGAGACTTAATAATATATTCCGAAGATATACGAACGCACATGTATTAAAACCCCTATCCTTGGGAAGGGATATATTTACCAAATATGTAACACCCTCTATATAATACTAGAATCAGGACATAAAGACATGCATTTGATACCTAATATTTAGACTTTACAAAAAATTTTAACGTTTTTAACCATGTCGAGACACATCATACTTATATTTTTGTTACAAAACCATATTCAAGACGGTAACTACCATTAGTTTACATAGTTTCTAGAACAAAAGATCGGATGCGGAAGCGTTCTAAAAATGTGTGTTCGGTTCGACTCGTTTGCTTGATCACCATCCTTTTTCTTGAGTACCTGAAAACTAAATGTTTTAAACAAGCATTAGTGTTATTAATGATGGGAATTCACGTATTCGGATTAGGTCCGAAAACTTATTCAAGAAAATGGAATAAAAATTTCATCAAGCTGGGCTCCACCGTAATTTACGGTGTCACCGTAAATTACGGTGGCTTCTGGGCATTTTGGAACCTACCGTAAATCAGTAGATCCCCACCGTAGCATTTTGTTGGCCACCGTAAATTACGGTGTCACCGTAATTTACGGTGGGCCCTGCATTTGTTTTCTTGCTTTATGAGCTTGAGCATTCAAGTTCCGTTTTGCAGAGAAATGACCTTGAACAGATTTATCACCCACCCAAGGCTAATTACCCATGTTTGGGACTATTACTCGTTATCACGTTTTGCTTTCCCATAAGGGATCACTCACGTATTAATCTATATGATTAAATCCAAGATTTCGTGTTTGTCATCTATACTACTAGTCATATTTACCAAATCAAGATCATAACTCCTATACTAGGAGTTTAAAACTTCACAACTAACATAGCTTGTCAAATTTACAACTTACGCAATGATTATAACCATGCATTAAGTGATGGTGTCTAGCTTCATGTTTATTACAAGACTTGTTTTGACCCGTTTGGGTGCTGAATTAAGCACCATTCAGGGCATGCAAGTATCCTTGTTTGTCACTTGTTTTGACCCATTTCACTTGTTTAAGACACTAGTCATATTCGTGACATATTGGCAAATCTTGGTTATCATGTTTCAGAATTGACTACATAAAACTAACAATTAGATATGATGTAACGAAACAATAAATTTCGTACCTTTAGAGCGCGCCTTTTCCTCCTGAATTCCCTCCGGCTTGTCCGCTAGATGAACCGGACTCTTTGCCTAGAAAATTCAGTTTTTACAACATGTTTAGAACTCTTTTTATGACCATAATCACATCATTATGGACCATCATCAAATCTGCGTTTTTATCCAAATTTCACATTTAAGTCCTCACTTAGGCATTTCAACAAACACCTAGTGGGTCAGATTTTTCTACATTCATAAACAAGTTCATGACTTGCGATTCAACATCTAATTTCACTATAATAGTAATTTTTCATGCATCTTGACATCATCTTTTCAGAACTTATTTCCTAATTTCAGATTATGCTAGAACAAGAGTTATAATTTCAGCATTTAACAAGTTTCTTGAAGTTCACTAATCACCTACAATGGTGATTGTGAAATCCTACAAGTCCTATACAAGGTCATGTCATGAAATCATCTAGGGCTTGTTCCTAATCCTCATAACCCTTCTAATTTCACCCATGCATCAGTGATTAAGCTGAATTTTTCATGTTTCACATTTAACCTAGAATTTGTGATGCAACAAAATTACTAAATTTCACATACCTTTTGATCCTTACAACGAGGAGTTCACTAATATGTGATTAAAACTCGATTTGGAACAGATTTGGGGCTTCAATTGAAGGGATTTGGTGTGAAGCTTAGGGTTTTGGAGAACCCCTGTCGCCCTTCCTCTCTTGATCGACCAGACACACCAAATTTGTGTGTTTGGTTTGGTTTTTGTTACTATTAGTAACTAGCTTTTCAAATTTGACAAGTTTAGTCCCCCAACCTTGTTTTGTTCTTAAGTTAATGTGTTTTAACCATAATATGTATTAGTTCAAGACTTGAATTTAACTAGGTTAAATTCCTAGTTGGTAAATTCTTATTTATCAATTCTTTGAACTTTATAATATAAGGGTTTATATTTTAGGGGTGTTACAAGTCCACCCCCCTTAAAAAGGGTTTCGTCCCCGAAACCGAATTACGTACCAAATAATGTAGGGTGTAGACGTCGCATCTCCTCCTCGGACTCCCATGTCGTGTCTGACCCTTTTCTGTGGTCCCATTTGACCTTGACTTGATTTATCACTTTGTTCCTCAAGCTTTTCTCTTTACGATCTAAAATCGCAATCGGTTTTACTGCATAGTTGAGGCTATTATCTACCTCGATATCACCGTAGTGGATATAAGCGGTTTCGTCGGCCAAACATTTTTGGAGATGTGACACGTGGAATGTGTTATGAATCCCACTCAACTCTTCGGGTAATTCAAGTCGATAAGCTACTTTACCAACCCGTTCAATGATTCTAAATGGCCCAATAAATCTTGGGCTTAGTTTTCCTCTTTTTCTGAATCTAATAATGCCCTTCCATGGGGAAACTTTTAGCATAACCATGTCGCCAACCTGAAATTCAATTGGCCTATTCCTTTTATCCGCATATGCCTTTTGCCGGTCTTGAGCCGCTTTCAAGTGTGCCCGAACTATGTCGATTTTCGCATTTGTAGTTCGGATTATATCAGCAGGTGCTAGCCCCCGCGGACCCACTTCTCCCCAACATACCGGGGTCTGACATTTTCTGCCATATAATAGCTCATACGGGGCCATTTTGATACTCGCGTGATAGCTATTGTTATATGCAAATTCGATCAAGGGTAAATGGACATCCCAACTACCTCCAAAGTCAATAATGCAAGCCCGCAGCATATCTCCCAACGTTTGTATTGTTCTTTCGCTCTGCCCATCCGTTTGTGGATGGTAAGCAGTGCTAAGGAACAATTTAGTTCCCATCTGTTCTTGGAATTCACGCCAGAATTTCGAAGTAAACCGAGTATCTCTGTCTGACACAATGGATATCGGTACCCCATGCCTTGCTATGATTTCATTGGTGTAAACCTCCGACATTTTCTCAGATGTATAAGTCTCACGAATCGGAATAAAGTGAGCGCTTTTAGTTAACCTATCCACGACTACCCAAATAGCATCAAAACCACGACTTGTTTTAGGCAGTTTGGTCAATAGGTCCATCGTAATTTGCTCCCATTTCCAAACCGGGATTTCTAACGGTTGAAGTTTACCATATGGCTTTTGGTGTTCCGCCTTGACTTGTAGGCACGTCAAACACTTTTCCACGTATTTCACAGTGTCCCGCTTCATTCCGGGCCACCAATAGTTTTGCTTCAAGTCATGATACATCTTGGTCGCTCCCGGGTGAATGGAATAACGGGATTTATGAGCTTCATCAAGTAGAAGCTTCTTAACCCCACATGTGTTAGGGACCCAGATTCTACTAAAACGAGTTTTTAGGCCGTGACTGCCTATCTCTAGGTCTTTAACTTGGCCGATAATTCTTTCCTTTTTCCAGTTTTCCGCCTTTACAGCCTCATCCTGTGCTTCACGAATTCGTTCTAGTAAACTTGAAGTCAGAACCAGTTGCATTGATCGTACCCGTATCGGGGTATAATCTGTTTTGCGACTCAACGCATCGGCCACTACATTGGCCTTACCGGGGTGGTAATGTATTTCGCAATCGAAGTCTTTGACGGTTTCCAACCACCGTCTTTGCCGCATGTTTAATTCCTTCTGGTCGAAGAAATATTTCAAACTTTTATGGTCGGTAAAGATTGTAAACTTTACTCCGTACAAGTAATGTCTCCATATCTTTAAGGCAAACACCACCGCCGCTAATTCTAAGTCGTGAACCGGATATTTATTTTCATGAATCTTCAATTGCCTCGAGGCATAGGCGATGACCTTGCCTCGTTGCATTAACACACACCCGAGCCCCAATTGAGAAGCGTCCGAGTAAACCACCATGTCATCAGTCCCTTCCGGTAATGTCAGTACCGGAGCGTGGGTCAACTTTTCCTTGAGTGTTTGGAAAGCTTCCTCTTGCTTAATGCCCCACACGAACTTTTCCTCCTTACGAGTTAATTTGGTCAATGGCAAGGCAATTTTGGAGAAATCCTGTATGAATCTCCGATAATATCCCGCAAGCCCTAAAAAGCTTCGGATTTCCGAGGGATTTCTTGGAGGGCTCCATTTCGACACAGCTTCTATCTTTGACGGATCTACTAGTACTCCATCAGCACTAATGAGATGCCCAAGAAACTGTACCTCCCGTAACCAGAAAGCACACTTCGTGAATTTTGCATACAGCTTCTCTCGTCTGAGTGTGTCTAATATTTCCCGCAAGTGACACACGTGCTCGGCTTCACTCTTTGAATATACCAAAATGTCGTCGATAAATACAATTACCTACTTATCTAGCATGGGTTTGCAAACCCGGTTCATGAGGTCCATGAAAGCCGCGGGTGCATTGGTCAATCCGAAGGGCATTACAAGGAATTCATAATGCCCGTACCTCGTACGAAAAGCCGTCTTTGGTACGTCCTCCTCCTTGACTTTCAATTGGTGATAACCAGATCGGAGATCGATTTTGGAGAACCAACTTGCTCCTTGTAGTTGGTCAAATAAATCATCAATTCTTGGAAGTGGGTATCGATTCTTCACCGTGAGTTTGTTTAACTCCCGGTAATCGATACACATGCGCATACTGCCATCCTTCTTTTTCACGAATAAGACTGGTGCGCCCCACGGGGACACACTCGGTCGGATAAACCCCTTGTCAAGAAATTCCTGAATTTGAGACATCAATTCTTGTAACTCCGACGGTGCAAGTCGGTATGGCGCCTTGGCCACGGGTTTCACCCATGCATCAGTGATTAAGCTGAATTTTTCATAACCCTAGGGCTTGTTCCTAATCCTCATAACCCTTCTAATTTCACCCATGCATCAGTGATTAAGCTGAATTTTTCATGTTTCACATTTAACCTAGAATTTGTGATGCAACAAAATTACTAAATTTCACATACCTTTTGATCCTTACAACGAGGAGTTCACTAATATGTGATTAAAACTCGATTTGGAACAGATTTGGGGCTTCAATTGAAGGGATTTGGTGTGAAGCTTAGGGTTTTGGAGAACCCCTGTCGCCCTTCCTCTCTTGATCGACCAGACACACCAAATGTGGTGTGTTTGGTTTGGTTTTTGTTACTATTAGTAACTAGCTTTTCAGATTTGACAAGTTTAGTCCCCCAACCTTGTTTTGTTCTTAAGTTAATGTGTTTTATCCATAATATGTATTAGTTCAAGACTTGAATTTAACTAGGTTAAATTCCTAGTTGGTAAATTCTTGTTTATCAATTCTTTGAACTTTATAATATAAGGGTTTATATTTTAGGGGTGTTACAAAATAATTGCAAAGTGTAATTACGAAATAGTTGTCTAACTATTTCCCAAAGACATTAAACCTTAAGCTAAGGCACGGCCGTCCGTCTAATAGATTTAGTACGTGTAGGTCGTCGCACAGCGGTTTGATCAGGAGATTTACTTGGTAGAGACGCACCACAGTAAGTTCATGTCCCCCTTTTCTCTTAACTGTTTTCAGTTTTCTAAACTGCGGGGGTGAAATACATGTTACTATGATTACAAGTACTTTTACATGGTATGGTTAGCGTAAGGAGGGTTACTACTTAGATCATGTGAGTGGGTAGGCGGAAACTTGAGGCCATTAATCCTCATTGTAGGACCGAGGGACAGTAGCGGTAGATCTATCTGGGTGTAGCGAGCCCAGCCCCAGGCCCAGCATAACGGACCTCGGGGTGACTTTGTGCCCAACGCATAAATCTGCTAGGTTTGAGTCTTCCTACTTGCACTTCACACATATCAATGGCCTTGCAAACCATTGGTGATCTCTTTTTCCTTATTTGCTACATACCAGGATTTTATACTTACAAAGGTTTTATTACTCACTTACACATGAACTCGCTCAACATTATTGTTGATTTTTCCAACTTACATGTATTTCAGGAAACTAAAGATCTGGCGCGGTATGTTACGTTTTCGCGCTGCATAAGAGCTTCGAGGTCATCCAAGTTTAGGGGATGTGACTTTTACCTGGACGAGTCACAGTCCTTAAACTGCGTTTATTTCTTGTTTGTGTTTTCTGAACAAAGTTTATGTTGTCAGGTTGTAGTGTTCGTTGCATGAGTCAATGTTTTAAGACAATGTTATGTTACTTATGTTTTTAAAACTTAAATCGATGGATGATCTTGCATGGTTTTTATTTCATATAGCTTTGTTATGATTAAGCTATGGTATTAAGAAGTCACACCAAAATTAACCACGCTTCCACAAAGCCAGGGTGTGACAGCTTGGTATCAGAGCTCTAATCATAGCGAACTAGGATTCCTTCTCGAGTCTAGACTATGATCACTAGGGCTCTCACGAAAACATTTTTACACTGCATACCACTTAAGTCCAGATCCAAAATGTTTTTATAAACAAATGTTGAGCACATTTTATTTATTAGATATAGGCTCAGTCTGGGAGGCTGAGGCTCGGTCTGGGAGGCCGAGGTAGTTGTCTAGTGGGACTAGGGAGTCAGTCTGAGAGGCTGAGAGAATTGGCTAGTGGGACTAGGAAGAGCAGTCTGGGAGGCTGGGAGGCTAGTGGGACTAGGAAAAGCAGTCTGGGAGGCTGGGAGGCTAGTGGGACTAGGAAGGTCAGTCTGGGAGGCTGGGAGGCTAGTGGGACTAGGAGGATTATTTGATTGCTTAATTGGTGACTAATGTGTTTACCTGATTGTATGATTGATTATTTGTGCATATTTGTGTTATACAGACACCATGGACTCATCAGGCACTGGTGATTCGGACACCACGGGCCCTAGGCCCATTGTATCAGACGACCTAGAGTCTTCGGAGCATGAGGTCCACACATCAGATGTTACCAGCACAGATGAGGATGACTTCCAGCCCTTTGCGTTAGCCGATGCTGTCGACGAGCCCGCTGATGGCCCTTTTGCTGGGGACCTACCGCTCGTAGAGATCCCTGCCCCCATACCTTTGGCCGCTTATCCTATTCTCGATATGCTTCTTGACGCCGATGTTGATGACGACGTCGATTTATTTGATGACGAGCCCCTAGAGGATGATGTTGAGGGTGAGGCCCTTCTAGCTGACGGTGGTCTTTTGTTGCTCGTTGATGCTCCAGCTGAGGAGTCACCTATACACTCACCCGTCCCAGACTCTTTCGAGTCTGTGGCCTCCGCACCGTCACACACTCAGGATGCGCAGCACTTTTCTCACGGTTCAGATCCTGATAGGGCATCCTCTGTTGCCCCTGTCCCGAGCTTCGCCTTTGAGCACGATATTGAGGAGGATCCGATCCTGTCTTTCCACCTGGGTTCGACCCAGATCAGAAGATCGAGTTTATACCCCTGGATCAGCCTATGGAGGACTCGGTTGACCCAGTTGACCCAGTTGATCCCATTAACCCTGCGTTTGCTAACCACGCAGATTTTGAGATGGCGTTCGATGACCCCGAGCCTGCCATGGCCCCCGAGCCGGTAGCTGCTCCTGACCCTGTGTTTGAGCATGACCCTATTCATGCTGGTGTACCCATTGTTGACCCGGTGATTGCTGATCTACCCGTTGATGATCACCCTGTTGATGCTCCACTACTGGAGGGCAATCATGTTGTTGCTGCAGCTCAGGCTGATGCCCCTCTTATCGCTGATGTACCCGTTGACCCTGTTGTTGCTCCCCTACCTGATCCTGTTCCCCTGGAGCCCGATCATGCGCTATTCGCGACCCATATTGATCCCCGTTATGCGCACACCCAGAATGGGTGGATTGACGCTGATGATGAGCTTCCACCTATTCCCCCTCATACCACCGATGCACGTCACATTGATTCCTCTTTTTCGTTCCCTCAGTTCACACCTCCAGCTCGACCTGGAGAGGGTTCCTCGGCTCATCCCTTTGGACATGTGCCGGCATCTATCCCAGTTGTACCACAGTTTTCTAGTGCTATTCCGCCTGTTCCTCCATTCTCTGTGCCACCTTTCAATCCAGCCAGTGAGCCATTTCTCTGGACGCCACCGCCTATTATGCCGCCATCTGACCCCTACCATCCTTTCCATTTGGGGTATTCTATTGAGGACGTTCTGATGTCGTTTGTTGTCCAGCAGGAGGCACTCACACGGCGCATTCAGGAGCTTGAGAGAGCTCAGCCACCGCCGTGCCAGTGTCAGGGTCAGACCCACCCTGCTTCTTCGCAGCCCCCTCGACCGTTGTTACCTGACTCTGCTGCACACCTTTTGGCACTAGAGCAGCAGATTGCTTCTTGGTTGCGTTCCCAGAGAGCCATGGAGGAGGACTGGCTCCATTTGCGTCGTTTGTTTTATTCCCATTTTCCCCCTCCTCCACCGCCATCAGTTTAGGGCTATCTTATGCAGCATGGGTGGACGTCTGTGAGAAGACAGCGATTGCTCTGACTGCACAACTACTTTTTGGAGACTGCATTCTGATTCTGACTTTTGTTGATCATGTATATTGGATGTATTGACACTGAATTGATATAGTTTTTGGACTGGGGTGATGTAGCCCTTAGTCGTTGATGTTGTATGTTATAGCTATGTACTTGTACACTTTACCATGTGGTCTCGATTTATGGCAATGCAATCGCAGTTCTCATCATATATGATGTTTGATTGATTATTTATGTGTTATGACATGGGATGTTGTGTGATGGATATATTTATAACATGGGATGTTGTGCGATTGATATAATTGTAACATGGGATGTTATGTGATTGGTCTATTTATAACATGAGATGTTATGTACTATTACTATCATTATATACGTACGCTTTACTATGGCCTGACCCACGTGAACACATCTTTTAGAAGATGCCGCCGAGACGTCAAACGCCGATGCCTACCAATGAGGCAGAGCTTCAGCAAGTCATCGCTGCTGCCATCGCACAGTACGCCGCCTCTCAAGGAGGGACTAGTGGAAGTAATTCTGGCAATACTGGCAACAACAATCCACCTCATGGGTGCACCTACAAGCAGTTCCTAGACTGCAAGCCTGTCAACTTCGATGGCACCGGAGGTGCTGTCGCTTTTGTTCGTTGGGCCGAGAAGATGGACTCAGTTCTCCGCATGAGCAAGTGTGCTCCAGACCAGCAAGTTACCTACATTTCCGGGCTATTCTTGGACGGAGCCCTGTCATGGTGGAATTTACAACTGCAGACTCTTGGAGAAGCCGCAGCCTACGCAATGACATGGACCGAGCTGAAAGAGCTTATGCATCGAAAGTATTGCTCTCGCGCTGAAATCCAAAGGTTGGAAAACTGAGTTTTGGCATTTGAAATTGGAAGGTCTGAAGATCGCAGAGTATGTTCAAAGGTTTCACGACTTATCTCATGTGGTACCTTATATGGTCACTCCAGAGTTCAAGCGGATTGAGCGTTTCATTTGGGGTTTGGCTCCTCAAATCATAAGTATGGTGACCTCATCCATGCCTGTGACAATTACTGAGGCAATTGATCTGAGCGTGGCTCTCACTGAGGAGGCTATCCGCCTAAACAAGTTTTCTGATGATGAACCAAAGAAGAAGGAGACTCACGTCGAGTCATCCGGAGGTAACAAAAGAAAGTTCTCAAACATCAAGCAAGGCACTAGTGGGGTTGTTAAGAAAGGAGAGTCAAGCGCGCCAGCTCAGGTTACAGCAGGTAGTGGAAAGAAAGGAAAGGGATATATGGGCACCCAGCCCAAGTGCAACACCTGCCAGCGTCACCATTCTGGCCGATGTGGTTTGAAAGTATGTGAAGCGTGTGGGAAAACTGGCCAGTCAAAGGATTCTTGTTGGGCCACTGTTGGCCGGGGAGGCCAAGGAGGATTTGGAAACAGAAACAATAACCGGGGTGGAAATGGAAATCGCCCACAAGGAAACAATGGAGGAAATGGAAATCGAGGCAACAATGTGAACCAAGCTGGTAATGCGAACCGAAACAACAACAATCAAGCTGGAAATGGAGGTGGAAACGGGAAAATACCTGGATGCTTTAACTGTGGTGATATTGGGCACTATAAGAGGAACTGCCCAGAATTGAATCAAGCCCGTGGAAGAGTTTTCAATATCGAAGCGAGGGAAGCGCGCCAGGATCCCAATGTCGTTACTGGTACGTTCCCTGTAAACCAACGCTTTGCATCCGTTTTATTTGATACTGGCGCCGATTATAGCTTCGTATCGTTAGAGTTTAAGAATATGCTTGGGTTAGCCGCTAGTAAGTTAGATATTCCCTACTCAATCTAATTGGCTAATGGAAAGTTGGTGGAAGCCAATGAAGTTGTCAGAGGTTGTGTAATCGAATTGGGAGAGCATGAGTTTGCTTTGGATCTACTACCAGTCCAGCTGGGAAGCTTCGACGTGGTAGTAGGGATGGATTGGTTATCAAGCAACAAGGCTGAGATTGTTTGTCACGAAAAGGTCGTTCGTATCCCGACCGAAGATGGTGAAACAATTGTGGTTCATGGAGAGAAGCGAGATGCGCCTTTGAGGATTATCAGCTGCCTGAAAGCGCGAAAATGTTTGTAGAAGGGATGTGCTGCCTTCCTGGCACACATTGTAGATAAGAAAGCTGCTGAGCCAAAAATCGAAGACATCCCTGTCGTGAGGGAATATCCAGAAGTCTTCCCAGAGGACTTGCCTGGATTGCCGCCCCAGAGGTAAGTGGAGTTCCGCATCGACTTAGTTCCAGGCGTCGCGCCTGTGGCTAAGGAACCTTATCGACTTGCCCCATCTGAGATGCAGGAATTGTCGACACAACTTCAGGAGTTGTTAGACAAGGGATTCATCAGACCAAGCTTCTCACCTTGGGGAGCTCCGGTCCTGTTTGTCAAGAAGAAGGACGGTAGTTTCCGTATGTGCATTGACTACCGGGAGTTGAATAAGTTGACGATCAAGAATAGGTATCCTCTGCCAAGAATTGATGATTTATTCGATCAGCTGCAAGGTTCAAGCTTTTACTCAAAGATCGATTTGCGATCTGGATACCATCAGTTAAGGATACAAGAGGAAAATATCCCGAAGACAGCCTTCAGAACTCGTTATGGACACTACGAGTTCCTAGTTATGCCGTTTGGGTTGACAAACGCGCCTGCAGTTTTCATGGACCTAATGAACAGACTTTGCAAGCCGTATCTCGATAAGTTCGTGATTGTATTTATTGACGACATTTTGATTTATTCAAAGACGAAGGCTGAGCATGAACAGCATCTAAGAGCTATTTTAGAGTTGCTGAAGAAAGAACAGTTGTACGCCAAATTCTCTAAGTGCGAGTTTTGGCTACGTGAAGTCCAATTTCTTGGACATGTCGTAAATGGAGATGGAATCCACGTGGATCCAACCAAGATCGAAGCGATCAAGAATTGGGAGACTCCAAAGACGCCAACCGAGATTCGACAATTCTTAGGCTTGGCCGGTTATTATCGAAGGTTCATTGAGGATTTTTCAAAAATCGCTAAACCATTGACGCTCCTCACCCAAAAAGATAAGAAGTTTGATTGGGGAATCAAACAGGAAGAAGCGTTCCAACTATTGAAGGATAAGCTCTGCAATGCGCCAATCTTAGCACTACCGGAAGGTACAGACGATTTTGTGGTATACTGTGACGCCTCGCGTCAAGGATTGGGTTGCGTGTTGATGCAACGCCAGAAAGTTACAGCTTACACGTCCCGCCAATTGAAGGTACACGAAAAGAACTATACCACACATGATTTGGAGCTAGGCGCAGTGATATCTGCTTTAAAGATCGGGAGACACTACCTATATGGTACAAAGTGTACAATTTTCACAGATCACAAAAGCCTGCAGCACATATTCAACCAGAAGGAGTTGAATATGAGACAGAGATGATGGGTTGAGTTGTTGAACGATTACAACTGGGAGATCAAGTATCATCCAGGGAAGGTGAATGTGGTCGCCGACGCCCTAAGTCGAAAAGAAAGGATCAAGCCCATAAGGGTTAGGGCTTTAGAGATGATTATTCAGACAGACCTTTCTTTGCGCATTCGTGCCGCTCAGAAAGAGGCTCTAAAAGAAAGAAACCTTGAAGAAGAATATCTTCGTGGGATGGAGAAGCAGTTAGTGCCAAACGAGGAAGGAACGTTATGTTTTGAGAAAAGGATTTGGGTTCCTCTGTTTGGTGGTTTGAGGAAAGTTATTTTTGATGAGGCACACAAATCGCGGTACTCTATCCATCCAGGAGCGGATAAGATGTACCAAGATCTTAAAGATTTCTACTGGTGGCCTAGGATGAAAGGCGATGTTGCTGTTTATGTGAGCAAGTGTTTAACATGTGCCAAAGTGAGAGCTGAATACCAGAAGCCTTCAGGACTTCTGCTACAACCTGAGATTCCCAAATGGAAATGGGAACAAATCTCCATGGATTTTATTACGAAGTTCCCAAGAACGCCAAGAGGTCATGACACTATTTGGGTAATAGTGGACCGATTAACGAAGTCAGCGCACTTCTTACCTATCAGGGAAAAGGATAATATGAGTAAATTAGCTGAAATTTACATGAGAGAAATCGTTACGCGCCATGGAGTACCTCTCTCAATCATCTCTGATAGAGACGGAAGGTTTATATCAAGGATTTGGCAATCCTTCCAAGAAGCTTTTGGCTCACAATTGAATCTAAGCACTGCATTTCACCCACAGACTGATGGACAAAGCGAGCGGACTATTCAGACTTTGGAAGATATGCTGAGAGCATGTGTTATGGATTTGGGCGATAGCTGGGATAAGCATTTGCCATTGGTCGAATTTTCATACAACAACAGCTACCACACCAGTCAGTATTGGTGTCGCGCCATTTGAAGCTCTATATGGCCGCAAGTGCAGATCACCGCTTTGTTGGTCTGATGCAGGTGACAGGCAATTGGTTGGTCCTGATATGGTCCAGGAAACCACAGACAAAATCGCACAGATCCGAGATCGCATCAAGGCGGCTCGTGATCGACAAAAGTGTTATGCAGACCGAAGAAGGAAACTCTAGAGTTCGAGGTAGGTGATATGGTTTTGTTAAAAGTATCACCCTAGAAGGGTGTGGCACGCTTCGGGAAGCGTGGAAAGTTGAATCTGCGGTATATTGGCCCGTTCAGAATTTTGGAAAGAATTGGGTTAGTAGCATACAAGTTGGATCTACCTGCCGAACTGAATGGTGTTCACGATACACTTCATGTATCAAATTTGAAGAAAAGTCCAACTCAAGATACCGTTGTCATTCCCACCGACGAGATTCATGTTGACGACACGCTCCATTTTGTCGAAGAACCTGTTGAGGTTACGGATTGGAAAGTGAACAAAACCCGCCGGAGCAGTGTCAAGCTCGTCAAGGTTCGTTGGAATGCTAGACATGGTCCTGAATACACTTGGGAGCGTGAGGACTGGATGAAAGAGAAATACCCCCACTTATTTCCCAAGAACCCTGCATGTAGAAGCAGAACTTAAAATTTCGGGATGAAATTTTTCTAACAGGGGGAGAATGTGACAACCCTCACTAAACCAGGTATCCGTACGACTTAATTAATAATTAATTATTGCTTAATTACTGTGCTTGCTTGAAGATGTGGATAAACTGCTACTTGAAATACTGATACATATACATACTTGCATCATACTTTATTTGCTGTCACTCTATTATTACACACAGAACTTTAGTGACAACCTTGATGCACCAAAAGCACAGTAGCACAATAAACGGATAACCTATTAAACGTGCTGTCATAACTAGCACCAGACAGGTACTGCCTCTAAGGCCTGTATGTGCCAGAGATAGTTACTACACTAGTAGTGAGTGTAGGGATACGAGGGTTGTAGAACTGCGTCACTAGGTATAAGTTACAGTGACCGGATGTGCCTAAAACGTACTCTAAGTACAAAATTCAGCGCTTTAAATAAAAATTCAGCATTTAGCTAACTTATAAAGTGCCAAAACATGAGAAAAATATTACTAGACACTTTCCAAAGTGTCGGGAATAAGTCGTGACACTGAAAATAGTAATAACGACACTTTAAAGCTTTGTTAAGCACTTTAACGGATCACTATCCAACCGAACAACCGGACTTTACCCGGAACATAAAAATATTGCCAACAACATTGTTTTTCTTTTTCTGAGCTAGTTAGGGTCCCCGAATACCCTAGCACCCGCTATAATGTATAACACGCTAGTAACCGAGTTAACCTCCAACTTAACTTAAGTTTACCCTAACTATTAGTTGAAATCTAACTAAGGACCCCCCCCCCTCTAACCGAATTCGGTCCCCAAGGGACACCCTTGTCCTATTTTTGATTAAAATAATCACTCTTGTCTAATATCAATTAGACATATGATCCATTGGTTAGTAGTGAAAGAATTTGCCTATAAGTTACAACCTAAACACAACATAACCAACACACAAACTCAATAAATCACTCTCTCCCTCTCCCTTGGAGCTCTCGGCCGAACACACCCACATCCATCCATCCATTTTCGAGTTTTGATCTTGCATTTCCAAGCACATACAAGGGTGAAGGATCTCATACAAGGAAGCTCGGTGCGTTCGGATCGTGAAGGACCTCACCACATTGCTTTTATCCACCCAATCTTCGACTAGTTTCTTCCCTAGCCCCGAGCTAGTAGTAAGTGACTTTAAACACACTCTTGATCTATTCTAAAGTGGTTAAAACGAACCTTGTCGGTTAAAACTCATGAACTTACAAGATGACATACTAAAAGTTTACATAAATGATGAACATGTTGGTTAAAAGAAATGATGTTGTGTAAATCTTGTAAAACTTGTTTTGTTGTAATTATTTAGTGCCGATCTATGTTGTGGTAGCTCGGATCATCATCTAACCCGGATTAGTCATGTTCATGAATCATGACATAGAGTATGTTTTAAGTGTAAAAAAGGTTAAATGATGAACACTACCACTTACGAAGCATGAACTTGTGTAAAAACGATTTTACTTATGAAATGGTGTTCAAAACTAGTAGATCTACGGATCTACAAACGGTATTTTCAAAGAACCAAGTGTCAAAAGAAAACATATTTTAAAACCGGATCTTTCATGAACAAGAGTGATTTTTGTACACACAAGTGTGTAAACACTTGTGTAACACAAAGTTTGACAAAGGAACTATTTTTGTAAGTGTTGACAAGAAGTTGTAAAGACGAAACTTCTTTAAAAACAAGATTTTCAAGAAACCGAATTGATCTATACAAAGATCCACTAAGAATAACGGAAAGTTACTAGATAAACCGCAAGTTCATGTATTTTTGCGATTTATATATATATTGACTAGTTTGATGGTTTGGATATTGTTATTGTTGATAGAGAAAATTGTTGATTGAGATTTTAAAAGAAAATGATACGCTTGAAAGCGTGGCCACCTCCAGTTACAGGGGAAACTCTGGCGAAATTTTTCCAAAAACATAACACTTGGAAATATTTTCACCACAAGTGTTATAAATATATTTTTAACTTGTTTTCAAAATATAAATTTCGCCACGATCTTTATTACAAAATTACTAAGTGTCGGAGGTGGGATTTTCACAAAATAAAACTTGATAAATATATATTTAGTATATATATTTTTCATAACAACACTTGTGTAATTTTTATGATTATTTTGTGAACTATACAAATATTATTTTTAGGGTAAAAATAATATTAAAAAATGTTAACGATTCCAAAATAATACGAACGCCTTTACGATAAATATTTAAGTTACCACGGTATAATTATTACCACCCAACCTATATCCGTAACTTACGCATTTACGGAAAATACTATTGAACGCGTATTTTGTCAAGGTATTATTTTTTTTTGGAAAATTATATGTAATAAAATATGATATTTTTGGGAAAAATATTTATATTTTGGAGAAAGGATTAAAATATATTTTAAGTGAGACTTAATAATATATTCCGAAGATATACGAACGCACATGTATTAAAACCCCCATCCTTGGGAAGGGATATATTTACCAAATAATTGCAAAGTGTAATTACGAAATAGTTGTCTAACTATTTCCCAAAGACATTAAACCTTAAGCTAAGGCACGGCCGTCCGTCTAATAGATTTAGTACGTGTAGGTCGTCGCACAGCGGTTTGATCAGGAGATTTACTTGGTAGAGACGTACCACAGTAAGTTCATGTCCCCCTTTTCTCTTAACTGTTTTCAGTTTTCTAAACTGCGGGGGTGAAATACATGTTACTATGATTACAAGTACTTTTACATGGTATGGTTAGCGTAAGGAGGGTTACTACTTAGATCATGTGAGTGGGTAGGCGGAAACTTGAGGCCATTAATCCTCATTGTAGGACCGAGGGACAGTAGTGGTAGATCTATCTGGGTGTAGCGAGCCCAGCCCCAGGCCCAGCATAACGGACCTCGGGGTGACTTTGTGCCCAACGCATAAATCCGCTAGGTTTGAGTCTTCCTACTTGCACTTCACACATATCAATGGCCTTGCAAACCATTGGTGATCTCTTTTTCCTTATTTGCTACATACCAGGATTTTATACTTACAAAGGTTTTATTACTCACTTACACATGAACTCGCTCAACATTATTGGTGATTTTTCCAACTTACATGTATTTCAGGAAACTAAAGATCTGGCGTGGTATGTTACATTTTCCCGCTGCATAAGAGCTTCGAGGTCATCCAAGTTTAGGGGATGTGACTTTTACCTGGACGAGTCACAGTCCTTAAACTGCGTTTATTTCTTGTTTGTGTTTTCTGAACAAAGTTTATGTTGTCAGGTTGTAGTGTCCGTTGCATGAGTCAACGTTTTAAGACAATGTTATGTTACTTATGTTTTTAAAACTTAAATCGATGGATGATCTTGTATGGTATTAAGAAGTCACACCAAAATTAACCACGCTTCCGCAAAGCCAGGGTGTGACAGCTTGGTATCAGAGCTCTGATCATAGCGAACTAGGATTCCTTCTCGAGTCTAGACTATGATCTCTAGGGCTCTCACGAAAACATGTTTACACTGCATACCACTTAAGTCCAGATCCAAAACGTTTTTATAAACAAATGTTGAGCACATTTTATTTATTAGATATAGGCTCAGTCTGGGAGGCTGAGGCTCGGTCTGGGAGGCCGAGGTAGTTGTCTAGTGGGACTAGGGAGTCAGTCTGAGAGGCTGAGAGAATTGGCTAGTGGGACTAGGAAGAGCAGTCTGGGAGGCTGGGAGGCTAGTGGGACTAGGAAAAGCAGTCTGGGAGGCTGGGAGGCTAGTGGGACTAGGAAGGTCAGTCTGGGAGGCTAGTGGGACTAGGAGGATTATTTGATTGCTTAATTGGTGACTAATGTGTTTACCTGATTGTATGATTGATTATTTGTGCATATTTGTGTTATACAGACACCATGGACTCATCAGGCACTGGTGATTCGGACACCACGGGCCCTAGGCCCATTGTATCAGACGACCTAGAGTCTTCGGAGCATGAGGTCCACACATCAGATGTTACCAGCACATATGAGGATGACTTCCAGCCCTTTGCGTTACCCGATGCTATCGACGAGCCCGCTGATGGCCCTTTTGCTGGGGACCTACCGCTCATAGAGATCCCTGCCCCCATACCTTTGGCCGCTTATCCTGTTCTCGATATGCTTCTTGACGCCGATGTTGATGACGACGTCAATTTATTTGATGACGAGCCCCTGGAGGATGATGTTGAGGGCGAGGACCTTCTAGCTGACGGTGGTCTTTTGTTGCTCGCTGATGCTCCAGCTGAGGAGTCACCTGCACACTCACCCGTCCCAGACTCTTTCGAGTCTGTGGCCTCCGCACCGTCACACACTCAGGATGCGCAGCACTTTTCTCAAGGTTCAGATCCTAATAGGGCATCCTCTGTTGCCCCTGTCCCGAGCTTCGCCTTTGAGCACGATATTGAGGAGGATTCCGATCCTGTCTTTCCACCTGGGTTCGACCCAGATCAGGAGATCGAGTTTATACACCTGGATCAGCCTATGGAGGACCCGGTTGACCCAGTTGACCCAGTTGATCCCATTGACCCTGCGTTTGCTGACCACGTAGATTTTGAGATGGCGTTCGATGACCCCGAGCCTGCCATGGCCCCCGAGCCGGTAGCTGCTCTTGACCCTGTGTTTGAGCATGACCCTATTCATGCTGGTGTACCCATTGTTGACCCGGTGATTGCTGATCTACCCATTGATGATCACCCTGTTGATGCTCCACTACTGGAGGGCGATCATGTTGTTGCTGCAGCTCAGGCTGATGCCCCTCTTATCGCTGATGTACCCGTTGACCCTGTTGTTGCTCCCCTACCTGATCCTGTTCCCCTGGAGCCCGATCATGCGCTATTCGCGACCCATATTGATCCCTGTTATGCGCACACCCAGAATGGGTGGATTGACCCTGATGATGAGCTTCCACCTATTCCCCCTCATACCACCGATGCACGTCATATTGATTCCTCTTTTTCGTTCCCTCAGTTCACACCTCCAGCTCGACCTGGAGAGGGTTCCTCGGCTCATCCCTTTGGACATGTGCCGGCATCTATCCCAGTTGTACCACAGTTTTCTACTGCTATTCCCCCTGTTCCTCCATTCTCTGTGCCACCTTTCGATCCAGCCAGTGAGCCATTTCTCTGGACGTCACCGCCTATTATGCCGCCATCCGACCCCTACCATCCTTTCCATATGGGGTATTATATTGAGAACGTTCTGATGTCGTTTGTTGTCCAGCAGGAGGCACTCACACGGCGCATTCAGGAGCTTGAGAGAGCTCAGCCACCGCCGTGCCAGTGTCAGGGTCAGACCCATCCTGCTTCTTCGCAGCCCCCTCGACCGTTGTTACCTGACTTTGCTGCACGCCTTTTGGCACTAGAGCAGCAGATTGCTTCTTGGTTGCGTTCCCAGAGAGCCATGGAGAAGGACTGGCTCCATTTGCGTCGTTTGTTTTATTCCCATTTCCCCCCTCCTCCACCGCCATCAGTTTAGGGCTATCTGATGCAGCATGGGTGGACGTTGGTGAGAAGACGGCGATTGCTCTGACTGCACAGCTACTTTTTGGAGACTGCATTCTAATTCTGACTTTTGTTGATCATGTATATGGGATGTATTGACACTGAATTGATATAGTTTTTGGACTGGGGTGATGTAGCCCTTAGTTGTTGATGTTGTATGTTACAGCTATGTACTTGTACACTTTACCATGTGGTCTCGATTTATGGCAATGCAATCGCAGTATTCTCATCATATATGATGTTTGATTGATTATTTATGTGTTATGACATGGGATGTTGTGTGATGGATATATTTATAACATGGGATGTTGTGTGATTGATATAATTGTAACATGGGATGTTATGTGATTGGTCTATTTATAACATGAGATGTTATGTACTATTACTATCATTATATACGTACGCTTTACTATGGCCTGACCCACGTGAACACATCTTTTAGAAGATGCCGCCGAGACGTCAAACGCCGATGCCTACCAATGAGGCAGAGCTTCAGCATGTCATCGCTGCTGCCATCGCACAGTACGCCGCCTCTCAAGGAGGGACTAGTGGAAGTAATTCTGGCAATACTGGCAACAATAATCGACCTCATGGGTGCACCTACAAGCAGTTCCTAGACTGCAAGCCTGTCAACTTCGATGGCACCGGAGGTGCTGTCGCTTTTGTTCGTTGGGCCGAGAAGACGGACTCAGTTCTCCGCATGAGCAAGTGTGCTCCAGACCAGCAAGTTACCTACATTTCCGGGCTATTCTTGGAAGGAGCCCTGTCATGGTGGAATTTACAAGTGCAGACTCTTGGAGAAGCCGCAGCCTACGCAATGACATGGACCGAGCTGAAAGAGCTTATGCGTCGAAAGTATTGCTCTCGCGCTGAAATCCAAAGGTTGGAAACTGAGTTTTGGCATTTGAAAATGGAAGGTCCGAAGATCGCAGAGTATGTTCAAAGGTTTCACGACTTATCTCATGTGGTACCTTATATGGTCACTCCAGAGTTCAAGCGGATTGAGCGTTTCATTTGGGGTTTGGCTCCTCAAATCATAAGTATGGTGACCTCATCCATGCCTACGACAATTACTGAGGCAATTGATCTGAGCGTGGCTCTCACTGAGGAGGCTATCCGCCTAAACAAGTTTTCTGATGATGAACCCAAGAAGAAGGAGACTCACGTCGAGTCATCCGGAGGTAACAAAAGAAAGTTCTCAAACATCAAGCAAGGCACTAGTGGGGTTGTTAAGAAAGGAGAGTCAAGCGCGCCAGCTCAGGTTACAGCTGGTAGTGGAAAGAAAGGAAACGGATATATGGGCACCCAGCCCAAGTGCAACACCTGCCAGCGTCACCATTCTGGCCGATGTGGTTTGAAAGTATGTGAAGCGTTTGGGAAAACTGGCCACTCAAAGGATTCTTGTTGGGCCACTGTTGGCCGGGGTGGCCAAGGAGGATTTGGAAACAGAAACAATAACCGGGGTGGAAATGGAAATCGCCCACAAGGAAACAATGGAGGAAATGGAAATCGAGGCAACAATGTGAACCAAGCTGGTAATGCGAACCGAAACAACAACAATCAAGCTGGAAATGGAGGTGGAAACGGGCAAAGACCTGGATGCTTTAACTGTGGTGATATTGGGCACTATAAGAGGAACTGCCCAGAATTGAATCAAGCCCGTGGAAGAGTTTTTAATATCGAAGCGAGGGAAGCGCGCCAGGATCCCAATGTCGTTACTGGTACGTTCCCTGTAAACCAACGCTTTGCATCCGTTTTATTTGATACTGGCGCCGATTATAGCTTCGTATCGTTAGAGTTTAAGAATATGCTTGGGTTAGCCGCTAGTAAGTTAGATATTCCCTACTCAATCGAATTGGCTAATGGAAAGTTGGTGGAAGCCAATGAAGTTGTCAGAGGTTGTGTAATCGAATTGGGAGAGCATGAGTTTGCTTTGGATCTACTACCAGTCCAGCTGGGAAGCTTTGACGTGGTAGTAGGGATGGATTGGTTATCAAGCAACAAGGCTGAGATTGTTAGTCACGAAAAGGTTGTTCGTATCCCGACCGAAGATGGTGAAACAATTGTGGTTCATGGAGAGAAGCGAGATGCGCCTTTGAGGATTATCAGCTGCCTGAAAGCGCGAAAATGTTTGCAGAAGGGATGTGCTGCCTTCCTGGCACACATTGTAGATAAGAAAGCTGCTGAGCCAAAAATCGAAGACATCCCTGTCGTGAGGGAATATCCAGAAGTCTTCCCAGAGGACTTGCCTGGATTGCCGCCCCAGAGGCAAGTGGAGTTCCACATCGACTTAGTTCCAGGCGCCGCGCCTGTGGCTAAGGCACCTTATCGACTTGCCCCGTCTGAGATGCAGGAATTGTCGACACAACTTCAGGAGTTGTTAGACAAGGGATTCATCAGACCAAGCTTCTCACCTTGGGGAGCTCCGGTCCTGTTTGTCAAGAAGAAGGACGGTAGTTTCCGTATGTGCATTGACTACCGGGAGTTGAATAAGTTGACGATCAAGAATAGGTATCCTCTGCCAAGAATTGATGATTTCTTCGATCAGCTGCAAGGTTCAAGCTTTTACTCAAAGATCGATTTGCGATCTGGATACCATCAGTTAAGGATACAAGAGGAAAGTATCCCGAAGACAGCCTTCAGAACTCGTTATGGACACAACAAGTTCCTAGTTATGCCGTTTGGGTTGACAAACGCGCCTGCAGTTTTCATGGACCTAATGAACAGAGTTTGCAAGCCGTATCTCGATAAGTTCGTGATTGTATTTATTGACGACATTTTGATTTATTCAAAGACGAAGGCTGAGCATGAACAGCATCTAAGAGCTATTTTAGAGTTGCTGAAGAAAGAACAGTTGTACGCCAAATTCTCTGAGTGCGAGTTTTGGCTACGTGAAGTCCAATTTCTTGGACATGTCGTAAATGGAGATGGAATCCATGTGGATCCAACCAAGATCGAAGCGATCAAGAATTGGGAGACTCCAAAGACGCCAACCGAGATTCGACAATTCTTAGGCTTGGCCGGTTATTATCGAAGGTTCATTGAGGATTTTTCAAAAATCGCTAAACCATTGACGCTCCTCACCCAAAAAGATAAGAAGTTTGATTGGGGAATCAAACGGGAAGAAGCGTTCCAACTATTGAAGGATAAGCTTTGCAATGCGCCAATCTTAGCACTACCGGAAGGTACAGACGATTTTGTGGTATACTGTGACGCCTCGCGTCAAGGATTGGGTTGCGTGTTGATGCAACGTCAGAAAGTTACAGCTTACGCGTCTCGCCAATTGAAGGTACACGAAAAGAACTATACCACACATGATTTGGAGCTAGGCGCCAACGTTTTTGAGCAATAGGTAAACAAAATAGTTAAAATGACGTGACACTGTTTGATTGAGTGATTTGGGAGTTTACCTATTTCAAGTGTCTAACCACTCCCTTCACCCTTATGCCATTTAAATAATATTAATTACTGATAAAGATTACTAATACTATTAACTACTTAGTAACTTGAGGGTTACATAACTAGTTATATATATATAGGACAAAGATTCGTTAGTAACCACCCTTTATTGCGAGAACCGCGAGAACCAATATGAACACAACCAAAAATGGCTAAAAATAGCTAAAAAACACACAATTTTTTTTAATATTTTTATGTTAAAATCGCCACTTTTAGTAGCCAAATTTTTTTTTAATTTAAAAAAAAAAATTTTGGCTACTAAAAGTAGCGATTTTAACATAAAAAATATTTAAAAAAAAATTAGATTTTTTTTAGTTTTTTTTTTAATATTTTTTTAGGTTTTTTAGGGGTTTAGTTTTTAACATTTTAGCTGGGGGGGGGGGGGTTTAGGTTTTTTTAGATTTTTTTAGGTTTTTTTTTAACTATTTTAGGTTGTGTTCACATTGGTTCTCGCGATTCTCGTAATAAAGGTGGTTCTCGCATGAACCTTACCGTATGTGTATATATATATATATATATATATATATATATATATATATATATAGGGTGAAGATCATTTCAGAACCCTATATTTTTTCAGAACTTGCAGAACTTATCTAAATCATTAGATCATTTGATCAAGGGCTAATATAGAAGGTGGCATTTTAGTAATAATCTAGATGTTTTAAGGATAATATATTAAATAGAAAAGGGTATCAGAGAAAAAAAATCAAAACACCAAATGTTTCCTATTAATATGGTTATTAGTTATTATTTTCTTTTTTTATCTCTATTATATTTCTTTCTGGTCTACTTTTGTTATTTACGGAATTGAAAGATCTAATGTTACGCATGTAAAATTAACTCTAAATGATAGAATATGGAATTGCATATGAAAGCTCTCTTTGATCTGCTATGTTGAGGTAACTTTGAGATATCTCAATAACTCTAATCGATAGAATATGTGAAAATATATTTTCTTCTTTGTGGTGGTTATTGCATTTTTACTTAAATAAATGATATTTTGGTTGATTATTTTGAATCGATATATGACTAAGTTTTTGGTAAATTACGGTAAATAGATTTTTTTTTGTCAACTCAAGAAGATTCAAGGTTTTAATTTAGTTTCATTACCCTCAAAAAGATTTTATTTTTCTTTGTTCTTTTCTATTATGAACATTCTCATATTACGTATGTAAATAATTTTTACTTACATATATGTAAAACAAAGTTACACATACGTAGTTAGTTAACTTACACGTATGTTAATAATTATCTTGTGTATATATGTATAAAAGGTTCTAGGACTAAGAAACTTAATATTTACATTGAAGTAATTGATTATGACTGTGAAGAATTACATATGTAAATAGTTTATATATTGAGAACTTAAAGGCATATCTATAATATATTAAAAAGGAGAAGTGATGTACCAAATTGTAATTTTACTACAAGTACAAGTTATTAAACAACATTTACAAGGGAGTGCAAACCAATATAACAGGGATTTGGCTTTATTTTTAAGACGCCTGTAGGGTTAAAAGTGGGATTTTGTAGTGGGATTAAATGCTGCCTCTTCATTTCTTTCTTTATGGCGCCGGTGGTGGTTACAATGGATCTGGATGAAGCGACTGCCCTTCAATCTCCCCTTCAATTCTCAATCGGCACATAAAGATCAGATGGAACCAGTGAGGAATTGCGAGGCTCTAGGGTTCATGTGAACAAATTGAGAGACGAGAATAACTCAATGGTGGTGGCGGCTGCTATTAAAGTAAGGTTTAGGGTTCTGCAGCGGTCAATGGTGTTCTACGGCGGTGAACAAGCAACGGCGGATTGGGGCTCAAGCAACGGCGGATTGGGGCTTCGGTAGAGAGACCGGCGAGTGTTACCAACCACTACGGCCAGAGAAACCCTAGGCTTGTTATGACAAGAAATACCAGGTATGGGTTTTTTATTGAGTCTCATTATAAAAGACGGGGGATTTGGGATATGGTTCTAATTGTACAGGTATGGTGTTACTGGATTTAAGGATTTTGTATAAATTATATAATATAACAGGTTTTTAACTTTGTGTAAATTATATTATATAGATTTGTTAGTCTGGTTGTTTGGTGTGAACTCGGTAGTTATAACTTTGTAATATACAGATAAATGATATTCAACTTGGTGATCATTTTCCGCGTACAAATTGCAGGAGAAGCGCACTCTTTGAAGGTGGAGAAAGTGTTGTTTCAGGGCAAGAAGTCTGATTACCAGAATGTTATGGTATTTCAGGTATGCGAAATTTCATTTTTTTTTAATTTCTATTTCTTTAATTTATCACCGTCCCATTTTTTTATTTCTATTTCTTAGAATTTCTTTGTAGCTTCCGGTTTGCTTGGAGACAGAGGGTCTCTCACGTTGACTTTTCCTGGTCCAAGTGCAACACTCGAGGTGCCATATTTCTTTCTTTACAATAACATGTTACCTTAACATCTTCATTATTCAAGTTTAATATATTAATACTAATGTTTCAGCTATGGAGATCATCGTCTGAGTTCTGTGCTATTAGATCAAACCCAATACGAAATTCGTGGGTTTGGGTTTGGTATAACCGGCTTCGGGTCAGTTTCAATTGAACCCGTTTAGCTAAACGGGTTGTGTTTGACGGATTCATGAATTACCTTTAACCCATTTATATTTTAAAAATGTATATTATTTATTGTTTTAAATATGTGAATTAAAGTATTAACAATATGTTTTAAACAGTTATTTTCCATTGATTTCATCAATCTCATATTCACAAATTCTTTCTTAAAAGTATGTTATTAAGGTTATAAGGATAGGAGGTTTTGCTACAAAATAAACTGTTTATATTTACTTTCAACAGCTGATCATTCTTTTTAATAAAGTGATTTAGGATTTATTAAGGTTAAAAGACTGCATGTGAAGAATATGCTGCTGCGTTTGGGGCCTGATTTTGAGACTCAGATGAAGGCTGCAGATTGGGTTTTAAAAGCCCATACACATTTGCTGCTGCGGATCAAGATGAAGGCTAAACTCATCAGCTGGTTCGTAGTCTCGGGGTACGGTATTTGGTCCGGAATCTGCATGTTACAGGAGTCACAATCTGTATTCATACGGGTTCTCGGTATGGGTTATACCTATTCGGAATTCTTAGTCAGTTTGTAGCTCTCCGAGTTTCCTGTGGCTGGGTGTTGACCCTAAGTTTGGCCTATAATTGCTGGTCTGGAACTGTTATTTGCTGGGTATGTCATCCCGGTTAGTTATAGATTTTTGCTATAATACTCTATGTCATTGCTTATGATGAGTCCGTCCACTCAATTCGGTTAGAGTAAAAAGTTAATTTCCTTATCATCCAGTTCGTTCTCCACCTTGTCTCTTATATCGCTAGAAGAAGATCTTCAAATTTTAGATAGTGAACATGATGAACAAAACCACACCCTCACAAGTCACAATCATAGATTTATCCTTTTAACAACATGATTGTGTATATGTTTTTCTTTCTAACTTGTTTTTTTTTAATTTATTTTTGGTTATAATGATGATGATTTATATTTATGACAGAACGAAATGGTGCCTGGTTACCTCATCATGGAATGCGAAAGAGCGGTATTTGGCCTTCCACAATGTTACTGCCATGGTTGGTACACATTCGAGCTCAATTGTTAGCAGCATGTTGAAGTTTTTGTTTATGTTATTTTTGGTTTTAGGTTGGATTTGGTTACCAGCAGCAGCAGCAGCATCTGGTTCTTGGAATGAGGCCGGCTGGTGGTCGTAGGTTTGCACTAGCTGTCTGATTAGGTCAAAGTCGTGGGACTGGTTTCGTCCAAACAACTTCCATGCAGCAACAGATACGTAAATGATGTTTACTAATTATAATACCATGTTGTCTTACTATTGAATTAATTAAATATAAACTCAGTTATGATAAATCATTAATTGTGTAGTTTATTGATGACAAACAATATGTATTTGGAGCATAATTAACTTTCCATTACAGATCTTATATTGTTAGTAGTAACAAATATTGCATCATAAACAAATTATGCTTGATAGAGTTTCAGGTAGTATTCTTGAAGAATATCTATATAAATTTGCCATTAATTATCCGTTTCTTTTTATAGCAGCCTAGAGTGCATTTTCTTTTATTGTATAAATGGGTATTTGACATGTGGTTTAAGTTATCTATTGAACGGTCTGATCAGTGGCGGATCTAGGATTCCGACTAAGCGGTAACGTTTTATAAATAAGCGGTAACGAAATCGAAAAAACGTCAAATTTTTCCAAAATTTACACTAAAAACGTCAAAAATTTTCCGACCAAGCGGTAGCGGAGGCTACCCCTTGTTCCATAATACATCCGCCCCTGGGTCTGATAGTTGTCAAAAGTGGCCATGAGCGAGCTTCAGGTGGATATATAAAAAACACCCTATGTGGCAATGGCATGAGGCATTAATGCATAACACATGACTTGTTGGATCTGTGAAAGGTTTATCGTAGGTAGGCTACTTGAGAAGTGTCTCCAATTCAGAAATATAAACCACCTGAAAGCGTCACAACTTATATATGATTTTTTTAATCATTTTAAGGGTTGAATTATGATCCTCCCTATATTGTTGAGTCCGCTGCAACGCGCGGGTTCCCCACTAGTAAATAAACAATATTAAATCTGCTTACATGTATGTTAAACATTTACATATATGTAAATAGACGCCAAATTGAAGAAATTGATGACCAGTGTACATATGTAAATATTATCTTTACACGTAGGTTAAACATTAACATATATAATAGAGTATCAGTTTGAAAAATGTATTATTAGTGTTTTATTAGCATATAAGTAATAAATAATGGATTTTAAATAGTCAGTTTGAAGATATATATATATATATATATATATATATATATATATATATATTTGTGTGTGTAAAGATAGACGATACTGAATGAGGTCAACAAAAAAAAATGAAAGAAAATGCAAGAGAGAATAAATTAAATTGAATCTAAAAAAAAGGAGACAATTAATTAATTAGTTAATAGGAGAGAGAAACTATTTGGTATATTACTATTATATCCTTTGTAGTTTACTTTTTTATATTAAAGTTAGAATAAAAACATGTGGTGTTCTGAACAAAAATGAGGTTTTGAAAAAAACCCAACCCTATATCTAACACTAATAAAATAGTAACTTTAATGCCACATGACATTCTCTTATATTAAAGAATTTCACCATAATGTCATGTGGCAATTTATCATGCTACCTCAACCATATAATAAATAATAAGTAAATTAATACAAAGACCATTAAATAATTGAATTGAATATATATTAGAAATGATCTATTATATCTCTTCAATATTCTTAATTCTTAATAATCAATATTAGTTACCTACAACCTATACTTTAATATAATATCTCTACTTTAATAACTGAAAACATACTTATCAAAGAATATGGGATAACTAAACATTTATACACCCACCACTATTTGACGTAACCAAAGATTTAAAACCTCATCATGTTTATAATTTGTTATTATTATTTTCACAAATGTTAAACATATGTAGAAACAATATATATATATATATATATATATATATATATATATGTGTGTGTGTGTGTGTGTGTGTGTGTGTGTCTGTGTGTTTAATATATATAATCTTAGATTATAAACTAATTCCATTCCATCTTCAACTTTGATAACACTTTTTAAAATATGAAAATATTAATTTGAGATAAAATATACTAATTATTTTGTATTCAAAAACAAAATTCTTACTTCGTGCATCATTTAAAACGAGTAATATTATTTTTCTTTAATTTTATATGTATAATTCATATTCGGGTTATATGTATTCACATTAAAATTTATATTTATGATGTGTGATGCAAGAAATAATATGAACATAAAAAATAATTTAAAACTTATCATCATTGTGTCCTTCAAACACAAACAACCTCAACAATAACATATTTATTTTAAAAAACTCATTCAAGTTTATATAAATGGAAAACACATTTATTTCTCCAAAGAACTCGATCAAGTCTATAATTATCTTAAAGTCTTTCGTTTTCTATCCTAAAACCCATGTAATACATGGGTCTATAAACTAGTATATTATATATATATTGAACGGCTAACAAAATCAATTCCGAGCACTTTCGGGGAACCTACTGGACCAAACGGAGTACTTCGAGAGTAACCCGAGTCCATCACTAATTCCGGGGAAAACCTGAAAATCCACCCGCCCATAGGCACGACGGTGAAATTACCAGTAAAGCCCGTTTGGCTCAATGACTCACTCTGCACCAAGTGGAAGTTGAACCTGCATCTCTCAAGAGAAATACAGGCATTCCACCACTTAATCTTTATTTAATTCTATATGTAAACTATGCAGTTGTTGAAATTTGAGAATCAAAAACATCAATTTCATACAACACAAATCCTTCTCCCTAGACCCGGCTAGTTTCGTTTCTCTTTGTGCAACGTTTTCTTCATAGTTATATAGAAGAAAAAGGGAGGTTGTTATAAGCAATATAGTTACATAGAAGTAGAGATCTTTAAAGATACTAGAAAAACACACAATTTGATGCAACAACTCGAGAGTTTTATGGCCCAACAGGCAACAATCCATCATACATCTTTGATCCATTACATCGTTCATCCCACATTCTCCTGGTTTCGAGCATACAAATCATTATCTATGCAAATCTTCTTTTTTTTTGAACGGTAAACTATTATCTAAGGGTGTCAATCGTGTCAGATTGACTTATTAGCGGGCCCACGGATTGTGGGCTGAAACGTGTAACCCGGACCCAACCCATATTGTTATTCGTGTCAAAGATTTCAACCCTAACCCACACACATAAATTGGGGTCAACGCGAACGCTATCCATTTAACCCGTTTTTAAATGAGTTATACATGTTGGCGAGTTATAAGCAGATTGTTGGGTTGTAAGCGGGTTATCAATAACATGTTTAATGGTGAGTATGAATGTGACAAGTAAATAATATGGTGTGTCAAAACTAACATTATTATGACTAAACATATAAAATGTAAAACGATATATATATATATATATATATATATATATATAGGGTAGGGATATGGTAAAAAGTGTCTAAAATGTAAGAAGGGTAAAAAGTGTTTTAAACCATTGGATATTTGATCTAATGGTTGAGATCAATAGGGTATAAAAATGTAAATTGTGTTTTAATTAGAGGGACCTTATGTAAAATTGAAGGGCAATAGTGTCTTTTCCAATGTTTCAAATATGGTAACCGTATCCTACACAACCAAAAACACCTACATTCACTCATTTTTCCTTAAAAATCGGAATTAATAATCAATATCTAAATCGGAAGCCTCTGTGTTTTATATAAGATTCAACGCGTGGTGTTTTACGTTTAGAAGAACTGTAATCAGATTCATGGCGTGGTATTTTAAAACATATGGATAAATTGACTATGATTCAAGTCATGGTGTTTTATCTGGAATCCAGAAAACACCATGACTTGAATCATAGTGTTTTATCTGGAGACATTGTTCAATACAAAACATGACTATGATTCAATACAAAAACATTCCCAGATTTTAAAACACCATGACTATGATTCAAGTCATGGTGTTTTATCTGGACAATCAATACAAAACATTCCCAGATTTTAAAACACCATGACTATGATTCAAGTCATGGTGTTTTATCTAGAGACATTGTTCATGGCGTGGTGTTTTAAACATCTAGAGACATTGACTATGATTCAAGTCATGGTGTTTTATCCGGAATTCAAGTCAGATAAAACACCATGACTTGAATCATAGTCAATGTCTCCAGATATTTAAAACACCACGCCATGAACAATGTCTCCAGATGTTTAAAACACCACGCCATGAACAATGTCTCCAGATAAAACACCATGACTTGAATCATAGTCAATGTCTCCAGATTTTTAAAACACCACGCCATGAACAATGTATCCAGATGTTTAAAACACCACGCCATGAACAATGTATGATTAAAAGATGATGAAGAATATAAAACAATCAGATGTATAATGTTTCCTAAAATTTCTCCTTATTCAAAATTCGATTCAAACCCTAAAAAAACTCATCGCCAGTTTTTTTTTGGCAGTTATTCTTGGAAATCAATTAAATGATTAAAATGTCAAATTACTAATATACCCTTTTGAATTAATTAGGATAAATGACACTTGTCATTCCCAAATTATTTCTCACACTTCTCACAAAAGTCCTACTTTTTACAGGATCCTCTACATATATATATATATGTATGTATATATGATAAGGATCATTACAGAACACTAATTATTGCGAGAACAAAAAGAACAACTCTAAATCACTAAATTTTGGGATATAAGGTTCATATTTATTAAATTTTATGTTTCTTACATTCATATGTGTATTATATATACATAAAAAATCATATATTTTTCCCTACGCATAGTCTACATACATGTTGGTAATTTAGCCTACACATAACCTACATGTGTGTAGATTATTTAAAAACGGATGATTTTTCATATTTTGTTTTAAATTCTAGTGTGAGAAACAATAAATCTTACATTTATAACATTTTCATTTACTTTTTAGGTTTTTAGGATTGAAAAAATGAGTGATTCATTTTGTTCTGAGTGTTCTCGCAATATTTAGTGTTCTGCATAGAACTTTCCCCTATATATATATATATATATATATATATATATATATATATATATATATATATATATATATATATATATAGGGTAGGGTTCTAGAGTGAACACTAGGTTGAGAGTGAACCGTGTGAACTAATCTGGGCCATCGGATTAAATCATCTAGAGATTTTTAAATAATGGCAAGATTGTAATTATAATGTTGTAACTCTCCTTTAAAATAAATGACAGAAGGGTATTTGTGTCTTTTGTAAATTGCATTTATTAAACAATATAATCAAAATCCCTAAAATCTCGCTAGTTTCCGTATATACAAGATACATAGTTGTTAGTGTATACACATGTGTACAGTTTCGCTAGTATCAGTTTATACAATATACACAGCTGTTAGTTTATACACATGTGTACAGTCTCGCTAACTATCAGTTTATACAAGATCAGTGTTGTAAAAGTCGCTAGGCGGTCTCTAGTCGGCCGACTGGGGAGTTGGGAGTAATCGGAGTACTCGGAGAGTACTCGGGGAGTACGCGGACATGGTAACTATAAAGAAAATTAATTGTTATATATTATACATTTGTTAAAATACGCATAATTCATGTCAACTGAGTATAATTTAAAATGAAACATGTTTAAAGTTCAAATATTCGGAATACAAGTCCGGGTAGTCCGAGTACAAGGCCGAGTAGTCCGAGTAGGCCGATTTTGACTAATTAAAAGTCAACAAACCACATTGACCGCCTAGACCGACTAGACCGACTCTTTCCGACTACGTCCGACTAGGCGCCGACTAGGCCGACTAGGCGCCGAGTTGACCGAGGCCGACTAATTGAGTCCGCCTAGGAGGAAGTCGCCTCGGAGGGGTTCCGAGGACCGAGTACTCGCCGAGTACTCGGCCTTGGAATCCGACTTTTACAACACTGTACAAGATACACAGCTGTTAGTTTATACACATGTGTATAGTCTTTTATACATTTGTGTAATATATTCAGAAATGGTTGCACGTGTATATTAACAACATATATTATATTAGTCATGCACATGAGTAGATTAATATAAAAATTATGAAATTAATGAAAATGAAACATATCACATGTATGCAAAAATAAATAACTTTATCACATATTCAAAAAAAATTAATGCCAAAAAATAATTACAATTTCAATCTCAGAGAAATTTTTTAATTTTTATTGAAAATTATAAAAAGTTAAAAACAATGTATTATGATATCTATATATACGGATAATAAAAGAAAAACAATATTCAAGTTAAATTTAAAACAAAATCTATGGATAAAGAAATAATCTTCCTATACTAATAAACAAAAATCATTTTTGAACACTTGTCGTTTTCTCGTAATTTCTCACATTATTTTTTTATTTATCTCTTCTATTTAATAATAATAATAATAATAATAATAATAATAATAATAATAATACATATCAATATAACTAAATCTATTTATCTCCTTTGTTTCTATAATTTGAAATTGATTTCCTTTTTAACTCTAAAGTTTTAATCTTTGGCAATTTAAGTCTAAAGTTTTAATCGTTGGTATTATAACCCATTTGATTAGTTTGATTTTTCACTTCTAATTCAAAAGTTTTCATCTTTTGCAATTTAACCTTTTAATTTTTTTTTACTTTCAACCCAAAGCTTTTCATCTTTTGCAATTTAAACTCAACACGTTTTTTACTTTCAACTTTGGTCCCTTATACTTTTCATCTTTCACAGTTCTTCGTTTAGCATTTCGTTCTAAATTTTCCGAGTTAACACGCCGCAACGTGCGTGTGAGGTTCAACGTTTTTTCATCTATTTTTTCCCGTTTGACAGGTCTGTCGCAACGTGTCTATTTTTCCCTATTTAATAGGTCTGTCGCAACGCGCGAGTCAGAGATCGACTAAGTTATTTTTTTCTCGGTTTTACACACAGGCTCGTGGTCATATGAGAAACATTTGCTAACTAACTAATCCCCCGCCGCATTGCGGCGGGTGGTAATTCTAGTGAAAAAATAATTAAAAATGAAAGAGAGAGAGAGAGAGAGAGAGAGAGAGAGAGAGAGAGAGAGAGAGAGAGAGTTAAGAGATGAGAAAATTAAGGGATTTTAATTAAACATACTTGGGTAATGTCAATCTTACCCTTTTAATCTAAAAAATGATCAAGTGCCAATATTAGTTCACTAAGTTCACTCTCAAGAAGTTGTTCACTGTTGATCCTAATCCTATATATATATATATATATATATATATTACAATACTTAAACAGGTTAATGGGTCAACCCCATTTTATGCACCTCAACCCGAACCTGACTGATGAAACAATGGTTAACCGGGCAGGGTTAACTCACTGTTCTCGTCAAGAAGGGTTAATCCCTTCCTCCCGAGGATCGCTGGCTGGATCACCGGTGGGTTGATCTCCTGCACAAGGAAACAAACCGTGACTCGTAACAAGGAAGATGGGGTGGGGGGTGCTCCTTGTTACCACTCTCCGGCGTAAGAATCAATAATCTGATTGGGAAGCAAAGTATGATAGTAGTAGTAGTGAGAGAGTTGTGAAGAGATACCTCAAACCTGGTTTGGGGTTGGTATTTATAGCCGAGGAGTGAAGGAGGAGGATGATGGACGGACTGACGACGTGCTGCACCTTTGCAGGTGTGTCAGGCTTGTCGGTTATGGATGTTACGCCACGTCAGTCCGTTGCTTACGTAGCCCTGACAGGTGACTGCTATTGGTGCCACTTGCACTGTGGTGTCAGTCCCACTTGATGAGCGTATAGGATGCGGTGCGAGTCGCATCGCTGCCTGCGGTAACATCTGATGTTATCGCGTCTCTTGCTTGTGATCAAGAAATACGCGAGATGCGGTGCTGGCAGCAACGTCGCCTGTGGTGACTGTTGCTGTTATCCAGCTTCCTTGTATTGATAGAAGTGTTCACTGGATGCGGTGCGAGGCCGCATCGCTGTGAATACTTCCGTTTTCATACACCAGATGAGATGCTATGCCGCATCACTCTACCGTTCTAATATTCCAGGTAAGTCCTCCATCACTGGACATATTGGATTTAACCATTGTGTCAATGCGTTCCCGCACGGACATAAGTAGGTTGTTTAGCTAGTGGGGGTTTTGATAAGGGTAATGGTCACTCGCGGTTGATACTGACGCGAGATCTGGGACCATACCCCTTGAAGTCCCCCCAGTCTAGTGTTGCTGCCATATGCAAGTTGCATGTGGGAGGAGTACTGGACTATGGTTTCTAGAAGGTAGTTTGGAGTCTGGAGAAGATCCTAGACCAAGTGGATGGTCTTTGCTTTTTGTAAATCAAGTTGGAGGTCTGGAAGAGTCATTTGACGCCTCTTCCGTACCGGTGAAAATGTTTCGTCTGATGCGAAATTCTCAGCTTTTGGCTGGATGCCACCTGTTGGTGTGTCGAACCAATTGTGGGAATTAGTCGGAGGAAGTGTACAAACTTCGAACCAATCTCTGAGACGGTGGTTGAAGGTGTGCACAAACTTCGAACCAACCTTTGAGGTGGTGAATGAAGAAAAGAGCGTGCTGCTCCCATGATTGGATATCTAATGATGATTCCTTTCGTGGGGTGTTCATGTTCTTCCAATTAGCTCTCAAGTAACCGCACGTCCTTTGCGGTTACCTCGTTGCTTGACATTGTTGGCCACGGTTGTGGCAACAACGTTGGGTACTGCGTCATTGTTGGCCATGTTTGGTCGAACAATGTGATTCTGGATAATGGTCAAATAAACGTGGTCATAGGCATGGTAATGCCTACCATTGTTTATTCTATCCAACTTACAAGTAGGGTAACAAAGTCATAAGCAGACTTGTTACCGCTTGTTCGATCACTTGTTGTTTGACAAGGGCTCATATGATCATTGGGTATCTCGTCCGCATCTCTTCCTTATGCACCTTCCTTCACGCTCCAATACCGAGGAGTTTTCCTTGAAGTGGTTTCGTTCCTCGATGTGAAGTTAGTTGTGGCTCTTCCGTAGCAACCGTTTGCGGAACTATGGTTATGTCCGCAGCGACTCGTGAGTGTCTGCGGTTTTGTCACCCCATATTCGCTTGAAACGGGTTTGTTGCTCGGATGTGGCCCTTGAAGGATCAGGAGTCAGGGTTGCTGATGTGCGTGCGCGTACATTCCCTTCCTTCTTTTTGTTAAAGAAGTTGTTCATGCACCCTCTGTGGTTGTGAACCGGACAGGAGGGATTTGAAGCTTGAAGAGAATGAAGGCAATGCGGTTTACCTGTGTCTGAGATGCGGTTCAGTCCAAAGAACAACGCTGGTTCTGAGTATCTGACACACCTGAACGGGCTCGTGTGTGTCATTTCCGCATGTTCCACGTGTGCTCGTGGGTAGTGCGGTCAGGTATTATACCTCCTTATAGTGTGGAGATATATATTTTTGCCTATTTTTAGGGGTATGTAAAAAAACGACATGCGGTATGGGTTATGGTGCGGGAACCAGAGAAACCGCATGCCGCTTATAGTTGGATAATGTAGTCGCTTTTTGTTGCATACGTGGCTGATCTCACGTGTGAGTTGGTGGAAGTTGGTGAGATCATTCTGGCATGTGCTGAAATGAAAGGACATTTGCACTGCCCGAGGCATTAAATGCACTGTAGCAAGGAGTGTAAACCTCTCCTATGTCAGGCGCGTGGGCGGCCACGCGCGCGTGATAACCGTCAACGGAAACGGCGCTTGACACGTGGTGCCGCGTAATTCGTTCTTTTTGAACGTGATGATTCGTTTTCTCCCTCCGCATTAAGTGCGATGGGTATATAAGGGGAAACCGTTCGTGGTTTCCCCTCACTTGTTCGAAATTTCAAAAATTTGCCGGTGAGAGAAAAGAAGTTACTTTGTCTTCTCCGATCAATTGTTTGAAGTTTCCGGTGAGGTTTCCTGAGTTTGTAGTGTTTATCTTCTATATTCCTGATGGCTGAACCATCAAATCCACACAATGTGGAGGGTGAGAACCCGGAGTCTCCATCGCCGGTGGTGGCAGAGGAAGAAGGGGGGGGGGAGCCTCCGGTGGTGGTTTACCAGTGTTAAAGTGGCCCAGGTCGTCATTTAATCGTCTGATTCTTGACGTCCAAATGCCCCCAGAATATGGGGCCCTTTACCCATCGGAGGGTGACACCAGTGCCGACGCTCCGGCCGGTTACGTTACCATGTGGGCAGACTTTTTTAGTGACTGTAATCTCCGGTTACCTTTGACTGTTTTTGTTGTTGAGGTTTTGGAGTGGTACAAGATCCACATTTCTCAACTGAGTCCGTTGGGTATGATCCGGATTCGAAATTTTGAATCAACCTTTCGTGCTCTTGGCATCGAGCCTTCTGTTGGAGATTTCCGACGGTTTTATCAAATGACGGTATCTTTGGGGTTCTTTTCTTTCCGTCAACGAGATGGTAGTCCCAAGCTGATGACTCCTCCCAAGGGTATGACGAAGTGGAAAATGAAGTTCTTTTACATCAAGGCTGCTGCAGTTGTTGCGAACATGACGTTTCGGAATGTGACCGAGACGATCATAACAGAGACCATTGCAGTCCCTAGTGTAAAGACGGTGGAGTGGTTTCCGCAGTTGCAGACCATTGAGTGGGTGAAGCTGAGCAACACACAGTTGTGGGTGTTGCGCATGATGCTGACAAGGATGAACAAGAAATCAAGGCCCGTGGTGCGGGAGAAAAGTGGTGGTATGTACTTTTCATTTGTTCGATTTTCCATATATCCTTATGCGTTACTGATTTGCAAGTTTGCTATCAGAGGATGCTGCCCTATGGAGGATGTTTGCTTCAGATTTTGAGGGCAAGGTTGAAATAGTTGCTTGTGCGGATGATGAGGATGGGTTTAATGTCATCATCCGAGATAACTTCCGGGTGCCTGCTGAGGCCGCGTTGGCAGTTGACTTGCCGCAAGGCAAAGGTACATTTGGGAATTCGCTTGTGATAATGAAAATGGTTTCACCGACTCACCTTTTGGATGGTTTCCATGCAGGTGATCTTGGGGCCTTAGGGGACCCTGACGCGAAGGGTGTGCCTAAGAGACAAGTGGTGAAAGGCGTGCGCTTTTGCCAGAAGAAAATACCAGAGGTTACTGTTGTGCCTCATCTGGTGCCGCAGGCGGCAGGTATCTCTCATTCTTCTTTCCGTAGACACATGGATTATGTGATAGTATCTGATACCCTTGAGGATTTGGGTGTAGCTGCTGCGGGTTCGCAGTCTGTCGGTGGGAAAAGGCAAGTAGAGAAGACGGCCGCTGTTGCCGGTGAACCGAAACGTCGGAGGTTGCAGTCTAAAAGGACTGGTCTGACAGCCAAGAAACCTGCGGTTACCGTTGGTAAGTGTTTTGTAGCTTGTCCCAAGTGTTACGCACAACTTGTGTTTTGATAGCTATTGACTTTGTTTTGCAGAGCTTCAAGATAAAGATTTTTCTATCTTTGATGCTCCTTCGTCACCCCCGCATACCACGGGTGCGAATGCGGGTGTGGGTGTATATGAGGAACCTTCGGCGCCTTTTGTCAAGGTGGTGCCTGATTCAACCGTGCAAGCGGAGGGTACTGCGGAGAAGATCGAGACCCAGATATTCGATACCGTTGATTCGTCCAACAATCTGATCTCTCCCAATGAGGGTGATAATTTGGGTCTACGGTTTTCTGATTCTGGGAAACAAAAGTCTGATGCAGAGCCGCAAAAAACTGATACTGAGCCGCAGAAATCTTTTGCTGGTGAGAAGGTTACCGGTTCGTCTGCTGGTGGTGCGGGTTATGATGGGCCTCCAATTCAGCCTGGGGAGTCTGAATTGGAGTATTATTACCGCACGTATACCCAGGGTCGAAGTACCGTTTATCACCGACCCCCCTGGACTGTTATGCAGGGGGATGATATTTCCAATGACCCCTCTGCGTGCAAGGAGATTCTGGGTGGTCTGGGCACCCCTTTTGAAGTTGAACGTGCCCGTTCTGCACCCCGTGAGCTGCGCATCAACCAACTTTCTACCATGCTAGTAGGAAGTTCCATAGTGGCGAATGCCATTTTGGAAGACTACAAGGTGTTAGGCCGCAGGGAGGAGGAAGCTGCTCGCTTGCGGGCCGAAGCGGAAGAGTTGGTCAAGGCTGCTCGTGCGGGTGCGGAGCATCTTGAGAGGGATAGGACTGCTTTTGAGAAGCAGAAACAGACGGCAGAGTGGGCTGCAACCGCTGAGTTAAAACAGGTTCGTACTCTTGCCAAGTTACTTTCTGAAGAGCGCAAGAGTTGGCAAGAAACTCTTTCTAGTGAGCGTAAGTCGTGGAAAGAATCTTGGGCCAAGGTGAATGAATCACTGTTTCGTGTTCGTCAGGAGTTGACGAATGCCAAAGCAGCAAACACTGTTTTGGGCAAGGAGAAGGCTGCGGCTGAGGTGATTGCGGTTAAAGCGCAGCAGGCTGAGGCCGGGGCCGTAAAGGCGCTTGAAGAGGCCAAGGAAGCGGGGGCGCGTGCTGCGAAGGCCCTTGAGGAGGCTAAAGAGAAGGAGAGCCGCTCTTCTAAGGCTCTTGAAGAGGCGAATGCTGAGCGCACCCGTTTGGATAAAGTTGTTGCCAGCCTCCAGGTATGATTCGTTACCTCTGTTTGTATATTTCTCTGCCTTTTGAGAATGTTTACTGAGTAAACTGTTTTCTGCTATTTGAAAGGCTGAAGTTCAGGCCCGGGAGGTCGCGGTTACAGACCTCACAGCCCGCGTGACTGCAGCGGAAGAACGAGCTAATGCTGCTGTTGAGGCCAGAGATGCTCTGACCTCTTCGTTTAACCAACTGGAGGCTGACCGTGAATGGATGCGGAGTCACGGTATCGCGCGTGTAAGTATCCCTTGCCTTTATATTTGCTTGGATTAGTATCCGAGTCTTATCATCCTGTTATTGCAGATTGTTCAGGCTATCATGGATGCACCTGAGACCGCAACTGGTTTGGACTTGGTCAAGGAACGTGCCCGCGATGCCGGTTTTAAAGCTGGTTATAGCCGCTGTGTCAGTCATATGAACGTCATGTCTGAAGGCGGTTTTACCGCAGAGCGATCCGGGTTTCGTGATGTGGACACCGAAGGTCGCCTTAACGCGGCTGTAGCCTCCTTTTATGATACGTCCCTCTCTTGTGTGGAGAAGTTGGACGAATGTTTAGAGGCTGCGGATTACGTTGACCGGTTGCGGATGCTGTATGCCGATGCAGAAGAGGAAAATCCCGCTGGCGGCGGCCAAGATGACGCGGGTACCAGTGGTACAAAATAGGGTTTAGGTTGGCTAGTGTGCCCCCTTTTTTGCTTTCCTTTTGTAAATGTGGGAAACTCTATGTAAATCCATTAAGCATCGCGTGGGTGCTTGAATTTTTTGAATATAAAGTTTGTTGTTCAATTTGTACAAGTGTTTTTAATTCTTGCATGTTTGAACGTATATATGCGGAACTTTACCCATTTGTGAATGGGGTCAAGTATACTCCATACCTTTGTCGTATGAGTACGCGTTAATTCCATTGTTTACCTTTTTAGGGTTTAGGAATTGTGTAAGTTTTGTAAAAACTTGTCTATCCAGCCGGATAGACACTTGATATTCTGCCTTTTGCTGGCCTATTACAATATTTGTTTGTGGTTGACACTTTGTGTGGGTATCGTGAATGAAGATTTTGCCAATCTGTTTTTGCGGATACCGCAAAGTGGAACACGCATTTGTAATAGTAGTAACAAACAATATTGCATTGAATCGTTCGTTTATTTAATTGCAAATGGCCTGCGGCCCGATAAGTTAAATGAAAATGTAAAAACATGGCTTACATGTAACAGCGTCTGAGCTGTTGTGCGTTCCATGTACGTGCGATAGGTTCGCCTTCTAACGTTTGCAATTTGTACGCGCCTTTTCCCAAGACCTCATTGATGAGGTAGGGTCCTTCCCACTTGGGGGCAAGTTTCCCCGGGCATTCAGCATTAGATGCTTCATTGTCACGGAGGACGTAGTCTCCCGGGTTGAAAGTACAAATGCGGACACGCGAGTTGTAGTACTTTTCCAGTTTGGATTTGTACTTAGCCTCCTTGATGGCAGCGTTTTCACGCCTTTCTTCCAAAAGGTCTAAGTCGATCCTGCGTTCCATACTGTTGTCTATTTTTTCAATAGCCAACATTCTGGGTGAAGGGAGGCCAACTTCCGCGGGGATCACCGCTTCTGAGCCATAGACTAGGCTAAAGGGTGTTTCCCCATTGCTTGTTTTTGGGCTTGTGCGGTGGGCCCATAGGATACTTGGGAGTTCATCGACCCAGCCACGCCTGGCTGTTCCCAACCTTGCTTTGATGCCCTCGACCAGACTTTTGTTGATACTCTCAACTTGGCCGTTTCCTTGCGGATGTGCCACGAATGAGAATATATGTTCAATGTGTAGTTCTTCTAGCCATTTTTGAAATTCGTCAGCAGCAAAGTTGGTGCCATTATCGGTAACGATGCACATTGGTAGACCGAAACGGCAAATGATGTGTTCCCATATGAATTTTCTTGTTATCATAGCAGTGGTTGAGGCGAGCAGTTTTGCCTCTACCCATTTTGTGAAGTAATCAACCGCTACTATGATAAACTTGACCGCATCTGGTGCGTCAGGGAAAGGACCCACCACGTCGATTGCCCATTTCTGAAAGGGCCATGCGGTGGTGACCGGGACCAGGTTGTTTTCGGGGCGCAAAGTTTTTGGAGCATGTCGTTGACAGTTGATACATTTGCGCAGCTCTTTGACGGCATCCAGGTGCATGCCGGGCCAGTAATACCCAGCATTCATGATTTTGGCCACTAACATGCGTGGTCCTGCGTGTATGCCGCACATACCCTCGTGTATCTCTCTGATGAGGTATGTGGCGTCCTGGGGGTTGACGCATCGTAGTAGTGGCCCTAGGTATGATTTGCGGTATAAGATACCGTCTCCCATTTGATAATGGCACGCTTTGTATTGTAGCTTGCGTGCCTCTGATTTGCTTTCGGGAGACACACCTGATTGTAAATAGGCAATAATTGGTGTCATCCACGACGTTGTCCCGTATTGGATGACGTTGACCTGGCGCAGGGGTACTGAAGGATTTTGTAGAATTTCGATACGTATTTCCTTTGCCAGGTGTTGGAAGCTGGTGGATGCAAGTTTGGAGAGTGCATCTGCGGATTTGTTTTCACTCCTGTTAATATGTCGGATATTAAACGAAGTGAACTTTGATGTTAGTTGCAGGGCTTGCTCAAGGTAGAGGATCATGATATCCCCCTTTGCGGCATAGTCGCCGCGTATCTGTCCTACAACTAACAAAGAGTCGACGTGTGCTTCCAGATGTTGCACGCCGAGTTTGACTGCTAAACGTAGTCCTGCCAGTAGGGCTTCATATTCGGCCTCGTTATTTGTGCTTTTGAAATCGAGGCGGATTGCATATGTAAGTTCTTGGCCATCAGGGCTGACGAGTCGTAGACCTGCGCCCGCACCTTCTTTGTTGGAGGCCCCATCGGTAAATAGTGCCCATGTTTCTGAGGAGGATGGTGTGGGTGTAGGGTTTTGTGCTTCTTCGCATTCTTGGATGCGATTCGCCGGTACTTCGGCGGCGAAATCAGCTAAGATTTGGCCTTTAATTGCGGGGCGCGGTTTATAGTTCAGCGTGTGTGCGCCCAGCTCTATTGCCCATTTTGCTAATCTCCCAGAGATGTCAGGTTTGGATAGGATCGGGCCGATCCTGTAATTGGTTAGCACTGTGATGACGTGATTTGCGAAGTAGCGTCGCAACCGCCTTGAAGCGTGCACCAATGCTAACACCAACTTCTCCATTACTGAGTATCTCGTCTCTGGGTCGTTGAGCATCTTGCTGATATAATAGATGGGTGTTTGAACCCCCTCCCGCTCCACTATCAATACCGCACCCACCGCGTTGTCCGCGGCGGATAGGTATAATATGAGTGGCTCATCCTTGCGTGGTGCGGTTAAAGTTGGGAGTTGTATCAAACACTCCTTCATTTCCCGAAAAGCGTTTTCAGCCTCTGCGGTCCACTGGAATTGTTCTTTCTTTAAACAGTTCCGCAGGGTCTTGATGAAAGGATATGACTTAGCTGCATGGTTGGCTAAGAATCTGTTAAGTGCTGCTAGCCTGCCGGCCAGTCGTTGCATATCTTTCATCGTTGAAGGCGATGGCATGCGCTCGATCGCCTGAACTTTCTCCGGGTTTACCTTGAATCCATCTTTAGTCACGATGAATCCAAGGAACTTGCCTTCTTCCATTCCAAACGAGCATTTCCCTGATTAAGCTTTATGTTAACGCTTCGCAGAGTCTGGAATGTTCTGTCGATATCTGTGAGCATGGTATCCTCTTCCATGCTCATGACGACTAGGTCGTCCATGTAGATTTCGACACTTTTGCTTATTTGGCCGCGGAAAGTGTCGTTCATCAGTTTTGATAGGTTGCGCCCGCGTTGCGCAACCCAAACGGCATTTTTGTATAACAGTAATTCCCGGTGGGAGTGCGGAATGCCGTTTTGTCTTCATCCGCGATTGCCATTTGTACCTGATGGTACCCTTTGTAGCAATCGAGGAAACACTTCCATCTGAATGGTGCGAGATTATCGACTTTTTCGTCGATTTCCGGAAGTGCGTAACAATCCTTGGGGGCAGGCTTTGTTGAGGTCCTTGTAATCGACGCACATGCGCCAGCCCCCGGATGGTTTCTCTACCATGACTGGGTTGGATAACCAAGTCTGGTATTTAACTTCCCGCAGGATGCCTGCGGAGAGCAGTTCTTCGACCTGCTCTTGCATCGCCTGGTTTTTAGCGGATCCAAGGTGGCGTTGGCCTTGGATCACCGGCTTGATACCTGGCAAGGTATTCAAGTGATGTTGCGCAATGTCACGCGGGACCCCTGTCATGTCTGCGGGTGTCCATGCGAAAATGTCTTGGTTCCTGAAGAGAAGCTGTTTCAGGTGCGCTTTTGTGGTCGGGGACAAGGCGTGACCCAATGTAACCTTTTGTTCTGGGTATCTCGCGTTGAGAACCCATTTCTCTGGTTGGTTGTTGGGGGTGGGCCTTGCGACCTTGGTCGGACGTAGCTCGTCCGACATCATGACGTCTCTTCGTGCGTAGATTATCGCGACCCCCGATTCGGTTGGAAAACCGACAGCAGAGTGGGGGACGGATGTAATCATATTGAAATCTCCTTGGGATTCTCTCCCAAGGAGTACGTCATATCTGGAGGTGTGAGGTAAAACCATGAAGTTTACCTCTTCTGTTCTTTGGTGTCTTCCGCTGGTCAGACGCACAGGAAAGGTGATCTGGCCCAGGGGAAAGACAGTTTCCCCTGCGAACCCGGCCAATGGGTAATCTACTGCTTGCAACCGATCTTTGTCCTCCTGGTCAAACTGGTTGAAGCATTGTTCGTAGATTATGTCAGAAGTACTACCCGGGTCGATGAATAGATGCTCGGTGCAGTAGTGTGCCAGTTGGCCTGTAATAACGACGGCGCGCCTATCGCGCGGTCCGCCTTGGACTTTTGGAAAGACGACTTGCTCGTCTTTCCAGTTATTGTCCGGCCTTCTCGCCGCTTTGCGCGGCCTACCTTTGCCTCCGTTGATCATGTGGGTGGAGGCCACGTACATGGTTTTCTTTCCGGAGGAGGTACCTTCGCCATGAGGGGTGATGCGCTTGGTGGGTTTTTGTCCACCTGGCAAAAGATGTTGCAGTTTCCCCTCTTTTAAGGCTCGCTCAATCTCCAGCCGGAGACTGATGCAGTTGTTGGTGGTGTGGCCCGAGTCCTTGTGATACTCACAGTAGAGTGTGAGATCCTGATTTTTCTTGGACTTCATTGGTTGGGCCGGTCGCAGGAATTGCGGGTCCGCAAGAAGGACCTCGCTTGGCGACATAGTGATCTCGGTCCAGTTGCGGTCCCGAGAATCTTTCTTTGACGCCCGTTTGTCCCGTTGGGCGTTGTGGTTTCTTCGGTCGAACGGGTTGGTTCGGGGAAGTATGGTTTAGAAATACTGTCGCGATTTCCCGCGTCCCTTTTGCGTTTGTTGTTACGCTTGGACCCTTGGTAGGAGGTTTCGGCTTGGGGCTGTACCTTTGCCAGGTGCGGTTCAAGAGACCGCTACGTCTGGGCATATGTCTTGACCGCGGTCATGACATCTTCCCATTTTTTAGGCAAGCCCTCCTTGCCAGAGATGGTCATGACCATCTGCTTGTCCCTGACGACCTTGATGAAGTGGTTCCGTGCCATTTGGTCTGCCACGTCACCTATCTCCAGGCACTCTTTGTTGTAACGGACGACGAATGCTTCGATAGATTCGTCGTCCCTACGCCAGATATTCATGACGTCCATCGAATCTCGTTCGTGGCGTCGGTGCTGGCTAAAATGGGCGAGGAACTTGGTGTGCAAGTCCTCGAATGATTCCAGTGATCCTACTGGCAAAGAATCGAACCATGCTCTGGCCAGGCCCGTGAGGGTCTGGGGGAAAAAATTACACCAAGTGGGTTCATCCCACTGGCCATTGCACCCCGCACCCATGAAAATGTTCATGTGGTCGTCCGGGTCGGTCGAACCACTGTATTTCCCAACATTGAATGGGAACTTTGTTGTAGTGACATGGGCGCGGGCAATCCGCGAGGCGAATTTTGAGTTTTCGGCCGCAGCCTTTGGTCTGTAGGGTTTATTCTCAGGGCGCTTTGCAGCCCTGAGGTATGTATTGCGGGGGTGAGTGGGAGGAACATAGTTGCATCCTCCCGGTCTGCTGCAGGTGTCATGCGAATCCCCACAATATGTATGGTCGTCCGGGTCGGTACGACCATACCCTTCGGTGTATGGTTGTGGGCCCAACCGGCTCTGAATTCCAGAGCCATGTCGGGATGCGGATCGTTGCCTGTCCTCAACGTAGGGACCTAGGCGGGTATGCACTGGTCCCCTGGTGTGGGACCCGTACGCGGAATCATCCTCGTTGATTGTGTGGACTGAACAGTAAGATGATCCGCGGTCTTCACGTCGGCTTTTCGAAGCTGGACGTGAATGTGCCCTGCCTGCGTATTGTAAAATACGATCGGCGGGGGTGTGCGGTGCTGGGGTGGGCCCAGCTTGCATCTGCGCTTCCACACAAGCGCGGTTGTATGTTGCTGTCAGCAAGGCTGCCTGCTGGTCGTACCAGGCGTGAACGTCCATGCCTGGTGGGATCACAGATGCGTACTGTGATAAGTCATGTCCAAACGTAAGGGAGGGACCCCTTTGTGTGGACGTGCCGATGTGTCCGGGTTGCGATGTTGAGGGATGGACCCCTACCGGACTTAGATTTGTGGGATTTTGGTTATCCCCAGTGTTGTTTTGGTGATCAGTCATGATCGTGAGAGAGGGAAAGGGATGGTTTGAAAAATGCTAAGAGTAGCGGCGGTCGGCGCCAATGATGAAACAATGGTTAACCGGGCAGGGTTAACTCACTGGTCTCGTCAAGAAGGGTTAATCCCTTCCTCCCGAGGATCGCTGGCTGGATCACCGGTGGGTTGATCTCCTGCACAAGGAAACAAACCGTGACTCGTAACAAGGAGGATGGGGTGGGGGGTGCTCCTTGTTACCACTCTCCGGCGTAAGAATCAGTAATCTGCTTGGGAAGCAAAGTATGATAGTAGTAGTAGTGAGAGAGTTGTGAAGAGATACTTCAAACCTGGTTTGGGGTTGGTATTTATAGCCGAGGAGTGAAGGAGGAGGATGATGGACGGACTGACGACGTGCTGCACCTTTGCAGGTGTGTCAGGCTTGTCGGTTATGGATGTTACGCCACGTCAGTCCGTTGCTTACGTAGCCCTGACAGGTGACTGCCATTGGTGCCACTTGCAGTGTGGTGTCAGTCCCACTTGATGAGCGTATAGGATGCGGTGCGAGTCGCATCGCTGCCTGCGGTAACATCTGATGTTATCGCGTCTCTTGCTTGTGATCAAGAAATACGCGAGATGCGGTGCTGGCCGCAACGTCGCCTGTGGTGACTGTTGCTGTTATCCAGCTTCCTTGTATTGATAGAAGTGTTCACTGGATGCGGTGCGAGGCCGCATCGCTGTGAATACTTCCGTTTTCATACACCAGATGTGATGCTATGCCGCATCACTCTACCGTTCTAATATTCCAGGTAAGTCCTCCATCACTGGACAGATTGGATTTAACCATTGTGTCGATGCGTTCCCGCACGGACATAAGTAGGTTGTTTAGCTAGTGGGGGTTTTAATAAGGGTAATGGTCACTCGCGGTCGATACTGACGCGAGATCTGGGACCATACCCTTTCACTGACCATTTTTAAACAGGTCGTGTTAGTCCACTTAAATCTGATTTTTTAGTCAGGTTTGGTTCTGTCGATAATTATCACCTCTACTCTTATCTATGCAAATTACTAAGGAAGAAGTACATAGCAAAGTCATTTTAGGCGACGATTGATTATATTCAAAAGAATCTAACCGTAAAACAATTATATATATATTTTTTAGGAAATAACTTTTTAAGTCTCTGTTAGTGGTTTTAATCACTTGAGTCAAAAATCAAAAAAAGTTTAACGCTCTAAGTCCTTAACCACTCATTTTATAACATTTTGAGTCCTTGTGTTTTAGTGGTTTTAACTACTTGAGTCCAAAATAAAAAGTACAAGTGTTCAAAATTGAACTCAAAACATTATAAAATAAGCGGTTAGAGACTTAGTGCGTTAAACCTTGTGTTAGGCAAAACTTTTCGAAGAAATAACACTCGTGAAATGTCGTCTTTTATTTCTACGTGGTTAAAGATAAAGAAATAAAGATAATTAAATATTCATGAATATTATCATAAGAAAGATAATTAAATATTCATGAATGTTTTTCTACGTCTAGTGGTTATCATAGTTTAAGAATAGAGTGGTGCACAAGAAATAGAGTGGGCCGTGATAAATGGACCCTGGTAACGACAATTGACCATGTTGTATGTTTGTGTGGTTCAGAAGAAAGTCCAAACAGGCGGGTGGGTGTGGTTGTGGTTGAGAATGATTATAAGTAACAAAAAAGTTTACAGAAAAGTTAAAAATATAATTTCATATACTATTCTGAAGTTTTAAATTTTATATATGCTTCCTTAAACTCTAAATATTATATTATGAAGTTTTAAAATTTATATATGCTTCTTTAACTCTAAATATTATATTATATTTATCTCCTTCAATACTAAATCTATATCTATTTATACTATATAATAAAAGAAATCACTTTTGGGACACTTGTCATAATAATAGAGCATCTCTTATAGATAATTATTATTTTAATTTAATCTTTTCTAATTAATTATAGATAACTCTCCTATTAAATATTATTTAGTTTAATATCTTATGGATAATTATTATTTACTTAATCTTTTCTTCTCATTTATAATATTATTTAGAGAAAATTATGATTTTGGCCCCTGTAGTTATATCACTTTTACCCTTTTAGCCAAAAAAAGAATTTTTTAACATCTAAATGGCCAAAAGGGTTAAACAAAGACGTTAGGGGCCAAAAATGTTAGAAAAAAAAGACGTTGGGGGCTTAGATGTTAAAAAATTCTTTTTTGGGCTAAAAGGGTAAAAGTGATATAACCACGGGGGCCAAAATCGTAATTTTATTTTTTGATGTATAAAATTAGATTTATTCAATTCGTACAACACGAGATTTTTTAAGGATTTATATATTTTTTATTATTTAGTAAAGAAAATTACATTTATAAAAACCGTGTAATACACATATTTTTAAAGATGTAATTTTTTCATTATTTGGTATATAAAATTACATTTATTCAACCCGTGTAATAAATGGGGTTTTTTAAAGATGTATTATTTTATTATTTGGTAAACAATATTACATTTATTCAACTCGTGTAATACATGTGGTTTTAAAAATATAACTTTTTTATTTTGTATATAAAATTACATTTATTCAACCTGTACAATATTGTTCTTATAGATATAACTTTTTATTATTTAATATATAAAATTATATTTATTCAACTCGTGCAATAAAGAAGGTTTTTAAATATATATTATTTTATTATTTAGTATATAAAATGTATTTATTCAACCTGTGTACTACACGGGGTTATAACCTAGTTTCAATACTAAATGAAATAAAGTACTCATACCATCCAGATTTACTATATAACTAAAAATCGTAAAATAAATTTATTACTAAGAGTAAAATGCAATTTGAGTCATGTGCTTTTTGGACGGAGTCATGTTGAGTTCCTGCAACAAGATTTTGGAAGCGTGCGTTCCCCACTTATAGAAAGCGTTACATCTGGAGTCCCTGAAGTCAACTTGGTTAGCTTAATTACTGAAAAGTCCATTATACCATTTATCCCATTTCTACAGCCATTCATGTGGTTTAAAACCCTATTATTCTTTGAGTCCCTGTTCGTATTAGATTTTTTACCCACTAAATTCAAATAATATACATTAATTCTGCGTCCTAAGGTTGTAATTTGTGAATATTAACGTAAGATTAACCTAAACATCTACCATAAGATACCTAAAGTCATAAAATTAGTTATATCAGATACCAAAAGTTATAAAATTAACATAATACTAGCATTAAAGCCTACAAATAAGTCATAACATATGGGCATGGGGTTGTCACCGGGATGAAACACCCATGTCCACTAAAACATTACGTTGTTCCAGAACCCTAGAATAACTCGAACGTGCACCGTGAGCTCGACCAAGGTACCGGTGACCACTGTAATCCTGACTACAAAAGTGGGACGTACAACTGTGATCCCGACTACAAAAGTTAAATGAACTGTATCAGTTTAAACAGTCTAACATATTCCAAAAAAAAAAACTAATCAACCGATATTAAATAAATAAGTAAACTAATCAACGGGTATTAACCAATTAACCAAATTAAGTACACTAATTAATGCATATTAACCAAATTAAGTTCATTAGCCCCCACACTAGGGTGATCGAAGATAAATTAAGTTTGAATCGACATGGGAGTTGTAAGGTGGTGGCTTGGGGTGGTCGATAGTGGTTGTATGGTGGTGGTGGTGGTGATGTACGACAGTTGTATGATGGTGGTGATGATGTACGAGTGCTGGGTATGGTGGATCGTTGGTTTGATGTGGATCGGGTTTGTAGGATCATGCGCGGACCCGAACGAGTCGATCAGAGGCGTTCTACTCAAAATGAAAGGCGGAAACAGACATGATGAGTTGAATTCAGCTAGATATATACTTTAACTGTCGTTTATATTGATCTGAAACAGTTTTACAGCAAGACGACACTTCGACAGAGCTTCGCCATCAGAAAACAATCTCCTAATTCCGTTCCAAATGACACGGAATGACCACTATATATAGACAACCTAATTCCATTTGAACATGCTCAAAACGGAATAACATTCAAGCGAAATTAACAGTACAAGCGGAATTACAATGTAATTCCGCACGGAATTACTTGAAGTCCCTTTCAAGCGGAATTAGTCTTCTGAAGCGGAATTAGCTTATATCTTGTTTTCTAGATCTTCGTACCATGAATAATACAAGACTCGATACAAGACGTAGTCGACAGAAGTATGCACCAACAGACTCCCCCTCGGATGTTGACGAGTCTTAAGTGTCGAGTCTTCAACGTCTTCAGTCTTTATCAGTCTGATCGCTCTCTCTGAAGTATCTGACACGGTAAAACCTTCTTCAATTCTTCTCTTTACTCTCCCCCTCAGCTTCAACAGACTCCCCTTGAACAATCTCTCCTTGGATGTCTTCAGACTCCCCCTTTCAATGTGCTGGGATCGCAGCCTGGCCTTTTGATGTATTTTGTTGTATGTGATGGATTCTTGTTAGATAGATTGGGTATGGTATTGTAACACCTTTGTTATTATTTTAAAGGTTTTCGTATATATAACGAAAATAAACATGTAATTACGATTAAGGATCCTTAGAAAATACAAGTAATTTAAAACTTTTACAACTTAAAAGTTTACAACATAATATAAATAAGTTCGTCGTTTAAAATGACAACGAAACGCCGTGCGAAAGCTTGTATCTTGATTGTGTTCGGTCCTTCAACGAGCTTGATCTTCATCCGTAAGCTTATTAAAGTTTACCTGTAATCAAAACCAACACAAATGTTAGTTTTGATACTAATATAACTAGTTTTATCAAGTCCCTTTCAACTAAATAAACAAAACAACAAAATTTGCAGGTTTTATACCCGTCGCGCCGCGCGACGGGATTTTAATGTATGGTCGCGTGCCGTGACGGTGGTAACCCCCACCTGTCGCGCGACGCGAGATCCCCAAATTCGGCAGAAAGTTTCTCAATTTGTTGCTGCACTTGCCCAACTCAAACTTAAACCAAAAGCTTAACTTTAAAACTTGTTCTACTCATCTGTTTCGCATGATTCTTTTTCCCATGTGTCCGCAATTTAATTTTCCATCGTATGGAGTTATAACCCTACACCCGAGCTTATAAAATATGGGATTTCAAGCTCTCGGCATGAAATCGAATTACTAAGACTTTTGACCTGTTTAGGGGATTTAAGCTATCTAGTCTAACTAACTCTTTTCTTTTCACACTTCGTTATTCCACACCTAAAATATATGCTTATATTCCACCACGACTACTTTTGTGGTATTTTTAGCATACCTAACTTATTAACCCAAATCTACCCTTCGGTTAGTCATTTTACGCAACCAACCCATTTTAGGCATTCAATCCACGAATGTTTATGCCTATAACTTGTATTCATGTATAATGATTTCCTAATCAAAATGCAAGTTCCTAAACAACCCATATGGGTCGTTTGCCTGATTTACCCATCGACCGCGTTTTGGTCAATTTTAGTCCCTCGTTTAACGACAAAGGACTTTCAATAGGTAGTTGACCAAAATCGCTCGTCTATTTACAATCTTATTTATGCGTACCTGGCTCGGGTCGACGTTTTGACCCGTTTTAATACCTTGTCTCAATAATTTTCCAATTCATAGCATCGCTAATACACAAGCCGTTTTATCCTGCGAGCATAAGACTCGACAAACACTTATTAGTCATTATATGTCAAATGGTATTAGCATTACCATTTGACCCGTTTGGTCCAAACGACCAAACATTTTGCGCTTATATATAAATGGTATTTATTTACCATTTCGTTAAGTAATTCATTTCGGATTCTTCACCATTTAGTTACGTCTCTTAATTTCGTTTCTTACATGTTTGACTCAACATGGCGTATGCCGCTTGGTGTCGTTTTATATTTCGAATTATATCCATTTATACGTGACTAAAATCATTGTTTTCTCTTTTTAATTCGTTTAGGCTTACTTATAAAGTAGCCATTCGAAAGCTTATTTTATTTATTTCATCACATGACTAAATTACCATTTCGACCCTTTTTACCATTTAACATGGTTTTCGTCTTTTGATATGTTCCGACCCGTATCTTTTCGTGTCGGAACCATATTTCGAATATAACCTTGGTTGTATTTATAACTTACAAATAAATACATATCCTACAAAAAGGGTGTAAGCTTTACTTACCTTTCGTCCGATTTCGCCCTTTCTTCGCGTATTTAAGCCGTTTGACCCGCTTCTTTTCCCAAGCCGCCGCCTAGCTCGTCAAATGTCAAACTATCATATAGTATTCACAAGGTAGTTAGGTTAGTCGTTCTAGATCATAACCTTTATGCCTTATGAACTTTTGTACCACTTTTCTTACCGAACTCTATCATAGGTCGGTATAGCATATGAAATTGAGCAACTAATTTGATAAACTCACGTTGGCGTTCCGCCCTTTACTCGATAGCACTATTCTTAGGCCACCATTTTATCTAATAAGTAATCCGAATACATGCTATTTTTAATACAAAGTTATCTTAGCTCTTGGTTATCAACGTCACATTGTTCTTTCATTACGCAAAATCTACGGTTTTCATCTATAAATGAAATCCGTTTCATCATGTTATTAGGCATTCCTACGGATACCTAATCAAATCAAATTCTTCTTACAGACGCGCGATTCCACTTAGGCATTTTAACAAACACCTAGTGGGCATAATTTTTACACATTTACAACTAGTTTATAACTTGTCATTTAGCCAACATTAACATCAATTAGGCAAGTTCATATCACTGAAAATAGGCTATTTTTGATGACCTGTTTAACCTGTTTACAAGTCTTCAAAAATTATGATTTTTTTTATGTGACGTACCTCTCGGAGGATTAGGCCTTGTGTTAGAATTTCAAGATCTAACTCTTTACCAAAAATTCGTAAAAGTTCATTTACTAAGCTGCAATCAGATTCGTCACTTCTGACTGCAGCTTACGAAAAATTCATTTAAAATTCTTCGTTTATCCGATTGACGAGATTCCAATTGGAGATTTTTGGAATCACTTGAAGCTACCTACATTAAAAATTTGAGATCATAACCAAATTCCTAAATTGAGTAATGACATTCGTAATGGGCTGCAAATTCTGCCAGAAAACGCAGCTTGAACCTTCGATACGGAAAAATTCATAAAACGTTCAATTTTCGTCGAAAAAATGCAATTCTAGTGGGGTTTTAAAGATATTTCCTGGAATCACATATTAGACTCAAGAAACACATGTTCTTGTCATGTTTTGTCCACGTTACAGCCAATACAAGTCAGCTGTAAATTCTGATCAGAAGCTGTTTGAATTCAGCTTTCAATTAAAACATGTTTATGACATTATAACAATATTTTTAGCAATCAAAACCCTAAAAACATCACATACATGAATTTAGCATCAACAAATCTGAATTTACTTCATGGAACTCAAATTACACTAGAATAACTATCAAAATCCTAGTGTTTAACATGTTTCTACAAAACCCACTTATCACTTTCAATGGTGATTATGATTTACAAGAATTAGGCATGATTTCAACACTTAATTGTCTAGAGTTCACTCTTAGACACAATGTTCCTATTCCATCAATATAACACTCATGCATCAACAATTTTCGAGTTCTCTATGTTCATCCAGAAATTCAAAGTAGAGATTTCCTATAAAATTCACATACCTTATGACCCCCTTACAGTGGAGATCACCAATCTAAGCTCGGATTTCATATTGGGACTGAATTGAGCCTTCAATTTGTGAGATTTATGAGAATTAGGGTTTGGTGAGGGTTTCTTGGTCGCCCCCTGCGATTAGTACACACACTTAGGTGTGTGTTTGGTGTGTTATTTTTTTGTTTTTAATTATTTAAGTTTCACGCTTTACAACTTTGGTCCCCCATCTATTATGAGGTTTTTATTTTAACTGTGTTAACCCACTAGTATGTCACTACAAGACTTCTCTTCTAACTAGGTTATTATTATTCCTAGTTTAACTTATTAGGTTCCGGGAGTTATAACCCGTCTTATTTAAGTCCCGCTAAGTCGGCCTGTCATAAGCTTTGTTTTTCTCAAAACTTTTATTCTCTTCTTATTAATATTAGGTTTAATTATTTAAATCCTATTATTTACCGGGTTAATTTTACCATTAATGGTATTTTACTCGTTCATAAATATTAACGTAGTTTGATTACCAAACCTGTTTTCGGGGTGTTACAAGTCTACCCACTTAAAGAGGTTTCGTCCTCGAAACCTTATTTACATAGTTCATTGGTTTAATCAAACAAAAAAGGCACCTCTTTCTTTCGGTCAAAAGTTTTCATTTATATTGACGCGTACGTCTTTCAAGTGTAAGGCCTCATGTGTTTACTTGTATCGAGGAATTTATGTCTGAGTATTTATTCCTTTCCATTATTATTTGATGCGGGGAATTATAACTAGTTCCCACGCTTAACCCAAATGACTCGTATGTTCTTTCACTTAGCCTCGTAGACTATTTATTTAGATTTTTACCCCTTTTTATGTTTAGAATTATTTACTTTTGCCTTTTTAGATTCCATTTGACCTTGACCGTAGTCTAAAGCTTCATTTGTTTTCTTTTCGAATTATCTTTTCCGACTTTATGACTTCTAACGTCATTTACACGTCAGTTTGTCCTACGCTTACAACCCGTTACCCGGGTTCTTTATCTTAATGTTTTTAACATTCTTGTTTCGCTAGTTTGCTTTTTTCCTATCTACATTCCTTTACGACCCATCACATAGGTTCATTAATATTTCGCGCTTTTATTATTCGGTTTACGCCTATTTGTACTACCAATTTCTTATACTTTATTTGTCTCGTTTGACTTATTCGTGTGAGGTTTTATCACTTATGAACGTCAAACTTCGTTCTTTATTCGACCCGTTCAACTCTAAAATAGTTGAACATAGTTATCAAGATTTTTGTTTGCAAATTCTCACCATCTTTTAGTCATGACTCATATTTCGAGTCTTTTGACTTTCTTTTTCGCGTTCCCGTCTCTCGGTTTACGCATTCACCCACAATCCTACCCGTCCATCGGGTATCTTTACCGGAGTCATCATCAAGTAACCATTCTTATATGGTTTTAGACATCATCTTAATTTATTTGATCGTCTTAGCGAAATCCATTGCTTTTATTTAGTCAAGTCTTTTATTCTTTTATTCTACCCCTTTGACTTGTCTGTGTGAATTTCATCACTTATGACAGTCAAACTTTATCCCTTATGCCTTAGCATTCACATTAGTTGGTTTATATTTTCATTTACTTTAATCTTTGTCCCTTCTTTCGGGCTCGTTATTCTAACATAATACGCTCCCTGTCATCCGACTTGCGTTTACTATCAAACATCTTACTTGTTTGACTCATTTGGGTACCATTTAAGTTAGTCCCATTCACCCCGTCCTTACTACATCGGACGTAAATGCGTCCGCTACAAGAAGTTCATGGTATCATATGCCACTACTTACTTGGCCAGAGTAAGCGATCAACACATGATACACATGACCTTTTTGTAGTTTTCACATCACACCCCATGTAAGTAACGCCCCTATTTATTTCATATCTCTGATTTCATTTAGTAAAACTTTATTTAATTGCAAAACAACAATCATTAGTTTTACTAGTTTTACTTTTGTACATATAAAATGTTTTTCTTTTCTATTGAACTATTATATAATCACATTCGTTAATGTGATTGCTACTTTTCTCAATAGCATTATATTGAGAGTTTTCCACTTGGATAATTACACCCGTCCAAGTTTCCATATGAACTTATCCTATTATTTCTTTGTTATTCATCATCGTGAATAGCACATGTTTCTATTAAACTTCTCTTGGAAACATCATCCTGAATAGATATCTTATTCAGGTTTTATTAGATATATGCAACCGTCCTTCCCTACGTGTTTGTTGCATATTACTACTTTTGCGATAGAAGTAGGAAGATAAGCATGAAATACTTGTACATTATGCCTAGATAGTAGTATACACACCAACTGTTTGATGAAATACCTAGGTGAGAATAATATGTGAAATTGTATGCAAGTAAAGGATGAATATGTAATTGATAGTAAACTAAGATGAGAAGTATGTTTTAGATGGAGTTCACGTGTAGATTTAATTTGTTAGCATGATGTGGTAGAATTATGCTTTAGGAGTAGTACTCTATACTTGAATGGTGTGATGTACACCATGTGTTTGTTGGTTGCTTAATTATGATTAAGGAGTAAATGTGTACTAAATGTGAAGCATATGAGGTTACTAGAAAGGGATAATGTTGGAATGATGTTGGGTTAGCTAAGCATGTGTTATGGTGTTTATTGTAGAATTATGAAAATGCTAATATGGATGGAGTTTATTATGTATGTGGGTGCATGTAACTAGGTGATCATGTGGTCGTACGTGTCTTACAACTTGAGTATTTAATGTATACGTTGTCATTACTAAGGGCTACCATATCAATATGAGTGAATGTACATGGATTGGAAGTTTGTATGTTAGACGGTTGACTTTAAGAAAGTCAACAAAGTATGAATAACATGGTTAGGCTTCCAAACAAAATTGGTTAGACTACAGAAACATGCGATATGTGTTAGAACTTTTACGTGTTATGTGTGATGATAAATTGAATTTCCTGGATATGGAATAACGTGGTTATAAATTTATGTCTTATGTATGTTGTAATTGACTAATTAAAGTCAAGGTAACGTATGAATGAAAAGTGAATGTTAGTAAGAATGCACATGCATGCTAACCATAATGCGAATGTTTTGAGATGAAAGGATAGGGATGATGTCAAGACGGGCTTAATCATGGAAGGCTAATGGCTCGGAGGAAACGAGTAAGCAAGCACAAACATAGAGATACGTGGTAAGTGATTCCCGAACTCAATTTCTTATTATGCAATGAAGTTTTGTATGCAACAGAAATGGGAATCATGAAAGTATGGATAGATAATGGTAGTACCAAGGTAAGTAATGTCGTAATGGGTTATTTGTGGGTTAACTATGAATGAGCACACTTGTTGAGAGCAAACGGGTCAAACTTGTTGGAAATTTAGATATTATGAATGGATATTAATTTAGTGAGATTATAATTTAGTGAAATTATAATTATTTACTAGACAATTCATATGGAACATAAACTCTTAAGTAGAGTTTTTATGTCAATTTATTTGTTTTTATTAGAGTTTATGTCTCTAACAAATCTCTAATTAAGTATTAGACTCTTCACATGGAACATAAACTCTTAAGTAGAGTTTTTGTGTTAATTTATTAGTTTTTATTAGAGTTTATGTCTCTAATGAATCTCTAATTAAGTGAGATTTTTCTCTGCCCCATGTCTCTTGTATTAAAAGTAGGCTATGTGCCTAACTTGATGGGTTTTTATATATAAAACTACAACAGAAAAGAAAAAAATACAAGTAAAAAGATACAAGAAAGAGAGATGTATGCAGGAAGAGTCCTTGGAGAAGAAGTACTTGATAACCCATATGTTAGGAACATATAGAGATAAGTTTCTCTACACGATTCAACTACATTTCTATTCTTAGTTTCCAAAAGGTCTAATACTATGATTTTACTTGGTGTAACCTCGGGCGCGTGGCCTTCTCCGACAGTACAAACTGCTTCGGCTGTTGTACCCTGGGAGACAGACGCGTCGTCTTTAGTAGAGGTGCGAAATCTGTTTTAAAGGAAGCGTGTTGAACACGTGCCTCAGCCACAACTGTCAATATTTGTTTGTTATTTTTGTAGGAAATTATTGTAGAAGAAGATGTGGTTCAAGACCTCGTTGAAGCCTACACAACGGACTGAAAACACAACGAACCATACAAGTAGACGCGGTTAAAGATCAAGTTGAAGACTTTATCTTTTGAAGATATTGGTTTGAATCGATTGTTTTATTAAATATGTTGTAGTTCATATTTATTTTCGTTTGAATTTGTTCACGGTTCATGTACTACAATTTTCCAAATGTTTAAAGAGAGTATCTTTATTTTTTATTAGTTTTATTAATAAAATTGTAACCCATTTCCTACAAACTTAAAACAAATTTTGTGAGATTTTTGCTACAATCTTAAAACCCTATTTATAAGGATTTTGGGTTTACGAAAGGATTTATAATAAAAACATATATATATATATATATATATTTAGAGATTTTGATTTTATAAATATTTTTTTGGGAAATATGTATGTAGTACAACTTAATTGTTGTGTTTGGATTTATTGAGATTGAGATACAATCTTAAATCCTATACCGTGGTACAAAACGAATTATTTTGGTTCAAACGTTTGGTTTGAAACGATTTTGGAATCGTTAATTTTCCTAAATTTTGTGTTAGATCGGGTTTATTAGTGTAAATCATACTTTTTTTGTAAACGTTAAATTCTCTAACATGTGTGTTAGACCGGAATTATTGGTGTAAACCATACGTTTTTTGTAAACGTTAAATTCTCTTAAGTAGAGTTTTTTTATGTCTTTAAATAAGAGTTTTATGTTACTTGATTAGAGTTTTATGTATCTAATTAAGTCTTTATTTAAAGTAGACTCTTCATCTACCCATGGATTGATATGAACAAATAAATCTTATAATGATTTTTATAATCATTTGTCTTCTAACATGTGTGTTAGAAACGTTCATGAAAAGCGTTAGTTTGGAAACAATTTTTTTAATTGTTTAGTTTCTAACGTGTGTATTAGAAATGACTTATTTATTTGAACCATATGTATGTTTTTAGCAAGTCGAATTAACATTTTGTGGAAATGTTAATACTTCTAATGTGCGCGTTATAATTTCTTTCATTTTTAACACGATTGTTAAAAATGGTTAAAATACAAATGCTTTGAAATGTTTTATGTAAACATTTTATATAAGTAATTTGTTGTAGCATCGATTTTAAGCTTGTATGGTTTAGAAATAAAATGTCATACATTAAAGTTGATGTTTGATTGGCTTCAAGAATTAAATCACCATAAAGTGATGGTGTAGTTATGTGGGATTTATCACCAACTTTAATTTGTGATTTCTAAATCCAATTGGTTATGTTATATATATATATATATATATATATATATATATATATATATATATATATATATATATATATATATATATATATATATATATATAGGCTAGGAGTTGGCTAGAAAGTCCAAATTTCCTAAAAAGTGTAGAAAGGCATAAAACACCAAATTGTCAACCATAAAACACACCAAAAACCCACAAATAACAACATGAAGATTAATAAAACATCATATATGTGGGTTGTGTTTTATGTTTTGGATGATAAGGCTCTGATTATCGAATAACAAATATTATTGTGTTTTATGTTGATTAGCATGTTGTGTTTTATATTCATAGTTCTACAATTGTGTGTTTTAAGTTTTTATGAACTATTATGGTTTGAATATGGTGTTTTAGTAATTTTCACTTTGTTATTTGTGGGTTTTAGGTGTGTTTTATGGCTGAAATTAGAGTGTTTTATGACTTTTTACACTTTTTAGGAAATTTGGACTTTCTAGCCGAACCCCACCCTATATATATATATATATATATATATATATATATATATATATATATATATATATATAAAATGACTTAAATTTTCTAACACGTGTGTTAGAAAATGTGTATCACGAATACAAGATTAGAGATTGTTCATAATGAACAGAAATGTTTTATGTAAACATTTAATTGCCTATGTGTGCATTAAAAATGATGAGAAATGGTTTATTTTATAAACTATATCTTTGGAAAACGTTTTATGTAAACGTTCGATTCTATAATGTGCTTGTTATAACATTTTTTCTAACATGTGTATTAGAAAACGTTTAGTACATGTGTAGTAAGACTAACAATGTAAAACCATTTGATATTTTGGGTTTTGGTATATGTTTTCAGAACCCTAATTGATATTATTAATATTGTATATTGCAAAATTAAGAAACTGTTTTGAATGATTTTTAAAACAAAGTTTTGCATAACATTGATAATTCAAATGGTTCACTACTCTTGCTAGAAGTAGCATATGGTGAATAAAGTAACAGTCTCGTAGATGTTATTTGGTGGAAAACAACTTCTTGTTGTTGTGAACAAATTTAATTGTTCAAGTTTATTATTTAAATGTAGCCTTTGTAACAACTTGTTGTTGTTTTGAGTAGAATTGTCCAAGTTTAAAGTTTCAAGATGAAATAGGGAACTTGTACTTATAAGTGCATGGAGTCTTATTGAGAGAGTACGTCAAGACATGCCATGGGACAATATCATTGAAAAGATTTCGGTCAGATTAGAAAGTGTTGAAGATAAAAGCACTTTGCTATTTGATGTCTATATATTGTCTATGCTTCCGTTTTAATTTCAAAAGTGATTGGCACTTCTGATTTAGTTTCCAATGTATTTTATTGTTTTGTGTTCAATATCTTCGGATAACACATGCAATTTTTTACAAATAAATAAATCACTAATGTTTGTGACGTATAAATTATTTTGTGGAAAATAATTATAACGCCAGTTATACATTGTTTAAAAGAATATGGTTTTAAACGGATAGTACATGAAAATACTTAGACATAAACAACTTAAGAGTTGTTACATTGGCTAAAAGTCAAAGACGAAACATCAATTGTATAACCGCATCATGAGTGAGTAATGAAAGAACGTAGTGAGTGTATTGAGATGAAATACACAAACGAGATACATGTCGATATACTTCATTAGAAGTCATTGAAAAATTCACAAGTGTGAATTCTAACATATGAAAGTAAAAGTGCTATATGTTATTGCATACCTTCAACAAATCTTATGAGATTTGTTTCGAGTGATCTATGCGTAGATGCGTCTACCACTTGATTATTGTTAGATCTATATGGAGCTTTTACCTTCATTTGGGAGAGCATCCTAAATATACATATCTCCTAATGAATAACAATAGATGTGTGCAAATCACTATGGCAAAATTATGAATGCCAGGTTGTTGAGTATCGATCTAGTTGACTCTATCTCACACATAATAGTGATTGGAGACAAGAAACATTCATCTTGTTGGTGATGAATGTGTTCACTAAGTGACTTGGATTAAGACTTATGTTTAAGTCCTTATGAGTCAATGATAAAGTGTTAGAGATCAAAGGTAAACAAGTTATGTTCCTTAAATGAATGATAAAATTTAGCTATGTGTTATATACGATAATTTGTGAGACCTTCCTAAATATTGATGTTTTAGGATTATGAACAAGTCTCAATATTTTGTCTTAACAAGGGATGAATGTTGCAAAGTGATATTATAATATCCTTAGGGTTGTGAAGAATCAAAATGATGCATCTTCTGTTCACATGCTAAAGTATTGTAGTCTAAAGCATGATAGACTCGTACTTAGTTAATTATGGGTCTTGACGGAGACTAATTAACTCTAAACATTCAAATGTGTATGAACACAAAAAGAATTTGTGTATAGACAAAGTTGAGGGAGAATTTTATTTCATTATAAGGAAAAGACATGTAACTTTTTAAGAGTTTGTTCGAAAAGCTAATGAGGAGAACTCATTGTCTTAGCTTATTCTAGATGTTAAATTAGAATTATTCTAAGTTGGTGACAAACTTATGACAATGGCATGTGTTGCTTTGGTCAGCTCAGAAGTTTATGTAAGCTAATGCAATATGAGTTGAATTCACTGATACAATGAGGTTGATCTTGTTCAATCATATGTGTATAAATGTCGTCATAAGTGATGTTACGGAAATGTTGATCAAATGGCAAGAAATGTGGGGGAGGATCCATTTAAGAAACAACCATATAAGGGTATGTAGAAATGGTTCTCATTAAACCATCTAGATGTTATCCAATAAAACTTAAATGTGGGGGTGTCTTGCATTTGTACCATAAAATTTTGGCAATAAGGATTTTGTAATCCAATCTAACATTGCAAACAGACGACTAAGTGGAGGACACAAATGTCGTAGTGCATAATGGAGATGTGTTTGCCTTAAATGATAAATGTATCAATCTAAGACAAATATTATAACTAGATTCAGGTGGCTACTGAGGTTATAGTCTTAGAAGTTGACAATAGGCAATGTTAACTTTCGAGTTACGAACACGTCATGACAATTGATCTCAACTGCAAAGTTATCTTTAGTGACTTGTCAAAGACAAAGATAATGTTATGGATCCAACAACCTAAGGGTTTATTAGAGATCAAGTTGTGGAATGAGACTAAAGCCCATGGAAAAAGGGTGTGTGAAGGAAACCTACCTTAGTTAATTGGAGATCCCAAGATCTAAGTTCAATAGGACAACAAATTCATATGCCTAAGGGTGGTCAGTGTGGGGGCATAGCTGATATGTATAAGCTTGTATATATGGTTATATATACCCCCTAAATGATAAAAAGGATGTTTAAATACGTCCTAGTTCATTCCTATGAAATTCAGTGACAAACTGTGAGGCTAAGCATATTATGTGGTAAATGATGTTGCGTAATCATGGTAACCACAATGCTTTTATTGATCTAAGGAGAATCACCTATGTTAGAGATAAGTGAGGTTGCTTCGAATGGAATTGGGGGCACAATTCCTAGAGCTTTCTCAGAACCAGAAAGTGTTCCACGACCATTATTGGACATGACTATGAGGGGATGACCCGACTAAGGAGAGTATTGTGTGAAGTGTATTGTCGTCTACACAAATGGGGGTTTGTTCAAGGACATCGTGTCTACAAACCGCTAGGAGGCTAAGTATGCTTCACAACGGAAAGTTCAAAGGGCCACCTACTTATCCGGCAATACTCAACTGTCGAGGTTCCATTGGAAACTTTGTGTGTTTTGATCAATCTCCATTTATGTGGGAGATTGTTGGAAATTTAGATATTATGAATGGATATTAATTTTGTGAGATTATAATTTAATGAAATTATAATTATTTACTAGACAATTCATATGGAACATAAACTCTTAAGTAGATTTTTTTATGTCAATTTGTTAGTTTTTTTTAGAGTTTATGTCTCTAATAAATCTCTAATTAAGTACTAGACTCTTCATATGGAACATAAACTCTTAAGTAGAGTTTTTATGTCAATTTATTAGTTTTTATTAGAGTTTATGTCTCTAATGAATCTCTAATTATGTGAGACTTTTCTCTACCCCATGCCTCTTGTATTAAAAGTAGGCTATGTGCCTAACTTGATGGGTTTTTATATATAAACTACAACAGAAAAGAAAAAATATAAGTAAAAAGATACAAGAAAGAGAGATGTATGCAGGAAGAGTCCTTGGAGAAGAAGTACTTGATGACCCATATATTGGGAACATATACAGATAAGTTTCTCTACACGATTCAACTACATTTCTATTCTTAGTTTCCAAAAGGTCTAATACTATGATTTTACTTGGTGTAACCTTGGGCGCGTGGCCTTCTCCGGCAGTACAAACTGCTTCGGCTATTGTACCCTAGGAGACAGGCGCGTCGTCTTTAGTAGAGGTGCAAAATCTGTTTTAAGGGAAGCCTGTTGAACACGTGCCTCAGCCACAACCGTCAACATTTGTTTGTTATTTTTGTAGGAAATTATTGTACAAGAAGACGTGGTTCAAGACCTCATTGAAGCCTACACAACGGACTGAAAACACAACGAACCATACAAGTAGACGCGGTTAAAGATCAAGTTGAAGACTTTATCTTTTGAAGATATTGGTTTGAATCGATTGATTTATTAAATATGTTGTAGTTCATATTTATTTTCGTTTGAATTTGTACACGGTTCATGTACTACAATTTCCCAAATATTTAAAGAGAGTATCTTTATTTTTTATTAGTTTTTTTAATAAAATTGTAACCCATTTCCTACAAAACTTGAAATATGTTTATCACAAAGTTAGAGTTATGAAATACTCATTAGAAAGGATTAGAAATAATATAAGATTGGCTTTTTATGTATGGGTTAACTTACTAGAGGATCAAGTATTATACGTGGGAAAAAGGGGGACTAAGGCTATAAAAGGTGTAAAGTAATAAAATTGCCCAGCTGCAGTTACCCAACCGTGTTAAGTTTGACCCGATCGGGTCAATGTTTAATTAAAAGCCCAGATGCAGTTACCCGACCGTGTTTAGTTCTGACCTTGGCGGGTCTGTGTTCTGTCCCAAATTTTATATATGGGCAAGATTGAGAGTTTATGCACAAGTAAGGGTTATCACTTGCTTGTATTGATTATGCTAAACCCTTGAGGGTATATAATCAACATGATTGCGTGGATTACACCTTATGACTTGTATGTTTGAATGTGTTAGGATGTAAAGTGTTAGTATGTGTGTAGATAGAAAGGAATGTATGAACGTGTTAGAATTTAGTATATGCAAACGTACGGAAATTTTATATATGTATACCTGGGTCTTAATGTGAATAAGATTTAATGATGCTAAACATGTTGCTATTGAGAATAAAACGAAATTGTTGGTGTATTAATATTGGACTCTCAAAGGTTCGGAACTGGAATTTAGTGATTGAACTCGAAAAGATAATCTGATAGATCAGTATATGAAGAAAGTCGTTTAATTGTTTATGTTTTTATTTGTGTATGATGTCACCAATTACTAATGATGTGGATGTATGTGGTGACTGCAAACTACATGGGCCATCATCATTATCATAAAGTGTAAAGTGTTGAAGATCGAATCAGATATGGATTGTACGGTAACATGGTCATGTAGTTTTGTAAATGTATGCTATATTTTATTTATTAAAGATGAATGAAGGATGAAAATTCTTATAAAATATTCGTTTAAAAATGGTTTCCAAGTACAACATAAAGTTAATATAAAGAATTTTTGGGTTTGCATTTCTGCTGTGCGTTTTTTGTTAAATCAGTTTTAGGTCTTACAATTATTAATATATCTAATCCTATTACTTTTTATCCACATTGTTAGGCTGAACGTAAACCGTGTTTATGTCAGCTTGGAGCTTGGCTTGTTTCTCATGTATCAAGGGTAACTCGTTCGTTTAGTTTAGTAGTAATTTGACGGTCCGACTCAACGACATCTTCAAGTATACGCCTTAGATGTTCGAAAACATTTATTTCTTTGTTCGAGGTTGGGATTAAAAACTTATAAATTTATGCATAAATTAGAATCTATTTTCAGTTTAAAAACAAATATAAAAAATAACACAAAACTGGTTTTCTATACGAAAGAAAGAGGCTTATGCACATCATTTTAGCCTTATGCTTTTTCGATGTTAATCGTCATTGCCAACAAAGTTGCCAACATGATTAAAGAGGAAACAAAAAACAACCAAAAAAGGAAAACCATATATAATAAAACGGGTCAACACATTAATGCTTATAATGTTGTTGTAATATCGTTTTTCTAGGCTTAGAAATCTAGGTTTAAGCAGTTACTTTTCTCAAGCCATCACAGTTTAATAAGCCCAAATCTTAAACTTAATAGCCTATTTACACGTTATGTAGCAATTGCCTAATTAGCAACTTTAAATATACACATTTATATATTATCAATTAGCAACAAAATAGTTGGGGATCACCTATACTAGGACAAAGCACCTTAACAACTATTGACACTCAAAGGCATGGCACGAATGCAATAAACATTTTCACGCCAAATGACACGCACCATCATAGATATCATACTTATAAATTACAATCACTCTCGGATGATCATAAAGGCCTTTTCATCGATAATCAAATTCCCAACAATATGGCTTTTAAAATGAAGCCAAAGGACAAATAAAATAACCTTCAATACCCAAAAAGGTACAACCTAATAAGCACCATGTACAACTAAAATAAACCAACACATAAGCATGTGGTACAACCCACCTATGCATGTTTATATTGCTAACTGATAATATACGCTGAAGCACATGCATAACAGTCTAAAGCAACCAAAGGTTGCAAACTGATAATATATAAATGAAACTCCATGTCGTGACGACCACAAGTAAACCATACAAAAGGCAGGAAACCAAGCTCAGAAGCTCTAGATGGCGGCAATAAATAATGCCATGCCAAATCTTAAGCATCGTCATAGCATTACTTCATATGAATATCAAAACCATCTTCATTTTCATCGAGATAAGAACTAAACATTTACCTAGAAAATGACCATAAAAAACATAAATTAGATATGGTTTACCCAAAGATTCTCGGATGAACATTTCTGTGCCATCTTCATAGACATCAAATTATAAAGTAAACAAAAGGTCACAATAACATAAAGGTTCAAAGACAAAACCTGTAGGTAACCTGAACCAAAGACAAAAATGTGAAAACCTAAACAACAACAAAGAAATAGAACAAACTCCCAGGGGAGTGAATCACAACCCCTTATCCATCAAAACAACCACATGTAACCACAATGTCTTCAAAGTACCACTTAAACAACGAAACCCAAAAACGGTCAGAAAAACAACCACAAATAAACCGTCAAAACCATAGAAATTTTAGGCTAAACGAAGTGTAAACATACAAAAACAAAGAACAACGGTCGTCTGTCAACGGCGATCGGAGTATGCGGCCGGACGGTCGGGTTTTAGAGACGGAGGTTTAGGGGCAGAGGCGGAGGTGCATCGATGGGGGGGGGTGGAGAGGCAGAGAGTCGGTGTTAGATAGAGAAAGATGGGGCTTCAAAATGAAGCCAACCAACAAATAAAACAACACTATATACCCAAATTAATAACAACGCAATAAACACATTGTACAACACTCATAAACCTAACCTATCAAACAAGCATGTGGTACAACCCACAATTACCTACTTATATTGCTAATTGATAATATATAAATTTTTAATATTGTTCTATATTTTAGAATAGACAAAAAGAGAAAAAGAAATGGGGCCAAAAACTATACATTTTCTTCAAATAAAATCTTTATGAAAAAATGACTATTTTTCTCATCTGGTAGTAAGTATTTCAAATAAGGAAAAAAAATTATAGCCACAAACTATGCATCTGTTCATATACCATCATAAAAAGAAATATACAATCATGCATAATGTTAATAAAATAAAGTAGATGCGTGAAAACAAAAGAGATATGTGAGAAAAGGTGAGTATTCGATAAAGAAAAATCAATGTATACTTTAGATGCGTGAAAACAAAAGAGATATATTAGAAAAGGTGAATATTCGAAAAAAAATCCATGTATAAACTCGTATAAAAATTGACCATTAAAACATTTTTTTTTATAATATAAAACATAAGGCGAAAAGTCGAAATAAAAATTTAACCGTCAAATGGCTTAGATTATGTTTTGTGGAGAGGTGAAAGGGGTGTGGTGCCTCTACCACGGAAACGTGAAGGTGCGGAACACCTTCCCTCTTGGGCATGATCATGGTTTGGTGGGGAGAAAGGCGGTGAGCTTCACGTGGCGTGAGGCAATATTGTTTTATTTCTTTTATATAATTTGTTAATATACAAATCAGTAATTTGGCTAATCTTATTTATTTTTTCTTATCACTTTATCTCATACCCTATCTCATACATTTAATATTACCATACCTTAACTTAGCGAAAAATAAAACTACTCATAAATATATGCAGGTAAAGTAACATTACAACACTTTTTTTTCACCTTTAGTATTATCTTAATATATATACACCCTTGATGGTTTTTGAATCAAATCAAATAAAAAAAAGGAGAAAAGTGTCCGGATAGTCCTTGTAGTTTGCCCAGATTTCACCTATAGTCCCTACATTTTTAAAATTACAGCTATAGTCCTCAAGTTTTGCAAATTCGTTCTCGGATAGTCTCTAAAGCGGATGCAGGTTTGTTTTTTCAGTTAAGCCGGTGTGAAATGACCGATTTACTCTTAATGTAAAACAAAATAAATAAATTAAGTATTATATATATGAGCCCCACTTCTTATAATATTATATATATCACATATACGAGACATCTCTCTCTCTACTCTCTCTCCTTTAACAAACCCACCACCACAACCATCTCCATCGCCGCCATCAGTACTCAGCCACAACCACCATCACCACTGCCACAATTACCCCCTACCACAACCACCACCGCCATCATCACCACTGCCACAACCACCCTCCGCCACAACCACCACAGCCTCCATCATCACCACCCCGCCATTACCACCAGTGCCACCATCATCACAACCGCCATCACCACTCGTCTAGACAAAAGAAAATTTCAGCATCTGGTTGTAGAAATAACGACAATTTGTCAACCATGAAGTCACTGTAGCCGTAGCCGTTGCCAAAATCGTTAGATATCTGGACTTACCGGCTGTGTTTCCGCCGTTACCGCTACACCTACTACGGCAGTTACCTGTACGATTACTGTTTCTCCTATTCCTAGATCTGATATTGTTACAATACAGAGGAGATTTATGTCGTTGGATGAATCTACACGGTTGTTTCAACGATTGTGGACGAATGAAGATGAAATTGTACGGTTAATGTTTCTTCTCTTCCTAGATCTGATATTTTATCATCATCATCATCATCATCATGATACGAATCAATGTGTTGTGAATAATCCGTTTCATCATTATCATGTTACGACGACGTGTTGTGTATATGTGTTTGTATTGATGTGTCTGGGTGTCTAGGTAGAGGATTATTTAGTTTTAGGTGTGTGTGTTTAAGTTTTAAACGAGAATGTGTCGCAACCCCCGACCCCTGCCCGGGAGCGGGTGCCGCGAGCCAGTCAGATGGTATCGGTGTTTATTAATTTGGCAGCGGAATACATCAGGACCGTAGTTAGGAATTATTTTTATCAGAGTTAAACACCAAACTTTTTATAACAAATCATTGGGATAAAACCTAAGTTCATTTGACAAAACATTTGTAGGGGTAAAGACTAATTATTGAAAACAAAAACTCCTTTTTATTTAGGTAACTTTTATAGCCCCTTTTCCAAGCCTTTAGTGCTCTCCAACTGGCTTCTATTGGCTTTCACATTTTGTTACCTGAACCGCGTTTTAAAAAGGTTTTATCAGCAAGAAATACTGGCGAAAGCATCCCAGTTTAATTAAAACAGTTTTACAACTTTACAGTATTGAGGGCATCCACAATTAAATTTGTTTATATCTACTCAATTACTCATTCAGTACTATCAACATCTGACTTGTGGGTCATATTACTCATTGGCTAACTCTTTGTCCAATGGTAACGTCTTTCACATTTTGTATACAAAACCCCAACATACCGACAATAATTGTAGAATCACAAATACTCAATTACTGTTAAGTGTAATTTAAAACATTTGAGGTTTTAGTCAAACATTTTGACTCACAAAAGATTTACAAAAAGAGAATGTACTCACATTGTTTACTTAGGTAAAACTAAAGCTTCCTGGTGTATCTCCTGGTTATTATCTATTAAAATTAAACAATGCACACGTGTTAGTAAAATAACCCAAATCACATTATCCGTACAACTCGAGACAGAACTCCAATGACTGAGTCAGGCAGAGCCTTGACATGCATTACGGAGTCCTAGATCAATCGGGTGTAACACGAGACAAAACTCCAACGACTGAGTCAGGCAGAGCCTTACGTGCGTTAAGGAGCTCTAGATCGATTGTGTAGGGTAACAAGCAGGGTTATAATACTTACAACGAGGCAGAGCTTCGCTTTATAGGGTATTATACCCGAGTATTATAATTGCCTAGAGAATTGAGAGAGATTTCAGAATTTGAACGTTTTGCAAATGAGGCCTGAAGCCTCTATTTATAGGCTGGTCGAGGGGCGGCTCGCGGCCCGCGAAGCCCCTCTCTTATTCTTTCGCGGCCCACGACAAAGGTAGACTAGGCTGTAGGCTTGGTCAGTCAGCGAATATAGCCTTGCCACGTGTTGACACGTGGCGGCATGGGTGTCCGGCAAGCAACGAGGGCTCACGCCCCGCGAGAGACCAAGGGGGTCCGGGTCGCGGCCCGCGACAACCCCATATTTTTGTTTTTGTTTGATTTTTATAAATATTAAGGTATTTAAGGCCGTTTCTCGCATACGGGGTATATTTTAGGACGTTTAGGGTCACATTTAAGGGTTCTAGGAAGGTTGTTATATCCTCCCACCTTGTTTTAGATCTCGTCCTCGAGGTCTACTGGAACAAGTGTGGGTATTTCTTCTGCATTTCTGACTCGAGCTCCCAAGTGTATTCTGGTCCTTTCTTGGAATCCCATTTCACTTTGACCAAAACTAGTCTCTTGTGTTTGAGGCTCTTGATCTTTCTATCTTCAATCTGAATGGGTTTCTCGATAAACTTAAGTTTCTCATTTACCTCTATGTCCTTAAAGGGTATCACTAATGATTCATCTGCTAAGCATTTCTTGAGATTACATACATGAAACACATCATGTATTCCTGCCATTTCCTCCGGCAGTTGTAGCTGATAAGCTATGGGTCCTATTCTTCTAATAATCTCAAAAGGTCCAACGTACCTAGGGCTTAGCTTTCCTCTTTTAATGAATCTGACTCTTCCCTTCCATGGAGAAACTTTTAATAATACCTTATCTCCTACTTGAAATTACAAAGGTTTTCGTCTGTTATCTGCATAACTCTTTTGACAATCTCGTGCTGCTTTTAGTCTTTCCTTAACTTGAATTATCTTGTCCGTTGTTTCTTGCACTATCTCTAGTATAGATAGTTGCTTTTCTCCAATTTCTGCCCAACAGACCGGAGTTCTGCACTTTCGTCCATAAAGTGCTTCAAATGGTGCAACATTAATACTCGAATGATAGCTGTTATTGTAGGGAAATTCTATTAATGGTAAATGATCGTCCCAATTTCCTCCGAAATCAATTACATAGGCTCTAAGCATATCTTCCATTGTTTGTATTGTCCTTTCGCTTTGTCCGTCCGTTTGTGGATGATAAGTTATGCTTAGATTTAACCTGGTTCCCATCGCTTTTTGGAAACTTGTCCAAAAATGAGAAGTAAAACAGCTATCTCTATCAGATACGATAGATAAAGGAATTCCATGTAATGAAACTATTTCATTTACATATAGCTTGGCTAATTGTTCCATACTTAAAGTTTCCTTCATTGGTAAGAAATGAGCAGATTTGGTCAATCTGTCTACAATCACCCAGATTGTATCATTTCCTTTTCTTGACTTGGGTAATTTGGTAACAAATTCCATTGTTATCAATTCCCATTTCCATATTGGCATCTCTAATTGTTGCAATAATCCTGAGGGTTTCTGATGCTCAGCTTTAACTTGTGAACATGTTAGACATTCAGCAACGTAGTTTGCTATATCCCTTTTCATTTCTATCCACCAGAAATTCTTTCTTAGATCTTGATACATCTTATCACTTCGGGATGTATCGTATATTTAGACTTATGAGCTTCTTCTAGAATTCTGTGGCGTAGGTTTCCTTGTTTAGGTATCCACATCCTTTTCTTATGTAACTTCCAAATTCCATCCGATCCTTGTTCTAATTCTTTAATCATTCCTTTTAAGCCTTCAGCATCGTCCTTGAATGATGTTTCCTGTACCTCTCTAATTTGCCCATTTAAATCTATCTGCAGATTTAATTTAAGAGAGCGTACCCATTTCGGCTTCTCATGATACTTTCGACTTAAAGCATCAGCTACTACATTTGCTTTTCCTGCATGATACTGGATATCACAATCATAATTACTAAGAACTTCCATCCAGCGTCTCTGTCTCATATTTAATTCTTTTTGCCCAAAAATGTATCTTAAACTCTTATGATCTGTGAAGACAACAAAATTATTTCCATATAAATAGTGTCTCCAAATCTTAAGGGCAAAAACTATGGCTCCTAATTCTCTTCATGTTTCTTAATTGGTCTAGAGGCATAAGCTATAACCTTTTGACGTTGCATCAACACATATCCATATCCTAACTTAGACGCATCACAATAGACTATAAAGTCTTCAGTTCCTTCCGGTAATGCGAGTATGGGTGCGTTGGTTAACCTTTGCTTAAGAATTCTAAAAGCTTCTTCCTGTTTTGGTCCCCATTCAAACTTAACTGATTTACAGGTCAGTTTTTAATGGAATGGCTATCCTAGAGAAATCTCGGATAAACCGTCTATAATATCCTGCCAGTCCAAGAAAACTTCTTACTTCTGTTGGCGACTCAGGGACTTTCCACTTAGTAATCGCCTCGATCTTTGTGGGATCCACATGAATTCCTTCATGATTAACCAGATGTCTAAGGAATTGCACTTCTTGTACCAAAATTCACATTTTGAGAATTTAGCATAAAGATTTTCTTTTCTCAATGATGTCAGAAGTGTATGCAGATGTGCTGCATGTTCCTCTTTACTCTTAGAGTAAATTAGAATATCATCTATAAAGACAATTATGAATTTATCCAAGTATGGTTTACATATCCTGTTCATCATGTCCATAAATGCGGCTGGGGCATTGGTTAAACCAAATGGCATGACGGTAAATTCATAATGACCGTACCTTGCTCTGAAGGCAGTTTTAGGAATGTCCTCTTCCTGTACTTTCAGTTGATGATATCCTGAGCGTAAATCGATCTTAGAAAAGAATCGAGCTCCTTGAAGTTGATTGAATAGATCATCAATTCTCGGTAGTGGGTACCGATTCTTAATCGTAACCTTGTTCAATTCTCGGTAATCAATGCACATACGCATCGATCTGTCTTTCTTCTTAACAAACAACACCGGTGCTCCCCACGGTGATGAACTTGGTTGAATAAAGCCTTTGTCAAGAAGTTCGTCTAATTGTTTCTTCAGTTCCTGCATCTTTGTTGGTGTTAATCGATATGGTGCTTTGGTAATCGGTGCCGTTCCTGGTATTAGCTGAATTCTAAATTTAAGCTCTCTATCGGGCGATAATCCAGGTAACTCTTCTGGAAAAACATCTAAGAATTTAGATATCACATGGATATCTTTTAATTCTTTTCCTTTAGTATTGATGATTACAGAAATCATATATACTATTCCTCCCTTCCTTTCATAACTTGCAGCTTTCATCACAGAGAAGAATTTTGTCGATCTGGTTGGCTTATTTCCTTTAATTGTGATCTTTTCACCTGTTGGTGTACTTACTTGTACTGACTTTTGATCATATAAAATACTGGCACGATTGGCTACCAACCAATCCATTCCTAACACAACATCGAATCCGGCTAGATTCATTGGATAAAGGTTAGCAAAGAAATGATGGTTCAGGATTTCTATTCTTGCTTCCTGCAAGATCTCACTAATCTTAATGGATTCTCCATTTGCTGTCTCTACCAAACAATCTTGTTGAAGTTTGGTTATAGGTTGGTCGAGAAGTTTGTAGAAAGAAGTATTGATAAAACTTTGGTTTGCACCAGAGTCAAATAATACTTTGGAAAATATATTATTAACTAAGAACGTACCAGCAATCACACCCGGAATCATCTTGGCTTCCTCCGATGTCAGAACAAACGCTTTGGCATTCTTCTTATGTCCTTCAGTTATCTTAGCCATGTTGGTTGTGGCTAGAGCTAGTTTTGGACAGTTCAGTCTGATGTGCCCAGTTTCTCCACAATTGAAACATATCCTATTGCTAGGTTTCTTCCTACAGTCTTCTTCCTTGTGTCCAGATATTTTGCAAAAGTTGCAGTATATGGAGCATCTTCCAGAGTGCTTTCTTTTGCAATACTTACAGTAGGGTGTAGAGGAAGAATCTGTACTTTTCCCACGGTTGGTATTATCGTAGCGAAATTCCTGGGTAAGCTTTTGAGCTAGGTTCTTTCTCTGGTTTTCCCCTAGGTTCGTACCAGTTCATTAGTCAGGGTATTGGCTAGTTCTACTGCTTCTTCTATAGTTTGTGGTCTAGTTGCCTTGACTACGTGTTTAATCTCACTAATTAATCCCCAAACGTAACGGGAGATTAACACTGGTTCAGGTGAGGCTAAGGTTGGCACTATTCTAGCATATTCAAAGAATATGGTAGTGTAACCTTTGCAGTCTATCCCAGTCATTTTAAGATTTAGGAACTTATTGGCGATTTGTTCCTTTTCATTAGGGGGACACAATTTTCTTTCAACCATTTCCTTAAAGTTGATCCATTCCATATTATAAACTCTGTCACTTCCCCTAGACTAGAGAATAGTATTCCACCATTCTAAGACTGCATTTTTGAAAAGATTATAAGCAAACATAATCTTATCTTCGTCTGCACATTTACTTATTTTTATGACTGCTTCGCTCTTTTCTATCCAACGTAGTGTTGCAATGGCTCCTTCATTGCCTGAGAATTCTATTGGTTTGCAGGCCAAGAATTCTTTATAAGAACAACCGTAAGAGGCGGTTCTTCTTCTTTTAGGAATTGGAGCTTGGATTATTGGTCCGTTATTATCGTTCACATTGTGACTTGGCTCAGTGTGTTGGCGTTTACTTCAATTTGTAGATTTATTTTCTGCTGCTTTAATAGTGTTGATAATATAAGGCATATCATCTATAATTCATTGTGCTACTATATGTTGGATGGCACTATTATCTATTTGGTTTCCGTTATTCTCATTATTCTGGTTTTCCTGATTTACTTCGTTGTCCATCTGAATTGTGAACATTTATCAGGTGTTAATTATTATAGAATAAATTTAGTACAAATATTTATACATAATCACACAAATAAATTGATTAAAAACGTCAAACATTGCGACTTTTACTCTCTCTCTCTCTCTATATATATATATATATATGCATTGGTTACATACTACAGCTGAAAATAAAATATACTAGTAGTTATGCATCCATATCTATTTTAGTCTACATAGTCTAGTTTTTTTTATCAAAATACAAAATTACACATATATCTAGGTAGGGGAAGGTTCATTTGAGAAGAAAATTTAATTGAGAAGAAAAAGAATAAAGGGTAATTTTGTAAAACATTAAATAGTTTTTTCACTTAACTTATTTATTATCATTTTTTACTAATTAATTAGTCATAAAGACTATTATTCTCGACACTAACTTTTTTTTGTCTACACACATCAAAAGTTATCCTACATATTTCGAAATTCATCCTACACGTTTAAATTTATCTTACACAACTTGTAAATATGTCCTACACAACTCGTAATTTATCCTACACTTTAAATTATTTTATTTTATTTTTTTTTGAAAAAAAAAATATATATTTTGAAGATAAGTTACAAAAAATTTAATGTATTAGCTATTAAAGAGGAAGACTACAAATTAATGACCTATGTAGATTTACCAATGTATCCTTGTAGTAACATTAAATACTTATATTAAATGAAGTAAAATAAAACATTTTAATTATTGGTTGAAGTTTGTTCTTTTTTCTTCTTACAAAAAACTTCTTCTCATTTGAACTCTCCACTATCTAGGTTTTATTCTAGGTATCATGTATCTAATCATGTATATCGCGCTCGACATGCTTCCACATAAGCTTCTCTCCTATTTGACGAATTCTATCTCCTTCTTCCACTAATTCGTCACCATATGAGCGAAGTTCTTCCAAATTTTCTTGGCTCATAGGTGGCATAGGTACTGGTACTGAATCAGGGTGTCAAGGAATAGCGTGTCCATAAGGGTATGGATTGTGTATCACACTCTGCTTCCACCAGTCGCTGTGCCAAAAGGGGTCTAAAGGGTTAAGGTCAGTGTACTGAGCTATAGGGTTTGATGAGGGAATTCTGGGAATCTCATAGGGATCTATATCTGGGATTGGAAACTGGTCTTCCTGGTCGGGTTCTAGCATTTGTTGGTCTGGGAATAAAGGTAACAGTGGTGGTTCAGCTATTTGGTTTAGGTTAGAGTCTACTGCTGTAGTGGCTAGCATATGGAAATCTGCCAACTGTCTATCTAGTTCCTCTTCCCATGGTGGCCTATTGACTGTTTCCTGAGTTTGTGCATTTGCCTCCCTATTAGCTTTGACTATCGCTCTCTGTTGTTGTAACTTCTTCATTCTCTTTCTTCTTTCATGTGCTCCTCTATTAAACCAACATCACTTTTTTAAAAGGTTCCTCAGACTGTGCCTTAAAAATAAATATCCCTTCCTCAGTATCGGCTGAGTATCCTGAGGGGTTTGGCTGAGATGAGGTTCCTTCATCTTTTGGTGGACTAGCTAATTGACGATAAGCGTCCAACGTACCTTGCTTACTGATAATGTAAACTAACAAATAGTCAAATAACACAAAATAATATTTACACGTAATCACATAAATTATTTCCTAACACAGAATTTAAGTGTCAGCAGAACACTTCATTGGCTTAAACCAGTGGCTGTAGCTCTGATACCACCTCTTGTCGCAACCACCGACCCCTGCCCGGGAGCGCGCGAGCCAGTCAGATGGTATCAGTGTTTATTAATTTAGCAGCGGAATACATCAGGACCGTAGTTAGAAAATATTTTTATCAGAGTTAAACACCAAACTTTTTATAACAAATCAATGGGATGAAACCCAAGTTCATTTGACAATACATTTGTAGGGATAAACCCTAATTATTGAAAACAAAAACTCCTTTTTATTTAGGTAACTTTTATAGCCACTTTTCCAAGCCTTCAGTGCTCTCCACCTGGCTTCTATTAGCTTTCACATTTTGTTACCTGAAACGCGTTTTAAAAAGGTTTTATTAGCAAGAAATACTTGCGAGTGCATCCCAGTTTAATCATAACAGTTTTACAACTTTACAGTATTGAGGGCATCCGCAGTTACATTTGTTTATATCTACTAAATTACTTATTCAGTACTATCAACACCTAACTTGTGGGTCATATTACTCATTGGCTAACTTTTTGTCCAATGGTAACGTCTTTCACATTTTGTATACAAAACCCCAACATACCGGCAGTAATTGTAGAATCACAAATACTCAATTACTGTTAAGTGTAATTTAAGACATTTAAGGTTTTGGTAAAACATTTTGACTTACAAAAGATTTACAAAAAGAGAATGTACTCACATTGTTTACTTAGGTAAAACTAAAGCTTCCTGGTGTATCTCTTGGTTATTATCTGTACAACCCGACTTTCCGGGTCATTACTATCACTGTCATTTCTTGCTTAATTGCTTGTACTCTCGAGATTTCAATTATCGCTATCGGTTAACTATTTTAAACTATGTTTTCAAACGCTTTATTAAAACGCTTGTTACAACCCTTATTCAAAACACAGTTATCGCAACTAAACGCTATTTATAACGCTTACTATTTAAACGCATTTTATCGCTTGTTTAGACTAAACGCTATCGATACGCAAACTCGAAACGCAGATTTAAATTTATGCATTTTAGTTGTTATGTGTGTTATTGTGTGATTATTTGTTTAAATGTTATGTGGTTATCAACGCAACGCTTACACGCTTAAATGCTTACTCGCAACTCGCTTAAACGCAACGCAACGCAACGCTTAACACACGAAACGAAAGTTGGAAAACTAACTCGCACAACGCGGCTGATCGAATGGGCACCCGATCGAATGGACATCCGCTCGGATAACCATTCGACCGAAAGGTCATCCGACCACTGCCAATTCGCGCACCGACTTAAACCCTCTCTCTCGCCTATAAATACTACCTGTACACTCCCTTTCACTGATTTGACACCTCCATCTGACCACCCGCACTCAAGTCACTCTCAAGCACTTTTTCTCGCGATTCAAGGCTATTTCGTAAGTATTTTTCCTCAAATCTTGTACAATCATCATCACTAAACACTTCTACATCATCTTCTCCATCAAAATCACACATTTTCTTCTCGAAATCGCCAGATTTGGACTCCTTGAAGGTGGTTCTTACTCAGTTGCTTATGCAAACTATTGTGAGACATCATCTCATCAAGATTGGTTCAGATCTAAAGGATTTCCACACTTTTAACTTAAATCTCAACAAGATTTCAACATTTTTCAAGTGTTTTGAAACTTTTCTTCAACTTTCTACACAAAACCGATGGAATCTTGACTCATTCAGACTCTCTACTCATTTCCTAGTTGAGAGCCGGCTTGAAAATGGATTTCCACCGGAGGGATGACCGATTAACGGGTTGAACATGAAATTTCACCAAGAACAGTCGTCTGTCCGAAGGGGTGATTCCCATCCGATCGAATGAACTGAAATTGGTATGTTTCCATTGTTTGACATGTCATCACGTCGTCTCTGTTAGACTTCAAACGCACACTTAGAAAATTTTACAAAGTTTTCAAAATAACAGATTACCCACTCTAATGATCATCCGATCGGATGACCATCCGATCGAATGATCATCTGACCGGATGACCTGCCCCCTTATAATTTTCATTACTTAAATGTTTTAACAAAACTTCGAATTTCAATGATTTACAAACAAACACACTCATTCGAATGGACATCCATTCGAATGGTCATCCACTCGGATGACCATCCGACCGGATGACCAGCCGTTCGGATGGGTTAACCCCATTCGTTCGGATCACCATCCAAACACTCAGCACATTCTACACTCTGTTACGCACTATTTAACGCTTACGCTACTGTTCTATACTCAGGCTAACTCCAACGCGCTCGCTTCAATCCAATCAAGGCTGTGTTTACTTGTTAAACACATACTGTGAGTATACTCCAACCCATTTTCATTTAACGCACTTTTGGGTGTTACATACGTTCCCTATCAAAACACAACAACACACAACGCAGACACTTTTAACGCTAACCATTCCCGCATGCTATACGTGTACTTTAAATGCTTATACTATGCTATACAGTGTTACACTATACCACCTCTAGCAACGATAGTACTATAGTTTGGACTCAGCACCTGTCGTGGACAGGGGTTGCTAGGGATAACATCTCTTTACTTCACGTGTTCGCTGAACATGTGTCGCGCATACTCTAAAACGCAGTCTTGTGGTTAAGTGTGAACATAGTTTTGATAGTTACTTGCATCGCCCGTTACGTGTTACGTGCTGGTTATGCGTCAAACGCTTTCACTACTATATGCTATCCAAACTTGTGTACTCATCTTTACATTTTATGTATTGACTTTTTTTTTAACGTATGTGACAGGTTGATAGGATGCTATGCTGTGATGAATCGAGTAGGAAGTCTTGAAACCCGCTAAATAAAATCTGAGTTGTCGGAATAGTATTTGTTTATGAGACTCGCTATCTGTAATGACTGTAATTGCTTTATATGTTAGTAGTATCAGATATTAACGTTAAATATATTGTCATTTAATAGTTGTTATGGATTCTCTTGAACAATTTGTTTCGCTCAGTGCCACGCCCCGATGTTTCCGCCATCGGTTGGGGTGTGACAGATTGGTATCAGAGTCATACATATAGGGAATTAGGTCGAGTCTTAGGATTGACCTAGTCTATAGTCTAAGTACCAACAGACCAGCTTGTACGAACCCAGTAGGGGTTTTGTACAAGCCTACTCTTGATACTCTCATTCGAACTCGCAGAAACTACACCTTCGTGCGAACACCGCATACCACAGCTTCGTACGAAGAAGGCCTTTCCTAAGGCTGAAAACTATTTTGGCCTTTCCTAAGGCTAACACAATACACACGTTTTCAAAAATACTCGCATAACACCACCGAGTGATTGAGTCGAGATTAGGTGTGAAAACCAGGAACTCTCGATAAGATCGCTCACTCTACGCATATTTTTACTCTCAGCATGAGAACCTCTGTTGAGTTAGGAGTGACATCCATATCTCGACAGAAATCTCCATCTCTATCTCATGGTTTTACCACACCTATAGGAACGAAGTTGTTAAGTTAAGGGTGAAACCCGCATCTTAATGATCAGTTCCACTCTACTTTGATTTTACAAAACTCTCACCAAAATCTCGATTGTTCTGATGACTCGAGTCACGTAATAATTGGAAGGATGAGTGTCATTCGCCGCATTGCGGCGAGAGTACAGTCTATTAGGCTAGAGCGTGTACTCGGAGTCGTTGTGAATAATTGAACCACTTTGGGTAGTCGATGTCTAACACCCAGGGCGCTCTGTTTCGATACTGAGCCCGCAAGCCGCCGATTTCACACGTTATCGATTTTATGTGTTTATATGTTATATGTTTTGATATTTTTGGAGAATTTTATGCTTTATCGCTTTCTTGCTCCTCGCTTTACTAAACGTGCACAACTCGCACAGCTCTCGAACCTAAAACGCTAACTAAACGCAGACAAACTATGCACTCTCGCAATGCCCCCGCTTATGATGCTCGCTATACTACTTGCAACGCTACTCGCTAACGACTCGCGAACACGCTATCCCTTGCAACTTCAGGCAGCGTAGCACAAAGCTTTGAAAGATAGGTGAATACGTGCAAAATATGTAGGTGAATACGTGCAAAATATAGGTGAATACGTGCAAAATATATGCTTACGTGGATTATGTGCTCCTACGTGCTTATGTGCTTATGTGCCTATGTGGTTTATGTGCCTACGTGTTTATGTGCCGACGTGTTCCTATGCTTTACCTAATAATAATAATAAGTATGTTTGTTAAACGCTGAACTTTTCAAAACTAAGCCCGGTATAATCAAATCTCGTCTAAATCATATGACGATGTCTGCTGCAGACAATGTCGTCATTTGGTTCTCACACTTCACGCGCCGCTCGATGTAACCATGCTGACAAGCGTATCGCTTCACTGGTAGCCAAGGAAATGGCTAAAGTCATACCTCGGATCGTTAGTGAGATCAACGAGGTTAGCAGCAAATCATCTGTCGAGTCAAAGAGCGACACGCCTAAAGCTCCTTTTAGCTTCAAACAATTCAAGGCCCGCGGTTCTGCTAACTTCACTGGTGAAGACGGACCCAGTGCCATGTTCCAGTGGTTTGACTCTATCGAAGTCACCTTTAGGCGAAGCAGATGCCCAGAAAATCTGCGCACTATGAACGCTACTGGAGTTTTTCAGTCCAGGGCTCTGGATTGGTGGACTGCTGAGCGCAACAGGCGCGGTAATGATACAGCTTATGGCCTATCATGGGAAGAGCTCAGGGAGCTTATGATGAAGGAGTTTTGTCCTCCTCATGAAGTGCAAAAGGTGGAGAATGAATGCTGGCATATCAAACAAGATGGAGGTGACAACGCTGGTCTCACCGCTCGCTTCAAGCAGCTCAGTATTATCTGTCCTGTTAAGGTGGCAACACCTGAGATTACGATCAAGAAGTACATTCGTGCTCTGCCCGATTGTGTTGCCGATTTTGTTCAAGTAGCGAAGCCTGCTACTATTGAGGAAACCTACCAACTCGCAGCTGGGATCAACGATAAGCGAGTCTTAGCTGGGTATTTCAAAACCTCAACCAAGAGCCTCAATCAAGCAACTGCTACTCCCGCTACTGAAACTGCAGCACCTCAAGTTTCAAAGTCTTCACGCCAAGGACGCAAGTGCAAGGGTAACAACAACACGAACTACGCTACTACTGCCGCTCCTCTCAACACTGTTCCCATACAACCCAGCAACCAGAACCGCCAAGTGGCAGCACCTATGACCAACGCACCGCCTGCTAAGCGTGCGTATACTGGTGTTCATCCTTTGTGCCCAACTTGCACCCACCATCACCCTGCAGGGGTGAACTGTCGTTTCTGTGAAAACTGAAAAGTGCAACATTTATGGGCATTTTACCAGCTCATTGCCGTTCAGGCCCACGCCAACAAGCTCAAGCTCCTCCAACACCACAACTCAACCTCTTGCTATCCAGGGTAACCAAGCAGCTCCTGCGCCCGCTGTTCATGCACGGGCCTTCTACTTTTGTGGTGACCCGAATCATTTTGCTAACGTCTGCCCGAATCGCGTTGTGAAACAAGAACCGCAGCCACAACCACCACCGCAGCAGCAGCAACAGCAGCAGCCTCAGCAGCAGCAGCAACCACAACAAGCAGCCCGCGGAAGAACCTTCAATATCAATGTCCGTCAGGCTCAGATTGACAACAATGTTGTCAATGGTACGTTCCTTGTTAACGGTATTTATGCTTCGTGTTTATTTGATACTAGAGCCGATAACTGTTTTTTGTCGTCTGAATTCGAAAAGCTCCTAAAACGCAAACGCGCTAACCTCCCAACGACGTTCGACGTAGAAATTGCCACCGGAAGAACCGTCACCGTCAGCTCCGTCCTACATGATTGTACTCTTGAACTCAACAACCACGTTTTCCCGATTGATCTTATACCGATGCAACTTGGTAGCTTCGATGTCATAGTAGGCATGGATTTTCTTCATGAAAATCGTGCTGAAGTAGTTTATTTTGAAAAGATGATTTGCTTCTCTCTTTCAAACGGTGATCAACTCTGTGTCTATGGCGAAGTATCCTCGAAAGAACTTAAACTTATGTCGTGCATTCAAGCAAGAAAGTATCTCCGAAAGGAATACTTGGCTTTCTTAGCTCATATCATAGTAGCGGAGAAGGAAAAGAAGCCGATGGAAAAGGTACTTGGGGTTTGTGATTTTCCTAATGTCTTTCCTGACAATTTACCCGGTTTACCCCCGACTCGTGATATCAATTTTCGTATCGACCTCATTCCTGGAGCTAACCCTGTCGCTAAAGTCCCTTATCGCCTCGCACCGTCCGAAATGCGTGAACTTTCTAGTCAACTCCAGGAATTACTTGATAAAGGCTTCATAGGCCCTAGCACATCCCCATGGGGTGTGTCTGTCCTTTTTGTGAAAAAGAAGGATGGATCGTTCCGAATGTGCATCGATTATAAGGAACTCAATAAGCTTACTATCAAGAGTCGCTATCCTCTACCTCGAATCGATGACTTATTTGATCAATTGCAAGGCGCTACGTGTTTCTCTAAGATCGATCTACGCTCTTGTTATCATCAACTGCTAATTCAGGAGGAAGATATCCCTAAAACCGCTTTTCAAACCCGTTATGGCCATTATGAATTCGTGGTCATGCCCTTTGGTCCTACAAACGCACCCGCGGTCTTCATGGATTTGATGAACCGTGTGTGTAAACCCTATCTTGATCGCTTCGTTATCGTGTTCATCGATGATTGTTGGTCCCAGTTTGGACTTAAAAACTTCTTTTCACGTAATATGGCAAGTGATTTCAACAAATGTGAAAATAGTATGCGGAAATAGAAATCAGACTTTCAAGAAACAAGACCTACAGAATTTTCAAGTTCATATCACTTTGAAACAAAATGGTTTACAAGGTGATTGTAAGATTATTAACTATTACAAATGAATACTTGTGAATTCTAAGGTAAAAGGACAATGGAGTTTGTAGTATGTATTGAATGCTAAGCTTAACTCAATTGTTCTTTGCTTGATGAGCCTTCTATTTATAGACAGATTGAATACATGAATAAACATTTGTTTATTCATGCTTAAGTCCTCCAAAAAGTAGCTTCTTGACATATTCATTGAATCCAATAATCAAGTTGCCTTTGTCATCATGATATCCAATAATGTCAAGTTGCTTCGGTTATTGTAGTAGGATAGAACTGATTTTTAGACAAGTGGGGTTTTATCATAATTTTTGATAACCACTTCATCAGAAATTCTGGTGAACAAATCATCAGAAAATCTGATGATCAGAATTGTCGGAAACTGATGATATTTCATCAGAAATATCATCAGATCCATCAGAAAAACCTTCTCTGTTAATCTTCCTCAGTTCTTGATCAATTTATGATTTTTTGAAGTAGATATTGTTCTTTTCAGTTGTCCTATCCGATCTTCTTCTTGTTGTATTGATCGTCAGGACTTTTATCTTCTTCATAGATCAAGCTGAATCTGATTTTCTTCAATACTTACAAATAAAGTTTCCTAACAGTTTCCCCCTAAGTATTGTAAGAAAATGAACTATCTATATCAAACATAAACAAACTTCAAGTAATCCTTAAAAAAGAATGTTCAAAGAACTAAATTCAGAAACACAAAACAGAATCAAACCAACCATTATTCAAAACAAACAGAAATAAAATATTGTTCTCAAAAACAGAATTTTAAACTCATGAGTTCATTAATTGATCTTCACTCCACTTCTGTACTTGTCTCCTGGTTTCAACCTTTTCTTGTAGTCAATATCCTTTTGAGTTGTTTTGTAAAGTTCTTTGTACCAACCTCTAGCTTCCATCCATTTTTCAATGCTATCTTCAATTGTCTTCCTCAGCTGTTCATTGTTCTTCCCCTTCTCCCTGAGCTGCTTTTGTTTTTCATTCATGTAGTTCTTTATATATTTCAGAGTTTGATTTGAATAACTGTTTATTTCACTGACTCTGAACAGAGCTTTCTCATCATAGGCATCTTTGAAAACAACACACATTTCTGGTTTGTCAATGATAACTCCAGTTCTTACTTTCTTGGGAGGAATTTCAGCTGGGATGGTGTAGTTTGGAGGAGGTGTTAGTACTTTGCTGCTAAACTCAAAGTTAATACACAGGTCAAAGTCTGTCAGTGCAGCCCTTTGATATAACTTCTCTCCTGCAGTCTTGATACGGTCAAGAGCTCTTCTGATCACAACTGCACTGCTTCTGTCTTTATCAATGAGCTGCTTCAACTTTACCAAGCCCAATGGGTGAATATCATCAACCAGGTCTCCATCAGTAACAATTGTATCACTATTATCTTTTCTGATCAGGGTGTATTTGTTCTGTCCACCAGTACCTAAGACACCTCCTGGAGCATTAATAGTGATCATCCTTTCAATGGAAACTATTGGATTTGTAACTGGTTTGTGCAACATTTCCAAGTTTCCTGCATCTTTGAGTTCAACAATATTTCTGCTTAATGGAGAGAGTGGCCTTTCTATTTTATCTTCTTGTTTGTTCCAATTTTAATGCTTCAAGTGTTCTTCAGGATACATGATTGTATGTAGATCACCTTTCAGCACTTCAAATTCTTTGAGTTTTCCATCTGAATCTTCTCCAATCACTTTTCTTGGCCTTTTTGAGGATGTTACTTCATGTTCCATTCTTCTCTTCTCTTTTGTATTGAATTGTTTGCTGATTCTGTTTCACCTGTGAGAGCTAGGGAAGATGATTGAACTGGAACAACTCCTTGCATTGGCACCTTTGATGTGTCTGGCTTTGAAATATTTGTTGGAGGACCCATGAGTAACTTTGGCTTACTAGGAGGAGGACCCATGGGTTGTTTCTGTTTTTGTGTTGCTAAAGCTTCTGATTGTCTGGTTGGATCTGGTTGAGTAACTTCTGATTGCTTGAATTGTTGTTGAGGAGTTTCTGACTCTCCTGCTGGTTTTTCTTGTGGAATTGGAGCTTTCAGTTCATGAAAATCAACCTTTGCCAGTCTGGCAACATTATACTGCAACCTCTTTACTAACAGTCGAACATTAGCAAGAGTTTGAGCATTTATTTCTTCTTGTTTCTTCATTTTCTGAAATTCCAAATTATTGATTTTTCTGTGTAGACCATTCCACTATTAGTTTCTCAAAAGCCTCAGCCATGCTGTTGTTGTTGGCTCTAAGGAACTGAATCTCTTCAAGTATTCTTCCAGAACTTGAGCTTTCCCCTGCACTTGTAACCTTAGCCATCTGTGTCTTGATTTCTTTTAGTTCTTTGAGAGCTTTCTTGAATTCTGATGAATTCTCTCTGTTTTCTGATGACTCTTGCAGTTTGTTGAGGGTTGCAGTGTTATCTTCTGTTTATTTCTATACAGCTTTGACAGTTTCTGACAAGGCTTTAATGTCTGATTTTTTATTTCTGATCTCTTCTAGTATCAGATCAAGCTTTTCTTCTGTTGCTGTTTTGCCAGTACAAACAGCTGTTATGTCATCAAGTTCCTTGTGTAGTTGCTCTGTTGACATAGATTGATGTTCTTGGGTAACAGGAGGAACAACAGATGTTCCACCTCTAACACCAGCAGAAAACACATTCTCTGCTATTCTAAGGTTAAGAGGACTGAAATATTCTATATTCTCTATACTCTCACCAGATAACTGAAACTCATTCAAATTCTGGTTTTCCTCATATCCTTGAACCTTTTTAGATTCTCCATGAGTTGTTGAGAAACTCTTATTTTTCTCAACCAGGTTTCCTTGATCAGTAGACTGATCTCCACCTGTTGCCACCATATTCTCCTCGTCAGAATCTGATTCAGAGAATGGGTCTTTGGTTTTACTCACATCTTGTCTTTCAGAAACAGTGCCTTTATGTGAAATTTCATAATTTCCTTGAATTGAATCATCAGAATCACTCTCAGAATTGTGAACAATATTATGTTTAGAGTGTTGTGCACCTGTTTCTCCCATATGTGAGATTTCTTCATGATGTTCTTCTGCCACAGGACTCATGTGTACATCTTCATCAGCTTGATGAGGTTTTGATTCACCCTGCTGCTCTATTCTTGGTGCACTTGATTCTTGTGCATCATGCTCCATAGGGGACACATTATCAAAAACTTCTTTATTCTCTGGCTTCTTGCTTAACATCCTTAGATATTCTACTCTGTAAGGTGAGTCTTCTGGTATCAAATTCAACATTCTTTCTGACATAACAGGTACATGATACTCTGACTTCCAGGATCCCAAAGCAAACCATGGTCTCATCACTTCTGTACTCCAAATATTTTCTGATGCAGGAATTTCCATATTCCTTTCAGAAAATGCATCAGAAATTATGACTGACAGAAATCTTGGAAAAGGTAGATGTGAATCTATCCTTCCAGTATTGGTCAGAATTGATCTTTTGATTGGATTAAATATCTTTGTTCCAAAATCAATATTCAACCCACTAATGAGGCTGAACATGATTGTCAGAACATTTTTATTTATCTGATCTCTACCTCCAATTTTTGATGATAAACACTTGTTTAGAATTTCCATTAACACTTGCTAGAAGGCAGGTAGCTGATTTCTATTGAATTCACTGATTTTTGAGATCTTTGTCTTGTAACCCATTACAGCATCAAGTAGTGTAAACATATCTTCCTTTTCTGGTGCTTCTTCATAGCTTTGGCTTAAGGGTAGTTCCAAACATTCCCTTATTTTCTCTGGTGATATTGTAATGAAGATATCTCCCCATACATGTGTTGTAAGCTCGATTAGATTTGAGAGTCTGATAGTCTTCACAACTTGTTGTATAAGCTTTTCTGGTACCTCTCTGGTCTTTATGAGAGCTTGTGCTTGATGCGTGTCGTGTGTTATAAGTTTATATATATATATATATATATATATATATATATATATTAAGCCCTTTTACACTTTTTAGCCAAGTTTTAAATTTATAAAACACGATATTTACTAACACTAAGCACACATATGGGCAAGTGCACCCATCGTGGACGTAGTATAGTGTTGGTAAGATACCGAGGTCGTCCAAGGACACAAGAGCTTTTAGTACCGGTTTATCCTCAACGTCTAATCAAATCAAAAGTTAGAAAAAAGGTTTTTAAACTAGAAAAATAAAACTAACTAAAATGCTGAAAAATAAAATAAAAGTAAAAACAGAGAGACAAGATGAATCACTTGGATCCGACTCGTGTGCAGTGTAACCTTTGATTATTTCCGCACTTTTGCACTTTTTAAGAGATTATCTTAGTTATTGTAGTAGGCCCCTCTTTTGAAGGTGACATTACCCTTAACCCAGTAGTTTGAGTCAACAAGGATACAATCCTAAAGGGTCGGATTATTGAAAGATAATTAATTAAGTTATTAATGCATAATGTGGTAGGCCCCTCTTTTGAAGGTGACGTTACCCTCGGCTAAGTAGTCTGAGTCAGCAGGGATACAGTCCTAAGTAGCCGGGTTAAAGTTTTAATAGTAGCTTACTTATGAGGGGATCAAAGAGTTTGGACCCCCGCCATCCAATACCGGTGGGTATTGAAGGAGGTCCTACTAAATTTGACCCAGGTCCTTTGCAGGATCTATACACTGAACAATGGCAAGACTCTTACCAAATCGTTCCCTTAACCCCCGAAACATATCTCCATATAGACCGTGGAGATATGAATGGTGAAAATCTTATATTTTATATAGACAGTAAAATAATGCCAAGACACCACGGACAAACGATAAGGAAGAATCACCTTCAACATAAGAAACTAGTTATTAAAGTCATTAATACATAACCAAATAAAAAGTGCGAAAAGATTAAAAATAAAAAGTATTACACTAAACACTTGTCTTCACCAAGTGATGTAAGAGACATAGGCAAACATGGCCTTTGGTTGTCAAGAACTCTTACGATCAATCTTGGATCCCGAGACGACTCACACACTCTATGATGGATGATGGATGATGGTGGTGGTGGATGATGGTGTTGTGATGGTGGTGGTGGGTGGGTGAAGTGTGAGAGAGGTGGTGTGCCAAGGGATGGTTTGCAAATGAGCCAAGCACCCCAATTTATAGCCTGAACAGCAGCTCGAGCACGGCCCCGTGTCCGTTGGGCACGGGCCCCGTGTCCATCATCCTTCTCTTTCTTCATTAATTGCAGTTTGTCTGCATTAGTTGACCACGCCCCCGTGTCCGCTGAGCACAACCCCATGTGCAGAAGCGTATCTATACTATCAAGATTTCCCTAGATTCTACGAATCTTAGAGTTGACCACGGCCCCGTGTCTGCTAGGCACGCCCCCGTGGTGGGTGATAGAAGCTTCTACAACGTTTTCTTTTCTGCTGACACTTGGGCACGCCCCCGTGCTCAGTGAGCACGGGGCATGTTCAGTCTTCTGTTCTCTTGTTTTTACTTGGGAAGATGCTGTGGGGGGGGGTCGGGCATGCCACGTTTGTTCCTGTTCTTGTATTTATGTTAGATTTAGCTGCCTTTTTGCTTCCTTTGTTCATTTGAGCTCATTTAATCCTGAAAATACAAAAGGAAGACAAAAACACACTTTTTCCAACATTAGTACTAAAAATGGGTTAGTTTTATGCCATAATTGATGTAATTTATATGTTGCATTTTGTGCACATCAGTGCTATAGGACATCTGGTCAGAAATTCAATCAAAATTTGGCACTTTGTATCATATTCTCCAATGTTGTCATTCATGGCTTCATTGTTGCTCTTCAACAGGTGAAATGTTGATGTTGATAGCAGCCATTGAGAATTGAGGTTTTTGTTTCGGAAAAGGGTTTTTAGGGTTTTGCTTTTGAATAGGAAGGTTGAGGATGATAGTCTCTGTTTTTGAATGAGGTATTTATAGTTTTTTGAGACGGAGCTCTTTGAGTGTTTTTCGTGGGTTGTTTGTATTTAAGGTGGTCTATGACACCTTAATGATGTTTTTAATCCGTTTAGGAAACAACCGTTTTTGAAAACCATTGGTTTATCTCTAATTTAATATAAATCTTTTATTGAAAAACAGATATTCCAAGGATTTAGCAGATAAACACTAATGTCCAACTTGCACCTTTTCTTCATGTGGGACCCCTTTTGTTGTAAAAAGGTCCAATAAAAACCTTTTTGAGATTGTGTATCTACCCAAGTTTTCCTTTTGATGATGTATATAAGAAAATCTTTGAATAAACCTTTGAGAGTTGGATTTTCTTCATACTTCATCAGAATACATTTGATTCACATCTAGAGATTGAATCACCATTTTTTTTTAAATGAGAGGGAATAAGTAGAGTTTTGAAGATTTCACTTACATGGCATTTCTGAACTTCACATCTTTGTTCTGATTTTCTAGAAGTATTGTTTAATACAGTTTTGTTCCATTCCTTTTGAAGACAGCTTACCCAGAAAAAATTTTAATTTTGACAGAAACTTTTTGTAAAAAAAAATTATGTTGTAGCAAGTTTCTTTGAATCTGGTTTAGAGCAATGTTCCTGATATTTCTTCTTATTTTCTGTTGATTTATCAGATTTTCTGGTTATTTTGAGAATTTTCTGATGTATGAGCAGATTCTGATGATTTATTAGGTTTTCTGATATATTATTAGATTTTCTGATGAATCATCAGATTTTCTAGTGTTTCGCCAGATATTCCTTGTTTTAATCAGATATGCTGTTTTAGTTCCCCCTATATCTATTGTTATGTTTCTGTTTTTTTAAGAGAAAAAAAATATAGCAAACTTATATATAAAGAAAAGAAATTACCACTAAACACACAAAAACAAACAAACAACAACTACTGCTCATTGAGCACATTGTACATGCCCTTCAAATACAACCAGAGGTAGGTTATATGACCACTGTGATTTGTTGATGGAACAAGGGTTGGATCACTTATGTTCTCTTGTAGCGCCAGCTGGGCCCTTGGATACCAGCTTCTTACTCCTCCGAAGTCCAGCTGTCTGGTTATCACCTTGGTCACAAAGCGAGGGTAGATTAGAAAAGGTTGACGGGTGTGTAAGTTTGCTTCCAAATCTCTCATGAGAAACTTAGAAAAGTTGTACAGTTTCTCTTGTACAACTGCATGAACCACCTCCATCATCCTATAAGACAGCTCGTTGAAGTGTCCAATCTTCTTAGAGAAGCAGACACTGAGCTGTGTCACCAAGTACTGGAATGGTGGTATGAAACCAGACTTTGCTGATCTTCCTTGACACGTTGTATGTTTGATAGCCCATATCCCTCAGAGTTTGTTCCACCATTTCCTTGTTGAGGAAGGTGTTTTCTTGATCATCACCCAGCTAGAGGACGTCCCTGAGAGTTTCCTCCTTTAGGGTGATTTTGACCCCAATAACCTCACTTTCAATCCACATGGTGGTGCCACTGAAGATGATTTCAGCATTCCACCAGAATTCTTGAAGGAGTTCTGGATAGTTAGTGACATATGTAGATACAGCAAAGCCCAAGGGACTTCGCATAATCATGTTGTATACATACCTGCAATCTTCCCATGCAGGACCGTCCAGATTAGACCTAAGTCTAAGGTTATGATGTTTGTGAAGAGGGAGAGGAAAGTGTACTTGTTTCATTGCTTTTGGGGAAGCCATTTTAAAATATGAAATTTCTAATAAAGTGCTTTTGAAGAGAAGATTGTTTGAGATGAAGAAAGTCTTTTTCAAGTTGTTAATATTTATAGATGAAAGTGATAGTTATGCCATAAATGTTATTAACAACCAAAGATTTTCATTTCCATTTCAATTTCTTCATTTAAGACTATATTTGTTGCAGTGAGTATATGGCAGTCTTCGAAGCCCCATGTTGTGAGTAAGCATTGAATAACTAGGCGGCTACTTTCATAGCCCCTAATCATTTTTATGCCCCTGTGTCTCTCAAATTCCATATGAAAGATGACATTGCATGCATTGGAAGTATAAGAAAATTTCAGTTTTTTGCAAAATTTTTCCCTGTGACGGTTGATTTTCTCTGCTGTGACTTTGAATTTATCTTAATGCATGTTACTTTCCCCCTTTTTGATTTTTTTTTTAAAATTAAACTAAAGAAAAAAAATTCAAAAACAGACTATCCACAGTTATGAGTTTGTACAAATATGAGATATGAATAAAGATGGTAACTTCATAAAATTTTCTGATGATCAGTGATTATTCTGATGTTTCAACGAAGTTTCTGATGTTTTATCAGAATTTTTGATGATTCATCAAATTTTCTGATAGTTCTTCAGATTTTCTAATAAATCATCAGATTTTCTGAAAACTATCAGATTCATTGATGATTTATCAGATCTTCTGATATTCCATCAGATTGATGGATTTCTTTATCAGAAACCTGTTGAATTATTCTTTGATTATCATAATTTTCATCTTGATGTTCATCAGGTCGGTTTTCAGTTTGTGGCCTTTTGTTTTCTGAAACATCTTCATCTTTTATGTTAACCATGCCAAGTTTGCTGATTAAAAAATTGTGTCTCTTTTCATCAAGAGGTTTTGTAAAAATGTCAGCAATTTGGTTTTCTGTTGGAACAAAGTATATTTCTATGTTACCTTTTTCAACATGATCCTTTATGAAGTGATATCTGACATCTATGTGCTTGGTTCTAGAGTGATGAACTGGATTTTCTGTAATTGAAATTGCACTATTTGAATCACATAGAATGGGTATCTTTGTCAGATTTACTCCATAATCTTTCAGCTGAGTTTGCATCCACAGCACTTGTGAACAGCAACTTGCTGCTACTACATATTCTGATTCAGCTGTTGATGTTGCAACACAGTTTTGTTTCTTACTTGCTCAACATACCAACTTTTCTCCCAAGATTTGACATGCACCAGATGTACTTTTTCTGTCAATCTTGCAACCTGCATAATCTGCATCTGTATATGCAATTAGTTCAAGATTTATATCCTTAGGATACCAGAGACCAAGTTCTGACATGCCCTTTAGATATTTAAAAACTCTTTTTACTGCTTTTAGGTAGGATTCTTTAGGATTGCATTGATATCTGGCCAGAAAGCATGTTGCAAACATAACATCTGGTCTGCTTGCAGTTAAGTATAACAATGATCATATCATCCCCCTATAGGTTTTAATATCTACACATATTCCATCTTTATCAGAATCAAGTTTGTTCCCTGTTGCCATGGGAGTTTTTGAAATTGAGCAATTTTCAAGTGAGTATTTGTGCAGAATTGTTTTCACATACTTAGATTGACTCAAAAATATTCCATCAATTCTTTGTTTTACTTGTAAACCTAAGAAAAAGGTTAACTCACCCATCATGCTCATTTCAAAGTGGCTGGTCATTAACTTTTGAAACTTTTTACAGAAATTTTCATTTGTTGATCCAAATATAATGTCACCAACATATATTTGGACTAACAAAGTGTGACCCTTATATGTTTTATGAAAAAGTGTTGTGTCAATAGTACTTTTTGTGAAGCCAGAATTGAGTAAGAAGTTTGAAAGTGTTTCATACCAGGCTCTAGGAGCTTGCTTCAAACCATACAAGGCTTTGTTTAATTTGTAAACATGGTTTTAAAATTTTGGATCAACAAAGCCTTCAGGTTGATACACATAAACTTCTTCCTCAATTTTACCATTCAGGAATGCAGATTTCACATCCATTTGATATACTTTGAAGTCTTTGGATGCAGCATAAGTAAGAAAGATTCTCACTGCTTCTAATCTGGCCACTGGTGCAAAGGTTTCATCAGAGTCAATACCTTCTTGTTGACAATAACCTTTGACCACTAACCTTGCCTTATTCCTGCTTATTATGCCATTTTCATCTGATTTGTTTCTAAATACCCATTTTGAGCCTATGACTGATTTGTCATTTGGCTTAGGCACCAGATCCCATACCTTACTCTTTTCAAACTAATCAAGCTCTTCTTGCATTGCTTGAATCCAGTCTGAGCCATTTAAAGCTTCTTTGACAGACTTGGGTTCTATCTTGCTTAGGAACCCAGCAAATGCACACTCATGTGCTGTTGCAGATCTTGTTCTTACACCATCTTCTGGATTTCCAATGATGTCAGAATGAGTATGTCCTTTTATCCATCTCAACTTATTGTGAAAAGTTGTTGGTTCGGATGGATTTGAAGTTTCCCCCTGAACAGTTGCCTCAGTTGCAAGGAATGTATCAGAATTTTGATTGTCAGACATATTTTCATTGTTCTGATTCAAGATTTCTGATGCATTTTCCATTTGTTCTACAGGGTTAGTACATGAATTATCTATTGATTTGTTTGTAAGGGATTTATCATGTTCTAAGAAGTCTTCTGTTATCGTTTCAAAAAGATGTTCATATTTTTCTTGTTTATTAGAAAAGTTTATTTCCTTCATATATTCATCAGAAACTTCTGTTTCTGATGAGTCATCAAAATATATATATAAACTTTCTCTGATTGTCTTTGTGTTTAGAATAAAAATTTTATAAGCTTTTGAGGACAAAGAATAACCAAGAAAAACACCCTTCTCTGCTTTTCTGTCAAATTTCTCAAGGCTTTCAAAACTATTGAAAACAAAACATCTACAACCAAATGTATGCAAAAATTTTACACTTGGAATTCTTCCATTGATAATGTTGTAGGGTGTTTTATTGAGCCTTTTGTTGATTATGGATCTATTTTGGGTAAAACAAGCATTTGCTATTGCTTCTGCCCAAAAAATGAGTGGGCAGTTTAGCATGACCAAGCATTGTTCTAGCTGCTTCCACTAAAGTTCTATTTCTCCTTTCCACCACTCCATTCTGTTGGGGTGTTCTGGGAGCAGAAAAGTCATGAGAGATTCCTTTGCTTACAAGGAAGCTCTCAATTTTTGAATTTTTAAATTATGTTCCATTGTCTGATCTGATCCTTCTGACTGTTAATTTTAACAGATTTTCTGTTAGGATCGAAGGTTGTCATGATTATGCTTGTTTGTAAGAATTTGACAAATCAATGGATATAAAACAATGTAAAGTGCAGCGGAAATGAATACAAACTTTATAAACATAATCAAAGAAGAGAATAGTTTGATAAACACATGCTTTCTCATTAAGTAGAATGATTACAATGAAAATCAAAAGATTACAAGCATGCTTATATAACTAAACTCCCCCTCAGCCTGATACCCCAAGGTTGGTTGCACAAGATGAAAGGATTGAATTGAGGAGAAGAACTCACTCAAAACGATCAAGTGTAACAGTACAGAGTACTATTACATTTATAGACAATCCAAACCACTGAAGCATCTCAGCTGACGTCACCATGAAAGTGACATCTAACAACCTAACAAACTCTATCTACTGATCTATACAACTACTGCTTTGCTAACTACTGATATTGCATTACATTACATGAGATGAATAAAACTGTTGCTGCATCATTCTACTGCTGTGAACCCAGCAGTACTTGTCATGATCAGCAGTGCTTGACTCAAGGCAGCAGATTGAACAACAGGGCTTTTAGTCTTCACCAGTCCTTGAATAGAACAGTAGTTGTAGGTCAGCAGATGTTGATAGAAGCAATACTTTGGAGTATAGCAGATGTTGGAGCCACAGTCAAGGGGAAATCGTATAGTAAACTGCTGCTTATTGTGAGTCCACTATTGTGATCCGGTTTTGGCTTTCATTATCTATTCCTTTGTTAGGGTTCAATCCCAACAATCTTCCCCTGGAACAGATAATGCCAAAACCCTTCATTATTCTGGACCTTTATTTCTCATCAAAAGTTCCTTAGCTTGTCTTTTAAATTCAGCTTCAAATTCCTTGGAACTCAGGTCATCTTCATCCCTACACAGTGTAAGTTCAAGGAGATCCTGCAAATCTTCAACACTAAGGCCTAGTGCTTCTTTCCTTGATATTTACTTCACTTCACCATTGGTTCTGACCAGAGTCAATACGTGGGTCTTTTGCTCAGATATCCACTTTAGTATTTTTAAACCTAATGGGTTTCTTGGGAGAGATTTATTCTTTGATGAGTTTGGAGATGATGGCCTTGTGAACACTTGCAGACTTTCAGACATTCTTTTGAAGGCCATCTCAATGACATTGTTAGCTGCAGCTATGTCTTCTGCAGTCTCTTTTTCGATCAGCTCTTGCCTTTCAATGTCTGTCATGCCTGTTGTAGTGTTTGGTGATGCAGGCTTGGTTAATACCTTCTTAAAAAGGTTCTGAAGCTTTGTTGAGTTCTCTTCTTTTAATCCCATTTTCATGATGGCATCATTGAAGTACTCAGCTTCCTTTTCCTTGACCTCTTCTTCAGACAGTTGTTTTCCTTTTTCTTGGTTTGACACAAGAGTAGGATTATCTGCTGATTTGAACAGTGTTTTGAGGCTTTCAATCTGCTGTTCAAGCTTCATCATTTGTTCACGTTTCTTTGAAGCACCTGAAACAGTCATCTTTCTTTTCTTTAGCCTTTCATAGGCTTCATCAGTCTACTGCTTTGACCATTTTGATATGGCTTCAGCAGTATCCATTTTTGCATCCACCAGCTCCTTTTTCTTTCCTTTATACTCAGCAGTTAGGTCAGCAATGAGCTTTTTGTATTTGCTCCAGTTTGGAGCATTCTTCTTCTTTGTAGGATCATTCTTGATTTTTTAAATCCTTTCCGCCTCATGCTTTAAAGCAACTATTGGCCATTCTTCAAACTGTTTTTCTTCAGCAGGATAGAATTTCTCTTTCATGATGTAGGCTAGATATTGTTTTCTTAACTTTTTTCGTTGATCAGCCTTTTCTTTGTTTAGTTCTTGTGCAAACTCTTCTATCTGCTTTACTTTTGTGAGGAGGAAATCCAGTCTTTTAGCAATGCCTTCGTCACTTAAACCTTCACTTTCACTCTCAACTTTAGCTCTTATTTTAGCTTGCCTTGCCTTGATCTTGAGGTAATCATCCATATCCTCTCGTGCCATGTAGCCTATGAGTGAGGAGAATCTTCTTTTTAAAGGATCTTCTTCTTTATAGAATTGCCTCATCTCATTTTTGATAGCTTCAAGTTCCAGTGGATATTTTGCAGCATTAGGATCATGTATGCCCTCATCGGCAGAGATTGGCTTTTTTTTCTGTTGAAGAGCTTTGGTTGTGATGTAGAAAAGGTGAGAGCAGTGGTGGATGGTTGACTAACAGCTGTTGTCATTACAACTACTGATGTATCAGCAGATGTCTTCTGCTTTTGAGCAGGGGTTGTGATGGCAGTTGTTTGAGTGGTGATGAGTGGCTGACTAACAGTAGTTGGAACAACTAGTGTTTCAATCACTGTTGTCATTACAACAGATGTTATAACATCTGCTATCTTCTGCTTTTTGGCAGGAGGTGATGATGGGTTGGCTGTTTTTGATGGTGATGGTGGTTTTGGTGCTGTAGACACAGATGGTGGTGGAGCAGTAGTTGTGGTGGTGTGTGGTGATGTGGTGTGTGTTGATACTGCAGTTTTGGTTTGACTATTTTCTGGCTCAACATATATACCATCATCAATTCCCTTTTTCTTCCACTTTATCTTCTCCCCCTTTTTGGCATTATCTAGGAAGGGTTCATTCATGAAAAGAACAGTGGAGGGAACCTTTCCAGAGGCACTTTGAATGTAAGCCTTTATAGCTTTAATATCTGCCTGAGTATCCTTGAATCTTGATTCCACCATATTTGTCAGCTTTTGAACATGTATGGCATGCTCCTGGTCTGCCATCTGTTTTTGTCGTTCCAGCAGTGGTTAGAATATGTTCCATAACTCATTTGCAGCAGGTGCCTGTTGAGCAGGTGAGCTTTTAATAGCTGCTGCACCATATCTTTTATTTCAGCAACAGAGGTTTCAAGGTTTTCGACCCTGCCCGTCAATTCCTGATATTTTGAATCATCACCTGAATTAACAGGATCATCTGAATCCCCACCAGCAGTGGTTTTACCAATGTATGACTTAGGAACAGAGTCCCAAAAGTCAGCCATTGATGCCCCTTGTTCTTGGTACTGGAGACTTCTTTCTTCAGCACTTGATAACCTTTTGATGTTGCCAGTAGTTAAAACAAACTCACTGGTGGTTCTCAGTGGTGCTATTGAAGAAATTGCCTTCAAGGGAGTCTTATGTATGTAACCACTGTCCAAATGCAAACCTGTGGGTCCAACATTTGTAGTGGCTGCTCCACTTGAACTACTGACAGGAATTACTTGTAATTCCTGTAGTGTAACCTCCTCAGTTGTTGCTGGGTTAACAGAGATATCAACACCAGACCCAGTCACTTGTGGGAGTATACTCTCAGTGATAGGTGTTTGAAAGGAACTGGTTTGTGTTTGAGTAATATCAACTGTATGCAACAAAGGTATCATTGATTGTGGTAATATGGAGGGTGGGGGTGAAGGAGTTGAAAGAGACATGTCCTTGGGATTAGGACTGTGGAAGATGGATCCGAGCGGGTCCAGAGCTTGATATTGTGGGGTCCCTATGTGTACAACCTGATCCTTTTGTGAGGATGCAGGAGGAGTTTTAGGCAATGGTTGAGATCTTTCTTCCATCTGCTGTGAGGAAGTAGCAGCAGTGGTTTTTGGTGACTTTTGTGCTGTCACTTGCATTGACTCCGGGATCTCATCTTCCAGAGGTGCCTTTGGTTTGGGTTTAGTGGGCTTTCTGGATGTTTTCTTTTTCGTTCTTTTTGTGGTGGCAGGTGTGGGTTTCAAAACAGTGGGTGTGCTGCTTTGATCACCTGGAGCAGTGGGCTCAGCAGCAGATACCTGAGGAGCAGTTTCATCTGCTAAATTCTGGTCAGGCACCTCTGCTTTTGTTTTTATTGGTGCCAACATTCTAGAGAATGTTTCAGGTGTTAAACAGTTTATTTTAAAAGAAGCACCTTGTTTGGGCAAATCTGCATCTTTCTCTACAAATTTTTGTTCAAAATAGTAGCTTAAAAATCTTGGAAAGAGCAGAAATGCCTTATTATCAACGTTTTTTACCAAATCATCGAATATTTCCTGGGAGTAATTAAAGTTTTCATTGTTTAAAATTGCATACCCCAGACATTGAATTTTTGTTGGTATTTCATTAAAAGACGTTGTTTTATTAGAAACACACATTAACAGTGTGTGAAATAAAAATCTGGGTGCAGAAGGAAAATAACCCTTTTGTAAGGTATCCCTTTTTGGTTACTCTGCATAGCCCCTGTTCATGAAATCCCTTTTCAACTCGGTTTTAGAAAATGAGGTTTTACCTTTCAAGTCATCGAGTTTGAAGACTTCAGAAATAGATTGTGGAGAGATTTGAATCTTCTTACCCTGTATCGAGGAGTTGATGGCTGTGATGATGTCTCCTTGTTTTTCAAGGGTGGCATTTTTCCAGAACTCTCTCTGGGTTTGAAGATAAATGGGAGCGTCTGCTATTAACAAAGTTTTATACTTTGATGCAGATAGGGTATCAATGATGGATTCGAAGGTGTTGTCAGTTGTGGGTTTTGTGAGTATACCCACATAATTGTGAGGGGCTTTGTAACGGATTTCTGTGGTTTCTACGGCCATTTGAGTGGTGTCTGTTGGGGTGGAGGAAGAAGATGGTTTTGATTTTGACTTCGATTTTGGTTTCGTCATTTTTGATGAAGAAGATCGAAGAAAGTTTTTGTGAAGAAGAGTGGGAAACTGCTTTGAGAAGAGAATTTTTGGAATTCAATTTGACAGTGTGAGTCCCTGTTTGGGTTTAATCAGGGTTTTATTTTAGGGAAAAAGTGAATGCTGATGTGGCAGCGGTTATAATGATCTGAGAAGAGAATTTTTGGAATTCAATTCGATAGTAATAAATGATGCAGTGGGTGATTTTTATCATCAGTGGATGGCATATCAGTGGATACAACACTGATTTTGAACATTAGTGCTTATCAAAGGAAACTGAGAACAGGCGTTGACTTTTAGCCGTGGACAGATATTAGGGAGCAGATGTTAAGGCACGACAACAGTTAAGGGAGAACAGTGGTAGAAAATGAGGACCATTTGTACAACAACTGTTAGTGCAGCAATGGTTTTAACTTTTGACAAATAATGTTAGCATCTGCTTGTTCAGATGTAGGAATTAATTTTGGCTTGTGTGAACACAATATCATGTCCAACATCTGTTTAGCTTCAGGAAAGCTATGCTTAACAAAATACATTTTAGATGTAAATTATCAAGTTTAAATTGCCAGGAGTTATCTCAGAAATCTTTGTTCAAGGTTTTGCCACATGTTCAGTATATCTGACAGTGGTTTAGCATCCCAGAGATGAAGACTTTTCTACTAAGGCTACTCATTTTATGTCTAATTATTTGAATTAGAACATGAGTATCTTAGTATTTCAAAATCATTTTACAATCAATTTTTGATTAGTGATAAACTAACTTGAGCTTGACATGACCTTGACATGAGTATCATTTCCTTTTGATTAGTTTTAGGAATAGTAATTTCTCACAAAAATAAGGAAATTACATCCTGACCAGAGATGAACATTTTACTATCAAAAATGAGTAAAGGTCCAAAATATATTATTCAAAGAAGATGAAGTAATATATCCGGTTTTATTTGAGAAAAACACCTTAAGAAATAGTTAAAGGATGTTTTGAAAATAACATCAAAAGGATCTGACAGCTTTTCAAGTAAGAACATGATCATATCATTCTCAGGTTATTTTGACCATTGTTTAGGGTCATTTTCTTGACAATTGATTGTAAATTCTCCTTTTAAGGACAATTACTGGAGATGCCATTGTTACCTGAACGATTCCTGTATTTGATGAAAGCACACAGTTGCATGATGACCACTGTTTACCTAACTTTGACCTCATAAGTGTTTTATGCTTATACTCTTTTTCTTTTGGCTTCAAGAGTTTTGAGATAAGCACACTTTTGAGTTTTGTTCATTTTCTTTCTTCCCTTTTTACCCTTCCCATTCATAAGTAATAAATTACTTACTGAGAGGTTTTGATGAAAGAATCCTCAATGCAAAATCATTTTCAGCAATGTTTTGAGAGATCTGGCTACATTTGTACATGTTTTATTACCAGTTCTCACATTACATATGATTTGGACAGTTTTGACCCCAGATTTTCTTCATGTGTTTTAACAGAGTTGATTTGGTCCTTTTGAGGATTTCAACCTGCCTTTTAACACATAAGATTTCATGACTAAAGTTTTATTTCCCTCTTTCTAAGTTAGCAAAACACTAGTGTTTATTATGAACATAGGTTTTGTTAATCTGAGGTTCATACTTTTGCATAAAACATGATGAAATTATCACAAATTTCATAACAATAGTTGAATTCAATTTTGAATGAAGATATATCATAGTTACCAGATAAGTTTCCAGATCTGGACACTGTGAGCAATTTGTGCATGACATCACTTATTGTTTGAAATTTGTGAATCTTATGACATCTTGGTTGTTTTACAGAGAATCAGATTCATCATTTTGAACATGATTTCACTTGCTCTGTTTTTCAACTAAATACAATCAACCTTAGTATCAATGAATTTTGAGTTGAACTGTTATGTCAAATTGATTGTTAGATCGAATTTGACTGTCCAAGCTCTGATACCAATTGTTAGGATCGGAGGCTGTCATGATTATGCTTGTTTGTAAGAATTTGACAAGTCAATGGATATAAAACAATGTAAAGTGTAGCGAAAATGAATACAAACTTTATAAACATAATCAAAGAAGAGAATAGTTTGATAAACACATGCTTTCTCATTAAGTTGAATGATTACAATGAAAATCAAAAGATTACAAGCATGCTTACATAACTAAACTCCCCATCAGCCTGATACCCCAAGGTTGGTTGCACAAGATGAAAGGATTGAATTGAGGAGAAGAACTCACTCAAAACGATCAAGTGTAACAGTACAGAGTACTGTTACGTTTATAGACAATCCAAACCACTGAAGCATCTCAGCTGACGTCACCATGAAAGTGACATCTAACAACCTAACAAACTCTATCTACTGATCTATACAACTACTGCTTTGCTAACTACTGATATTGCATTACATTACATGAGATGAATAAAACTGCTGCTGCATCATTCTACTGCTGTGAACCCAGCAGTACTTGTCATGATCAGCAGTGCTTGACTCAAGGCAGCAGATTGAACAACAGGGCTTTTAGTCTTCATCAGTCCTTGAATTGAACAGCAGTTGTAGGTCAGCAGATGTTGATAGAAGCAGTACTTTAGAGTATAGCAGATGTTGGAGCCACAGTCAAGGGGAAAGCGTATAGTAAACTGCTGCTTATTGTGAGTCCACTATTGTGATCCGGTTTTGGCTTTCATTATCTGTTCCTTTGGTAGGGTTCATGTCACGGCCCCCGACCCGGTTTGACCCGTTTCAGGAGCCGCGGGACAGAAATCCCGTGATATTTATTTATGTGATTTTAGCAGCGGAATTTTATCATCAGGATCGTTTTAAAGCTAAAAACTTTTCCCGATTATTTTATTTCACAATTCGGGATAAAACCCCGATAATTTACAACAATAAGGTTTTACTGAGAAATCTTTATTTTTACAAAACATATTTCTTTATTTTATAATGAGCCACTACTTTAAGCCTGCACTGCTTCCCAGCATTTTTCCTGAATTACAATAGATCACCTGAAACATGTTTGAAAAAGGTTTTGTCAGCGGGGAAATACTGAGTGAATCATTCAGTTTACTAAAATGACTCGTTTATTATAATTTACAGTATTAAGAGTTTTTACATATGTTTCTGATATCTACCAACTACCCACAATATTTGTCACTCGACCGGATCTGTGACTGTGGTCATATCACCATTGGCTGCCCCAATGAATGACGTATATCACTTAATTTTAGGTTCGCCCACCTAATGTGATTAAAACAGTAGTAATGTGCACAATACCCCACATACTGGCTGTAATTTGGTGATTACATAAACTTAATCACTGTAATTATAATTCTGAAAATAATTTGGAGTATTGTAAAACATTTGATAAAAAGAGAATGACTCACATTGCAGATTTAACACGGATAGAATATGGTTTTAGCCTTGTGAACCTAATTTAAATAATAATGCACACAAAACGGGTTAGTGATCAATACAGAAGTTACGATAACTCACGAGATCAAATTCTCACAACGAACGACAAAGTGCGATACTTAAACATCCATCGAATTAACGACGAACGACAAAGTATCACCCTAATGTGGGCGGTACTTAAACATTCATTGGATATATTGATCAGTCGGAAAATGAATCGTAATAGCGATCAAGTGATTACCCTGTTTTGCGGCTGCACTTCGTGATTTTAGTGTGTGTTTATTGTAATAATACTGTGATATCTCGACGTCCACAGAGAGTTTTCATGTCGTATTAACTTCAGAAAGCTACTGCCAAGGTCTGCTATTTATAGTGATTTTTGAGACATGCTTACGGACCGTATGGCATTTCCCCTTACGGTCCTTAAGGGGTGCAGTCTAATTACATAGGCTAGCTGGGTACGGGACTAGCTTGCATGACTCAACTATTTTCTCAATTTCTGCTGTGACAACGAAAATTGTTGATAATTATCAACTAGGGTTTAACCCCCCTGAGTTTTAGGGGCCCTGATCCTAATTCTGATTGTTCTGAAATTTTTAGGGTTAGTGCAGAATTACTTGGGTGTCTCAATTAGGGTTTTCTTATTGACTAATTATCATCCTAATTATGGATTTAATGAGAGTTATTACATCCTCCCCACCTTAAGAAAAATCTCGTCCTCGAGATTTATTGAAATAGATGAGGGTATTTCCGCTTCATTTCTGACTCCAGTTCCCAAGTATATTCTGGTCCTCTCTTGGATTCCCATTTGACTTTGACTAGCACTAGTCGCTTGTGTTTGAGAAACTTGACCTTCCGGTCTTCTATTTGTAAAGGTTTCTCTATGAATTTCAGCTTTTCATTTACCTCCACATCTTGAAGAGGTACTACCAGGGATTCATCTGATAGAAATTTCTTGAGATTGGATACATGAAATACATCATGTATTCCAGCTAATTCTTCTGGTAGTTGTAAGCGATAGGCTACTGGTCCTATTCGTTGGATTACTGGGAATGGTCCAACATATCTTGGACTCAGTTTTCCTTTCTTACCGAATCGTACTACTCCTTTCCAAGGAGATACTTTCAAAAGTACTTTATCTCCTATCTGGAATTCTAGTGGCTTGCGGTGATTGTCTGCATAGCTTTTCTGACGATCTCTGGCTGTTTTCAATCTTTCCTTGATTTGAGTTATCTTGTCAGTGGTTTCTTGTACGATTTCTAGACCTGATAATTGACTTTCTCCTATTTCTGCCCAACATACGGGAGTTCTGCACTTGCGTCCATACAGTGCTTCGAATGGAGCTGCTTCGATGCTTGAGTGATAACTATTATTATAGGAGAATTCGATTAATGGTAAATGGTTATCCCAATTACCACCAAAGTCAATTACACATGCTCGGAGCATGTCTTCTAGAGTTTGAATCGTCCTTTCACTTTGTCCGTCTGTTTGTGGTTGATATGCAGTACTTAGATTGAGTCGGGTTCCCATTGCTTCTTGGAAGCTTGTCCAGAAACGGGAAGTGAAACGACTATCTCTATCCGATACAATGGAGAGTGAGACTCCATGTAAGGATACTATTTCATCTACATATAGCTTGGCTAACCTTTGCATGCTAAAAGTTTCTTTCATAGGTAGAAAATAAGCAGATTTGGTTAATCGGTCCACAATTACCCAAATCGCATCATTACCTTTTCTGGTTTTGGGTAACTTAGTAACAAAGTCCATTGTTATGAGTTCCCATTTCCATACAGGCATTTCTAACTGTTGTAGTAGTCCTGAAGGTTTCTGGTGTTCGGCTTTAACTTGTGAACAAGTTAGACACTTAGATACGTATTCGGCTATATCCTTTTTCATTCTTATCCACCAGAAATGCTTTCTTAAATCTTAGTACATCTTATTGTTTCTTGGATGTACAGTATACCTAGATTTATGAGCTTCCTCTAAAATCTTTGATCTTAAATTTCCTTGTTTAGGTACCCAAATTCTGATTTTGTGGAATTTCCAAATTCCATCATTTCCTTGTTCCAATTCTTTTAGGTAACCTTTCATTCCTTCACCATCATCCTTGATTGCTGTTTTCTGAATTTCCTTTAATTGTTCCATTAAATCTACTTGTAGATTTATTCTAAGAGCACGGACTCGCCTTTGCTTCTCATGATCCTTACGACTTAAGGCATCTGCGACTACGTTTGCCTTTCCTTCGTGATATTGAATATCACAGTCGTAATCACTCAGGATTTCCATCCATCTTCTTTGCCTCATATTTAACTCTTTTTGCCCAAATATATACTTTAAAATTTTATGATCTGTATAAACAGTAAACTTACTTCCATACAGATAATGTCTCCATATTTTAAGGGCAAAAACTATGGCTCCTAATTCAAAATCATGAGTCGTATAGTTTTCCTCGTGCTTCTTCAATTGTCTGGAAGCATACGCAATTACCTTCTTGCGTTGCATTAACACACATCCGAATCCTAATTTTGAAGCATCACAATATACTTCAAAATCTTTTGTTCCTTCTGGTAAGGCTAAGATTGGAGTATTGGTTAATTTCTGCTTCAAGATTCTAAAGGCTTCTTCTTGTTTAGGTCCCCATTCAAACTTAATGGCTTTACAGGTTAGCTTAGTTAATGGTACAGCTATCTTGGAAAAATCCTTAATAAACCGTCTATAATATCCGGCTAAACCTATAAAACTTCTAATTTCAATTGCGTTTTGTGGAACCTTCCAATTGGTAATTGCTTCTATCTTAGCAGGATCTACGTGAATACCTTCATGATTCACCATGTGTCCTAAGAATTGCACTTCTTGTAGCCAAAATTCACACTTCGAAAATTTGGCATACAATTTTTCTTTTCTTAACAAAGTTAAGAGTGCATGCAAGTGCTGACAATGTTCGTCCTGACTTTTTGAATAAATAAGTATATCTTCTATGAAAACAATTACAAATTTATCCAAGTATGGTTTACAGATTCTGTTCATCATGTCCATGAATGCTGCAAGTGCATTAGTTAACCCAAAGGGCATGACTGTAAACTCATAGTGTCCATACCTAGTTCTAAAAGCAGTTTTAGGTATGTCTTCTTCTTGAACCTTTAATTGATGATATCCGGAGCGCAAGTCTATTTTAGAAAAGTACCTAGCTCCTTGTAATTGATCGAAAAGATCATCAATCATAGGTAATGGGTATCGATTCTTAATTGTAACCTTATTTAGCTCTCTATAATCGATACACATTCTCATTGATCCATCTTTCTTTTTTACAAACAACACTGGTGCACCCCAAAGGGATGAACTAGGTTGTATAAATCCTTTGCTTAGTAATTCATCTAATTGCTTCTTCAATTCTAGCATTTCGGTAGGAGCCAATCGATAGGGTGCCTTGGTTATCGGTGTAGTTCCTGGAATTAGATGAATCCTAAATTCTACCTCCCTATCTGGTGGTAACCCAGGTAAATCTTCCGGGAATATATCTAGGTATTCTGAGACTACAGGAATTTCCTTAAGTTCCTTACCTTTAGTACTAATGATTACTGAAATCATATATACTATTCCTTGTTTTCGTTCATAATTAGCAACCTTCATTACTGATATGAACTTTAGTGGCTTTCGAGGTTTATCTCCTGTAATCATGATTACTTCTCCAGTAGGTGATTGAATTTCTATAGAGTTTTTATCACAAATGATTTGAGCATGGTTGGCTATTAACCAATCCATTCCTAACACAACATCAAATTCAGCTAATTTCATAGGTAATAGGTTTGCAACAAATTTATGACCTGCAAGTTCTATTCCTACTTTTTGCAAAACCTGATTGATTTTTACTGGATTCCCATCTGCGGTTTCGACTGTAAAAATCTGCCTAATGGTAGTTAAGGGTAACTTAAGAGCTTGGCAGAATGAAGTATTTATAAAACTTTGGTTTGCACCAGAGTCAAATAATACTTTTGCGTAAACGTCGTGAACTAAAAACGTACCTGCTATCACATCCGGGATGAGCTCTGCTTCTTGAGTGGTTAGCTGGAATGTTCTGGCATTCTTCTTGGTAGCTCCTTCGGTCGCCTTGGTTTTGTTGTCCACTGGTTTGACTAACTTAGGACATTCTGTTTTGAAATGTCCGGCTTCTCCACAATTGTAACAAATTATGGATTTCTTTCTGCAGTTCTCTTCACGATGTCCTATCGTTTTGCAAAAATTGCAAAGTTTGTTACATTTTCCAAAATGTTTCTTTTTGCAAATTTTGCAAAATGGCAAAGTTGAAGATTGCCCTGCTCCTCTTTTCTTGAAAGTACTATTACCCACCCTATATCCTTGGGTAATTTTCTGAGCTAGTTCCTTCTTTCTGTCTTCATCTCTTGTGCGTATCAGTTCATCAGTTAAGGTGTTAGCTAATTCTACGGCATCGTTAATAGTGCGAGGTCTCGCAGCTTTAACGATATTGCGAATTTCGCTAATTAATCCCCAAATATAGCGAGAAATGAGTACCGGTTCTGGCGAAGCCAGTGTTGGTACCACTCTAGCATATTCAAAGAATGTCGAAGTATAACCACGACAATCTACACCTATCATCCGATGAGTTAGGAACTTATTTGCCATTTGTTCCTTTTCATACCCAGGACAGAATTTTCTTTCTACAAGACTCTTAAATTCTTCCCAAGTCATAGCATAAGCCCTATTTCTTCCTTTAGCTTGTAACACATTGTTCCACCATTCCAGTGCTCCTTCTTTAAACAGATTTGATGCGTACATGACCTGATCATCTTTGGCACACTTACTTATTGCAATTACTGCTTCGGTCTTCTCTAACCAACGCAGTGCTGCAGTTGCCCCTTCATTGCCTGCAAATTCAGTGGGTTTACAAGCAATGAATTCTTTGAAAGTGCAACCAGGTGTTACAGCTTTCTGTTTCTTAGGGAGCGGCGTGTGCTGGGATTCATTGTTATGATTATTGCCCCCGTTTATACTATTACTGAAGTTATCTTCAGAAGTAATTTTACTAGGAACGATATGTTGCGGTTCGATTGGACTTTTTACAGCAGCAACGAATGCTGGAATAGCATTGGCTATCCCTTGAGCAACAATATTTTCAATATCTTGTCTAGTCATATATTGATCTCCTGGATGTTGCTCTGATTGATTAACCTCATTTACCGGTTCATTACCAATATTTGCCATCTGATAATATATATAATTTTTATTAGTATTTGATAAATAGCAATTATACATAAATAATCAGACAATTTACAATACACGTATAGTCAAAACTATCGATTTCTCGATTTCTTTTAATATCGATTATAGTATGCATCACTACACACAAATATTTTACAGGGTTTTATTCGTAGTTATGCTACAGACTGATTTTACTATTTACTTTTATTATTACACAACTATAGTTTTACCACCTTCCTATCTCTCGCCACTTGTTGTTCTAAAAACGCATTTCCCTTTCATCATATTTCCAGGCAATTTGTCCCCCTATCTCCCTGATTCTATTTCCTGCATCCATCAATTCTTCACCATAATGACGAAGTTCTGCCATATTTTCGTTACTCATTGGTGGATTAGGTAGGGTTCTGGATCGAATTGTGGAAAAAAGGAATAAGGGTCGTTGACAATATTTTGAAATTGCCAATCATTTGTCCACCATTCGTCCATTTCTACAGGTTGGGAGTGGACTATTGGTTCCGGGATTGCTGGTTCAAAATTCATAGGGAGTGGATTTTCACTAGGATAGGTAAAAACATTCGTATTGACAGGTTGAATAGTCTCACAGTTTGCCAATAGAAAATCTATTTCATCTTGAGAAGTTACTCCCTGGTTTTGGTTTGAGCTCTCTCCAATTTCTATCTGAGTTGGTCTAGAACCTTGTCCTACTTCCATTTCTATATCTTTAGAATATTCCTCAAACTGTTTTTCCATTTGCCTAAGTCTTTCTTGACTTCGGTTTCCATCTCTTGCTGTTTAGTACTTTCTTTGATTACAATTTCTTTTCCTTTTCCTAAAGGGTTGTTTATTTTAGGAAGTTTCGGGGCTGGCTTTTTCCTACGGATACGACTACCCCATACATAATTCTTTCTTTTCTTTCGTTTGGCTTTGTCAAAGGTGGAGCATTGAATTCTACAGGTTGTTCCACATCAGCAAAGTATCCAGTGAAATCTTGGGAAACTTCTACATTCACCGGGTAAAGATCGAGGTTCTGAAAGGCTTCAGATATCTCATTCATGCTGTTTAGCATATATGCAAAATGCACAAAAATACTAAATTAAAACTTTGGAACAAAGTTTAACAAATAAACATCAAAGTTTTATTGCACACTATTTGTACAAAATAACAGGGAAGAACACACTCGGATTTATTTATTTATTTACTGGGAAGTGCTATTACTAGACTTAGGGTTTTTAAAGATCTGCATGTTCTGCTACTGTGGCTAGCATATATAAATTTGCCCATTTTTCGTCTAGCTTGTCTTCCCAAGGTGATTTATTGATTAATTCCTGGGTTTCCCTTTTAATCCTCTTTTCTCGGATTTGCTCTTTACTTTTCTTAATAATCATACTCCTTTTTCTAGGAGAAAGCGGTTTTTCATATTGTGCTTTTCGCACAAATATTCCTTCTTCAGGAATTGTAGGGAGTTTTGAAGATGAACTTCCCTCTTCATAAACTGACCTATCTAATTTAAGATAGATATCTTGCAGCTTTTGCTTACCCATACTGTAACTAACAAATAATCAGTTTAATATAACACATAATCACATAATAGTAATCAGGAAAAATTAAGTATCTCTAAATACTTAATTAGCTTAACTCAGTGGCTCTGATACCACCTCATTTCTGTCACGGCCCCCGACCCGGTTTGACCCGTTTCAGGAGCCGCGGGACAGAAATCCCGTGATATTTATTTATGTGATTTTAGCAGCGGAATTTTATCATCAGGATCGTTTTAAAGCTAAAAACTTTTCCCGATTATTTTATTTCACAATTCGGGATAAAACCCCGATAATTTACAATAATAAGGTTTTACTGAGAAATCTTTATTTTTACAAAACATATTTCTTTATTTTATAATGAGCCACTACTTTAAGCCTGCACTGCTTCCCAGCATTTTTCCTGAATTACAATAGATCACCTGAAACATGTTTGAAAAAGGTTTTGTCAGAGGGGAAATACTGAGTGAATCATTCAGTTTACTAAAATGACTCGTTTATTATTATTTACAGTATTAAGAGTTTTTACATATGTTTCTGATATCTACCAACTACCCACAGTATTTGTCACTCGACCGGATCTGTGACTGTGGTCATATCACCATTGGCTGCCCCAATGAATGACGTACATCACTTAATTTTAGGTTCGCCCACCTAATGTGATTAAACAGTAGTAATGTGCACAATACCCCACATACTAGCTGTAATTTGGTGATTACATAAACTTAATCACTGTAATTATAATTCTGAAAATAATTTGGAGTATTGTAAAACATTTGATAAAAAGAGAATGACTCACATTGCAGATTTAACACGGATAGAATATGGTTTTAGCCTTGTGAACCTAATTTAAATAATAATGCACATAAAACCGGGTTAGTGATCAATACAGCAGTTACGATATCTCACGAGATCAAATTCTCACAACGAATGACAAAGTGCGATACTTAAACATCCATCGAATTAACGACAAACGACAAAGTATCACCCTAATGTGGGCGGCACTTAAACATTCATTGTATATAGTGATCAGTCGGAAAATGAATCGTAATAGCGATCGAGTGATTACCCTGTTTTGCGGCAGCACTTCGTGATTTAGTGTGTGTTTATTGTAATAATACTGTGATATCTCGACGTCCACAGAGAGTTTTCACACCGTATTAACTTCAGAAAGCTACTGCCAAGGTCTGCTATTTATAGTGATTTTTGAGACATGCTTACGGACCGTATGGCATTCCCCCTTACGGTCCGTAAGGGGTGCAGTCTAATTACATAGGCTAGCTGGGTACGGGACTAGCTTGCATGACTCAACTATTTTCTCAATTTCTGCTGTGACAACGAAAATTGTTGATAATTATCAACTAGGGTTTAACCCCCCTGAGTTTTAGGGGCCCTGATCCTAATTCCGATTGTTCTGAAATTTTTAGGGTTAGTGCAGAATTACTTGGGTGTCTCAATTAGGGTTTTCTTATTGACTAATTATCATCCTAATTATGGATTTTAATGAGAGTTATTACAGTTCAATCCCAACATTTTCAATTTTTCTGATAAAATTAATGATCAGATCAGGAGTTTCACTTTTCTTTCTTAAAAACTCTACCCATGTGTATCTAGAGATGCTTTCTGTACTTATGGGTCCACAAAGATCCATATGTAAAAGTTCCAAATTTTGTGTTATAGAAGATTCAGAAATTGCTTTGTGTGAGCTTCTTTTGGATTTACCCATTTCACAAGCTTCACAAATTTTATCCTTTTTTGAGGATATAAAAGGCAATCCTTTTACCAGGCCTTTGCTTGCTAATTTGCTTAAATTTTTAAAATTTAAGTGGGCTAACCTCTTGTGCCACAACCAACTACCACCCTTGTTAATTTTTGAAAATAAACATAATTTTGGATGTTCATTTTCTTCTTTGAAATCAAAATAGTAGATTGATTGTCTTATCCTTTTTCCACTTAAATAAATTTTATTATCATCCATACCAATCAACAAGCATTTTTCTGGTAAAAAGGTTACCTGAAAACCTTTATCACAGAATTGACCACAACTCAGCAGATTGTACTTTAAGCCTTCTACATAGGCTACTTTTTCTATGGTCAAACATCCATACCTTATACATCCATATCCCAAAATCCTCCCTTTTACTCCATTCCCAAAATTAACCATTTTACCTAGTTTTGAAACAAAGTTACTGATTAAGCTCTTGTCCCCAGTCATGTGCTTGGAGCTTCCAGAATCGCAGTACCAGATCTGCTGCACATGATGGTCCTTAAATGGAAAAATTAGAGGGTTTTTGGTACCCAGACTTGCTTGGGTACTTTTTCTGATGAGATTTTAATCAAATTGTTTTCTCTTGATGGTCTTTCATCAGAATATCTGTTGCGTGCTGAGCCATGAATAGATTTTTCATTTTTCATTTGGAGATGGTGTTGAACAAGCTTCAGTATGTCAACACACATACAAGATTCTTTATCAGAATTTTCTGATTTCTTTTCTTTTGATGGAATGAGTGGATAATTTTGAAACATTGAGTGAACTTCTTTTGAAATATTTAAAGATTTTTGTTTGGATTCACTCCTTTTTGCTTTAAAGTTGGGTTTTGAGATTTCAAAAGAGTTCTCAGAACTAGATGATTTGCATGATTCAGAATCAGATTCTGATGTAAATTTATCAGAAATCTGATGTGTTGCTTTATGTTGGTTCATAATGTCTATAGCCTACGTCTAAAGTCTAGGTCATGTCAGTAGCTTGTATAGGGGTCTAAAGTGTCAAAATGTAATTTTATGTTGTTTTGAAGTGATTTCGCACAAAATAGTATGTTGTTTTTCGCACGAAATCAAAGTTTGGTATTTCGTATGAAATAACAAATGGCTATTTCGTGCGAAATCAGTAGCCTATATATAGGCATGTGATGCTTCTCATTTGGTACAAAATCAGTCAAGGTGTAACGAAGTGCTGCCCAATTTTCACTGTGTAATCAAGTCAAATATCAATGAGAAGCTTGTTTTAAGTATCATACTCTGTTTCTACACCTTTCTTACATTGATTTGAGGTTGTTTGACTGTTTCCGCCTTTCAAACAGCTTTGTGTTGACTCTGAACGGCTCATTAGGTCGCAAAACGATCCTACAAGTGGTATCAGAGCTCAAGAAGAGTCAATACACTTGAATCAATGCCTTTTTCTACTCATTTTTGGACTTCTGGACAAATTCATGGACAAAATGGACTGATCTTTTGATATAACGTATAAAATACAGTTTTAACAAACCCTTGAGAAAATCAGACCTAAATTCAGACTAAAAGTGACAAAAACGGGCCAAACAGTTGATTTCGTTTGAACGAGCATCTATTTCGTTTGAAAAGTTGAGGTCATTTCGTACGAAATGACTGATTTCGTTTGGAAAATCATTCTGTTTGGCTATTTCGCACGAAAACAAGTCTTGTGTTGATTTCGTACGAAATAACACTTGATTTTGTTTGAAAAGTGTTTTCGCGTGAAAGTTGATTTCACATAAAAGTTGTTTTCAGTAGGTCCCCTTGATGTGTATGGATCTTCACAGAATCGTCTTTCCAATCAAGAGTGCAGAATCCTCTTGATCAGAATAAGCAGAAAACAAGTAGATGAACAGAAACAACAATTCAATCAAACCGGGTTTTTATTGATTATCTATCTCACGAATTACAATCAATCAAAACCCTAACCAATCACTCAATTTCGTCCAAGCAATCACTCTCACGAAATTATGTCTCTCAAAATTCTGTTCTAGCTGATTAACTGATTAACCTAAACCCTAAAGCCTAACCTTGTTTATATAACACAAGGTTTGCTATTTGGGCTAGGGTTTGCAACATGGGCAAAGCCCAATTCGTCCCCTATGACCCAAACTGGGTTTAGTTTAGCCCAAACTCTATAATCTCACTAATACAAAGCTAAACCCGCTAACTGTTTATCGTTAAACTAATTACAAGATATCCAAAGACCAAATCTAAGCTGTTGTCACAAATATGCACCAACAAACTCCCCCTTGACAATAGCTTCATAAAAACTTTGTCTTCAGTCAAAACTTTGTCTTCGGTCAAAACTTTGTCTTCGGTCTTCTTGCAATCTTCAAATAATCTTGCACTGTCTTTGGTCTTTGGATAGCTTCAGCTTCAATAGCTTCTGTCAGCAACAGACTCCCCCTAAGCTGATGCATCCAATCACCAAATCTTCAAAACGTTAGCGTTTGAGTAAACTCCAGTTCAGCATTTGCACAGCAATCTTCAACTCTTCAACTTGTATGCAATATAGAAAGGAGGTTCTACCATGCATCCAATCAAACTCTCATCTTCACACTTCACAGCAACTTCTCAGCAACAAACTGCTTCAATCTGTATACTATAAAACAAACATCTCGAGAAACCATAAGAATTTTTCAACATAAGTTTAATACATTATTATTTTTCAAGAGATTAGTTAAACTGTATAAAAGAGTAAGCATTTTCAAATTCATCACCAACACGCAAAACTTTTTGTTCAACACACAAGAACCTGTCTGATTTATAATTTTGAACTCACTTTCTAACACCGTCTCCCCCTATCAGTAATAATTCCTCCAAGAATAACAGTTTTCCGTACGTTAAGAATTTTAAACAGAAAAAGACACTATTTTTTAATTTTTATATTTTTCTGCAAGCAAGTAAAATAACAAAAACAATAAACACTCTATTTTTGTGAGAATCACCGGTAAGAAGATCATATCAGCACAATCAAACTGTTTCACACAATTAGATTATTCTTTGTTTTATTTGTAGTGAAAAGCAGTTCAAGACGATTACCAGTATGTTCGTCCACTTAAACAAAATGCATGAACATTTCAAGTACCATTATCGTATGATACGTTAAGGTATTATTATTTACTGAAATACTAGCGTGTCCCACAACAGGATATACCCCTGCGATCAAGGTATGCACAAAGATTCATCGTAGTAGGTGAGTATACTGATGTCATACTTGAAGATATCATGACGGTGTCTAGATCTGCATATAATATGTGTTATCTTGTTTTGATTGCTTAACTACGAACACCCAAATAAATACTAATCAAATCCTGGAAATATAAACAGCACACTCTATCATGCAAGTATCTTCCCTACCACATATTTCACAAGTCCAATCCAGATTTCTGAAATCTTAACTGGGAATAGGTTGAGAAGAGAACAGAATAGATCTTTTGTAGAGATGGTATAATATACAGATCAAATGAGATTTTCTCAGTTTGATATAGGTTTCTTGGGTTTCTTTTGGGCACTTGAGGGCCTCTTTCGGGTGTATTAGATCTATAGCGCGACAACGTACAGCTAGGTCAGCATGTATCTGGATGCAGCAGAAGCTGTCGTTGCCTAGCACCTCCAGGCCAGCATATATCTGGATGCAGCAGAGGAGGTACACGATTTTTTTTTTCAGAGAAGATTTCAGAATCAGATCAAAATTGTGTGTATCGGGACGCATACAGACATTCAAATAGAAATGAGCTAATTCCAAGTGACTTTCTTTCCTGGGGTCATGTACAATTTTAGTTATGAACAGAAGGACAACCAAGATATCCCCAGATGAAATATCAGTATAAAGACCCAAAACTTCAGATTTTTGCAATCTATCAATGCAAGAATTAAGGTCAATAAACCATACACCACTGATGTGTTCCCCACTCATATTCAGTTCATTTATGTTTAGATTATTTCATGCTTTTGCCTACTGGTACATCATATGATGAAGCAGCTATCACACATAAGCAATTTTTGGGTCAATGTCAGTGTGACAATCTAACTTGCTGATGTACTATCATTTCTCCTTTTTCACACAGTGAAATCTCATTTTTGATTTTTCTATTTTTTTTATGTTTTTGATTTTTCAATTTTTTTTATTTTATTTTATTTTTTTTAATTTTTTAAGAAAAACAGTAAACTATTTACAAAAATTCTTATGAAAAACCAGTTATTCAGGATTCCTCATCCCGTTAAGTTCGACTAAGTGTTCAAAGCGAGCCCTGTCAAATGCTTTAGTATAAAGATCTGCCAGGTTATCTTCTGTGTCGACTCAACACTTTGAACCACAAATTAAATCATTTAATATATATCAATCATCAATCTCACACCCCCCGTCATGTGCCTAGAGCAGCCACTATCAACATAAGTTGATAATCCTCCTTAGCAGCTCCTGCACACACCAACTAAGAAATTAGTTAGATTGGGGGACCCAAGCCTTAATGGTCTTGGGTCATCCAAATTCACCAACTATTTGAACATCCATCCAATATCCATTACTCCTAACTGGAGTCTTGGATCTCAGACCTGTTGATGGAATTTGATTTTGAAACCTTGAATTTTGATTCCAAGAAGCATTATTGTTGTAATTTCTAAAGCCATTGTTATAAAAATTTCGACCACCATTATTTTGGTATCGATTTTGATATTATCCTTGACTTCTGAAATTATTTGAATTATAATTGTTCATTCTAGGTGAACTGCTTCTAGGTCTCTGATATCTGCCTGGTGGAGATCTAGGTTGAAGTCTTTGTTGATTTCTTTGAAAACGTGGAACTTGTGGAGTTCCTGTTCCAGCCTTATCTACGCCAACAGCAACATTCTGTGGTTGCTTAGGAGCAGATTTCTTTGGAGAATTTGAACCTTTCTCCTCACTATCACTACTCCTCACTGGTAATTTCCCTCTCTGTTTGTCACTCATTTGTGCTTCACTATTTTTGTTAGGACAACAGCTGGCTACATATCCCTTTATGTGACACCGGAAGCACGATCTCCTTTTCAAAGACTTCTTTGATGGAGTCTCTGAGGTAGATCCCTTATCAGATGGTGATGATGCCTTGGAAGAATTTTGTTCAGTTTGCTTTAATGATATTTCTTTGTTTTTATTTTTAGCAAACTCTACATTTGATTCTTTTTCAATAACAGCTGTTTCATTTTTCATATCACTCCCTTGAACAAAATTAATCTTTTTACAAAAGTTTGATTTTTGCCCTTTGGAGGTGAATTATGCTTTTTGAAATGTTCCCTGTTATTGTTCTTCTTAGCATCATCGCTCTCAGACCCCTCACCTTGACTTGATGTAGATGCGAAACTACTTGGTGCAGTTGACATATAGGCTGCTAGCTCATCTTCATCAGGCAGGAAAGAATAGTCATGACTAAGAGGAGGTGGGACTTCATTAAAGCCCTGGAAGCCCACAGTGGTCTCGTCATTACTTTTCTTTAACCTACCCATCATGTGTTTCATAACAAAAGACGAATCTCTGAATTGACTTAATTTCTGTTCAAGTTCAACAATTTTGAGTTGAGCATCTGACAACTCTTTGTTTTTATCAGAAATCTCTTTTGTTTTTTCAGCCATCATTTCGTGAGCTAAGTCTATTACTTGAAGTTTTTCGTTTAATTTGCATGTTAAGGCTTCGATTTCATTTTCATAACCTTTTATCTTCTTCAAGTATAGAGATTCATTTCTTTTAGCAAAAAAATTTGACTCTTTTATGCTAGACATCTCGCTCACCAGACTTTGATTTTGAGTTGACAACCTGTCAACCTCACCCTATAGTTCACGACACCTCAAACACACAGAATTAGAATGTACCTCTTTCTCATGAACTTCTGTAGTTTCATCAGCAACATCCTTTTCAGCTTCACTCTCCTTCTCTACTTCAGCATCCACCTTTTCTTCAGCATTTTTCACTTCAGATTCAGCATCACTCACAGTAGTTTCAGCCTCATCAACTGGCACTATCTCTGCCATGAATGCCTGAGTGGCACATTCATTTCCCTGATATCGCTTTTGTAATGCGTCCCACATATCCTTTGAATTTGTGTACTTTTTGAAGGTATGCTTGATGCTATCAGGTAACGACATCTTTATTGCAGCCATGACTCTCTTTTCAGCTTCATACATTTTCTTATCAGCCTCTTGCATGTTCGCATAATCTGTTCTACGTGGTCTGCCCTCAAAATCATGTACTGGGTTTATGTACCCATCTTCAATACACATCCACATGCGTGCATCCTGAGATTCAATGAAGGATTTGAAACTGTCCTTCCATGTAAGATAATTCTCCACCTTCATCATCTTAGGTGCACTCAAGTTGGTCATGTTCGATATTTTAAACGTTGCAGACTGACAAAACCGTACAAAATTTTTGGAAAGCAGTGGTTACCAAATTACACCATTAGAATCGTCTCAAAAAGACGAATCCAATGATATATAATGTCAAAAGACGAATCCAATGATATATAATGACAAAACCGTACAAAATTTTTTCTTTCCTAAAAATCACACGAATTCAACGGTGCAAACGGTTTCATCAAACGAGCTATGGATCACTTTCTATTCCCGAAAACGTTAATTTTTCCTTACGCTTGCCAAACAATCTTCCACCTTTTTAATTTTGCTAGATTTTAATTCCTCTAGCTAATTTTGCTAGCAAACCAAGTTAATTTCACTGTGTCACGCTAATTATGCTGGCAAATCAACTTAATTTCGCTGTGTCACGCTAATTTTGCTGGCAAGTCAACTTAATTTCGCTGGTAGAGGAATTATAATTATGCTAGATTTTTAAATTCGCTGGAATAAATATGCTAGCTGATCAAATTAATTTTGCTGGTTAATTTCTCTAGATAACTTCGCTGGCAAGTCAATTTCGCTGGCACGACGGTTAATTTCGCCGATCACCGTAATAATTTCGCTGAGGACAATTATACGGTTACCAAAGTCGCCTTTGGATTTAATTTCGCCGGTCACCGAAGTTAAATTTGCTGGATCAGATAATTGGGAAATTTAATTTCACCGGTCACCGAGGTTAAATTTGCTGGATCAGATAATTTCTCTGATTTGTCAGAGGAATTATTAAATTTGCTAGAAAATTTTGGAAACTCAATATGTTTGAAATTTCCGAAGATTTTCCAGATTCTTTTAACAATTTCCTGCAAATTCAAACAACCAAAATCAGCAAAAATTTTCAAAAATATTGATGAACTTAGCGAAGAACACGAAGAACACGAAGAACAATCTTCGAATCTTCAAGCCTTTTCAGCCAAAATTCTTCAAGAATCAACCAAACCTGCAACCAAAAACACTAATACGGCAAAATTAAATATGCAACCAGATCAAACACTTCAAAAATTTCGAAAATTTGCCTCAAAAATTTCGAAACCCTAGGTCTTGAAAACTTAAAATTTTCGAAAATTTCCAAAACAACCCGAAAATCAACCCTTTTCTGCAGCAACAATTCTGAACCGAGCTTCTTCAAGAGCCTAATGCTCTGATACCAATTGTAGGTCCCCTTGATGTGTATGGATCTTCACAGAATCGTCTTTCCAATCAAGAGTGCGGAATCCTCTTGATCAGAATAAGCAGAAAACAAGTAGATGAACAGAAACAACAATTCAATCAAACCGGGTTTTTATTGATTATCTATCTCACGAATTACAATCAATCAAAACCCTAACCAATCACTCAATTTTGTCCAAGCACTCACTCTCACGAAATTATGTCTCTCAAAATTCTGTTCTAGCTGATTAACTGATTAACCTAAACCCTAAAGCCTAACCTTGTTTATATAACACAAGGTTTGCTATTTGGGCTAGGGTTTGCAACATGGGCAAAGCCCAATTCGTCCCCTATGACCCAAACTGGGTTTAGTTTAGCCCAAACTCTATAATCTCACTAATACAAAGCTAAACCCGCTAACTGTTTATCGTTAAACTAATTACAAGATATCCAAAGACCAAATCTAAGTTGTTGTCACAAATATGCACCAACATTTTCGTGTGAAAATCCATTTCGTCTGTGATTTCTTTTGAAGTCTATTTCGTGTAGAACTGTTTTCACTTGAAAGTGACATTTTCAAAACTTGAAAAATTTTTCCATAAACTGTTTTTGTAAAATGGATAACCAAGAGTTTTACAACTTGTTTGCCAGTGGGGGAATGACGGCAGTTCAAAACCCAGCCAGTATCGTGCAAAATGTGAACATGGAGAATGAACTCGGTACGATGCAGAAACCACCGAAGTTGATGAACATTGACGAGTATGCTGGTTGGTCAGGAAGGTTTAAGACATGGGTGCAAGCAAACCATTTCGAGTGCTGGATGAAAATAGAATCAAAATATGTTCCTCCGAAGAATGTGTCACACCCCGATTTCCACGTGTTTCACCGGTGGGCCCGGTGGGGGATTACCGTGACGATGTTGGCAACAATATAGTCAAACCACACAATTATATAATGCACAGCGGAAGCTTAAAGATAAATATATAAACTTCAACCTCTGGTTGTAATATCAAATGTATTACAGAAGTTGAATATATCCACAGCGGATCAAAATAATAAATATTGTTCATTCAGATGCAGCATCGAGTTTGCGAGACTATGTACGATGCTTAGGACGCCTATACCAGCCCATTTCGTATAGTACCTGCACTTAATCTTTTTGGGGAAAATACGTCAGTTTACACTGGTAAATACATTCAACTGACACATTTGAAAATGTTTATTTAAAATTGATTTGAATGCACAAGGCACAAACTCTTTTATAACTTGGGAAAATTATTAAAATCTTGTGAACGTTTTACATGTTCTTTTATGCGTTCAGTAGCCCGGGTCGTGCCGGGTTAAAGATTTATAGACACACCACATTGCGTAAAACCGTAGTATAAAAACCAACGGCTACGTCTTTTAATTTTAATGTCGACAATATATACCGGGTGTACGCCTACACCGGGATGTCGATGGTCGTGGCCATTTCGTAAAATGATGCCAAGGATGTCCGGGACAACGGTCATTAAACCCCCCAAAGGCTTTTAAGAAACAAAACTGTTTAAATGAGCCGATCATATTATTTAATTAACCACCTAAGCGATGGAAGAATATAATGCTCAATCAAGCGGTATTAATATACCGTAACCCAAGCCCATATAGGGGAAATAAGTTAAAGTATTTACCTTTGCAAGTATATTTCCTTAATTTGGATTAAATCACCGATAGCTTTTACTGGGGCTCCTAATCTGGAACGAAGGTTTTAATTAACCTCTTAGAATCCTAACGAGTCGTTATAATGGCCGTAGCCTAGACCGGTTGGTTCCGATATATATAGATATGGTTTAATCGCGCGAAAAGGCGAAAACCGAGAATGGAGTGTGATTCTGACCCAACAAGTTCAGAGACTTGTTTTATATGGGTTTATGGTTCACACTCTGGATTTTGGGGTCCAAATAATATAATTTGACCCGTATCGGCTAAATTATGAAAACTAGTTTCATAAGCCGAACCGTGCGCGCAATAGGCGAAACGGTTAACCATGAGAGTCTTACGCTTATTTCCTAAGTCAATATGCCTTAAAGAGGTTGTGGTATCAGTAGGATACCTTCCGTGATGCCCGTAACGAGTTTAAGTTAATATTATGCCCCGTAGGGGCTTTTCGGTCATTTTAAAGACTTTTAAAGAGCTTTTCGAGTTCTACAGGAAATCTGAGTTTCCCGAACAGCTTATAAAGCTTAAAATACTTTATTTATTATTTGGAACCAGTAGCAACTGGAATCGGGTCAAAAGACCTTGTAGAACTCATGTTTTGGCCGAAAAGGGCATATTCGGTATTTACCGAACCGTAGCCATAACCGCAGGTTATGAGCGAGGTAAAAATTATTAAAAATCTTCAAAACTCCCAAAATATTATTTTAATACAGTGGGTAAAAGTTTTGGTGACGAAATCTTGGTTTAGATAGGCGTTATGCTAATTGCGCCGTTATTTACAAAAGTTTTACTTTAATTGCGCTTTTTAGCATAACTCTCATTCTAGACCTCGGATTGGCGTGAAACTTTAAGGACAGGCTTATAATTTAATAAGCAAGGTTCTGGTCCGTTCACGTGTCCGAAATACTCGTTTTATTTTCAAAATGGCGTTACGGTCAACTTTTAGGCGATTAACGGAAACACGTAAAAGACTCGGATAACTCATGAACCGATCACAGAGGTTTATACCAACATGTAACCTGGTCCTAAGAGAGTCCTAAGGTATGTCTATACCTCACTAAAACGGGTCAGAACTGAAGTCAATGCAAAAGTCAAACTTTTGCGACATTCGGCTCCGAACCGGTTCAATATAGCAAATGATCGATTCAAACGAGCGTAAACAAGTTTATATACTTAATATCATATTTTATGAGTGTCAAAACAGGTTTCTTAGTATGTACATTACAGATTATGCATAAATCGCTAAAATAGCTTTCTGTTGACTTTTTAAGTGCGTGTTTGACTCGATATTTGACATAGTTAGAGTGGTGATCAGGGGGAACCCTTTTAGAGGTTTATTACCCACATAAATACCAACTCAAAACCACTTTTGATTCGTCATAAGACTGAACCATTTGCAAGTTATTGTAATGACAACCGTTAGTTACGACGGTTGTGTTTATAAGCTATAACTATGGAAATGTATGACCAAATTGATTGTGAACGACTTACAGAAGTTATTTCTTGCTTAGAGAGTAGAAGGGAATGCTAGAGAGCCCTTAGAATGATCAGATAGAAGTGTTTGTGTTGTGGTGAATGTTATGAACCAAATATGCTTATTTATAGTGTTCACAAGACCTCAAGATCATCACAACTCAGTCTACCTTTGATCATGGATCATGGGCAGGTGTCCCTAAGTGATATGGGTCGAGTAGGGGGCACCCATGCTCCATTAATTGGTTGTTTGGTCGATCAAAGGCTCCAAAAGGCAAGATGTTACAACTTTCTGCATCTGGGCGTCTAATGCGGCCCGCATGGGAGTTCCATGCGTTTATAATGCGGGTCGCCTGAGATTCAAATATTAGGCGCGTATAATAGGAGGCTCGCGGCCCGCCTCAACTTAGCCCTAAACTTCACGCGGGTCGCGAGAGGCCTGTTTTTCAGATTTTTAAAATCTTTTGAAATGATTACGAAATCCTGGTAATTAATAACGAAATCTTTCGTAATGATTTACCTGACCTTTCGGGTTTGAAGGGGTAACTTTGCGGTTTGGCCCTCGGTTAATTACAACTAAGGACCTCGTGTTATTTACCCGCGTTGTTAAGTCCTCGATTAGTTTATTAATTATTTAGAAAGCCTTAACTTTCATTATTGACGCTTTTAACCTTTCTCTTACGAATTCGATCGTAACTTTCTCGTTTCATAACGAAACTTCGCGAAATTTATATATTATATTTTAGTGAGTGTATAATACCGTTACAAAGCCTTGGGAACGTTAAAGGGTCACTCAGAGGTATAATTAAACATGTTGACACAGTTAACCCCTGTAGCTTGTAATCTCTCACTTTCTTTCGTGTTTCGCTTCCGTACGATCCATGATTTATTCGTATGAAGGTTCAAGCATTATTTAGGGTTACTATACAGTATATTTACCCTTGTTGACATTTATAACCCTCGAATTTATATACTTTCAAGGTTTGTCAAAATTAGTCCTTTATTTATGATCGATGCCACGTGTAATCAAATGACACGTGTTAACACATCATTGGACACAAAATTTCGAGGTGTTACAGAATGGTTCCGGAATTGAGAAATCAATTGGCAGTTTGATTCCAATTGAACAAGCTGATTTCAAGGCAGAAAAGAAGATGATGAGTATTCTACAACAAGCTATTAAAGAGGATATCTTAGTGTTACTGCAACATGAGGATAATTCACAATCAGTCTGGAATTCATTGAAAGTAAAGTTTCTTGGAAGCGTGTCTATGATAAAGAGCAAAACTGCTTTGCTGAAGAAAGAGTTTGATATCTTTACGAGAATAAAGGGTGAGACAACAAAACAATTGATCGAGAGATATTGTCACCTGGTTGTTGAAATGAAGCGGTTGAGCATAAACAAAACAGATGAAGAATGGGTCGATAAGCTGGCGGATGCGTTGCCATACGATGAATGGGGTACTTATCTGTTAATGTTAAAAAACAATTTGGAGTATGTAGGATTCAACCTTAGCTCATTCATTGAGAAGATCGAAGCACATGAACTTGAGTTGACAAAGATTAGAAAGATGAATTCTTCCAATGTTCAACAAGATGTTTCATTATACTACAAAGGAAGTTCTTCGACAACAACGAATCTAAGTCCAAAGATCCAGACAGCCTTCAGTGCTGATTCCACATCCAGAGTTTCACCTGGCACATCAAGCAGTAATAATTCACCATTTGCAAGTTTTGAACCAAATCCAAAGGTTCAGAACTCACCAGATCAATCTTATACCCAAAGTTTGTCAGGATCAAATAGTCAAAGTCAAGGTCCAGGAATTCTGTGCAACATAGCAGTGAACATCAAGAATGCTCAAGACTTTACTGAATCATCAGCAAAACAGCATATAGGTTTACTTGCTTCGGTGCTTGAATCTTATGAGAGTTTGGTTGCAGGAAGAATTGGGAACCCTGATATGACCAAGGAAGATTATGATCAGATTGATCCAGAGGAGCTAGAGTTGATCGATATCAAATGGGGAATGGCAAGCTTGGTGAGGAGAGCACAACGATTTATGGAAATAACTGGTCGGAACAGTCTTTCAGGACCGGATCAAAAGCTTGGGTTTGATAAATCTAAAGTCACCTGTTTCAAATGTAAAGAGAAGGGACATTTCAAGAGAGAGTGTCCTAACAGAGAGGTCAACAACCATCAAAATCCATTCTCAAACGACTACTACAGACAAGCTATCTATCACAAGACAAGTCAACAACCATTCACTCAAAGACCTCAGATCGAAAAAAAGCCTGAAAAAGCTCTTCTAGTGAATCGGGATGATGAGAAGGTTGCTGAAGGTTTTAGTTGGGATAAGTATATCCCTAGTAGTGAGGGTATGGCAATGATAGCAGAAATTGTGGAAGAAACAGAAAATGTTGTTGAAACTGAGGTTGTCAGTGAAGTAGTGTCTGAAGAAAGTTTGGCTGATCTTGAGGAAGTAGCTGCAGAAGTTTACTACTATCAATCTGAACAGGAGATTATTGCTAGTTCTTTCAAATCAATAATGCCTCCTAATATGTTTGAATCTTTTGCAGGTTTTTTCAATGAGCCAACCACTGGATTCTGTCCACAATACGATGGTGAGAAAGCTCCAGTTGAAGAGATAATAGACGTTTCCAAGGAAATGAATGAAGAGACTCTAAAAGAAATTGCTGACAAAGCATTGATGGGCAAGCTAAAAGAGGTAGCAACAGAATCCGTTGAAACAAAATCAGTCGAAACAGAGTCAGTGGAAAGTGTGTCTGTCGATACGGAGTCAGTCAAAGAGGAGTCTGATGAAAAATCAGAAAATAAGGAGAACAAATCAGGAGAAGAGTCTGAGTCAGAGTCTGATGGTTTTGGTAAAACGGATGTTAAAATTGATAACGGAGAACAGGTTTCTGAAAAGATTGATTCAATTCATGAAATTCCATGCAAAAACTGCTCAAAACCCTGCATAGACTGTCTTGAAAAAGACAACAAATTTCAAGAATTGAAGAAATTTACTGATAAAGTAAATTATGATCTCAGTGAGATAAAAGAAGCATATGACACTTTGGCAAGATCAATCAAAATGATTAAAAAAGAAAGTTTTGAAAATGACAAAGCCACGAAGTTGCTAAAATCTACTGTCATGGATAAACAGATGGAGATTAACATCCATCTGGACACAATTGCTTCGTTGAAAAAAGAACTTGAACTAATGAGAATTGAAACTGAGAGAGTTGATAAGAAACTGATGAGTTATGAAGCTTCATCATATGTGATTGATCAAATTGTTCCGAAACAACCTGATGCGAAACCTGTCTTCAAAAGTGTTGCACCCCCAATGTGGAATCATTACACACAAAAATATCCAGATGCGGTGGAAACTGCTTTGAATCTCAAGCTGAGAACCGTTGAGAATGAGTTGCCTGAGAATATTGATGTTACATTTTCTCCATCTGACACTGATAATGAGTCACAGGTGGTCAAAACTGTTATTGACCAAGTGTTAGATGAAGAAAGTGATAACTCGGAGTTTGATATTGTGAAAAATCATTTCGAAAACTCCATTTCTGATTCTGAAGAAGATGGTAACTTCTTAGACAAGTTCATACCAAAATCAGATACAGTTGTGAATAATGATTCGATCATGGCGGTTTACACAATGACTGGAACAGACAAACTTTATTCTGATTTTTAGTATCCAATCCAGAATGCGAACTAGCAAAGTGTTGAAAAAGTGTTTAAGCTTGTGGAGATTGACATTTCTGAGGTTAACAACAATGAGTTTCTTTCAAAACCTAAAAAGTCTTTTGTGAAACCGCAACCAAACAACTCGGGAAAGAAAGAGTAGGTGGGCAATGGTGGTAATAACAAAAGAAATGGAAACAACTTTAAAAACAAAGGGGTTGGTTTTGAAAAGAAAATTGCTAAGAAGAATGTCAAGCCAAAAGAAAAGTTGTGTGAGTTTTTTGTTGCTGGTAAGAACACGGTTGAAGAAAAGGACTATATTTTTAGTCAAAAAGTTGTTGATGATTTCAATGCAGCGAAAAAGTTGAAAGAAGAGACCTACAAATCAACTTTTGTCGAGTATGACAAAAGAATTTGTTACCGCTGCAATGAAATTGGTCATATGGCCAAGCAATGCGTGAAAAAGCTTAAAAAACCAGTTTTGCAAAAACCCAAACCTAAAACTCCAACTGATGTTAAGGGTAAAAAACCAATGGTTTCCCCCGTTCGAATTTTGAAAAGAGGTGAATCTTTGAAGTCCGAAGAAAAGCCGAAATCAACCTTTAAGATTGGCGAATCTTCGAAAACTCGAAAGAATTCAAAGGTTTATCCGAAGAAAAAATTTTTTGAAAACTAATCATGGGTGGCAAAACCAAAACAGTCAGTTGAAGTAAAGAAAATGGAGAATGTTTTGAAAACTGAACCAAAAGTTTTTGAAAATGATGTTGATAAACTTGAATTTGAAGTTGACAAGCTGCTTGAGGAATTTCCACCGATTAAAGAGGGAGATTTAAAACCAAAAGCCAAAACTGATGTTCCGAATGTCATCTATAACATTCCAAAAGTTGAGGTGTCATGTGATCTTGTGTTTGGTAGTATTCCAAAGGTAAAGAAATCATGGGCTTCATTGTTTGAATGAATTTCTTTGATGTATGCAGGGGCTTCCAAGGTCAATAATCTCGAAGTGGATCATGGACAGCGGAGCTTCAAGGCATATGACGGGAATGTTGGCTTTGCTCTATGAAGTCAAATCTATCAACGGAGGATATGTGGGATTTGCAGGGAATCAGGGTGGCAGAATAGTTGGCGAAGGAACTCTTACAAATGGAGTGGTTACGTTTGACAAAGTGAACTATATCATCGAACTTGAAAACAATCTGTTGAGCATCTCACAGATCTGTGACAAGTCTTTTACAGTACACTTTACAAAAAATGAATATTTAATCATAAAACCTGGTTTTAAAATTCCTGAGGACATGGTGTTGATGCGAGCTCCACGAGAAAATCACTTGTATGTACTCGATATGAGCGTCGCAACAACAACAGATCATAAAAAACAATGTTTTGTGACAAAAACAAAGGCAACGGAAAAGGAAACAAAAATGTGGCATCGAAAGATGGGCCACATTCATGTTAGAAAAATGAACTTTCTTGTACACAATGATTTGATTGAAGGTGTAAATTTGAAAAATATTCATTTGAATGATGATTGTGTAGAGTGCAAGAAGGGAAAGCAGACAAGGAAGACACACCCACAGAAGTTGCTGAATTCAATCAGGGTATCGCTCGAGAGACTCTACATGGATCTCTTTAGGCCGGTTAATGTGAAAAGTATCAGTGGAGACTTGTACTGTCTAGTAGTCACTGGTGACTTTACTAGATTTTCTTGGGTGATGTGTCTGGAGAGGAAAGATCAAACATTTGATTCACTGATGATCTTATTCAAGAATATGGAAACGCTGTATAAATTGCCGATCAGGAGAATAAGAAGCGATAATGGAACGGAGTTCAAGAATAATCGCATGCTCAAGTTTTGTAATGAGAAAGCGATTCTTCATGAATTTAGTGCACCATACACTCCACAGCAAAATGGTGTAGGTGAAAGAAAGAATCGCACCTTGATTGAAACAGCTCGAACAATGCTCGCCGATTCCAAGTTACCAATATTTTTCTGGAGTGAAGCAGTTGCAGCAGCGTGCTATACACTGAATCGAGTCCTCACAGTGAAGAAATACAAGAAAACCTGTTTTGAACTTCTTCATCGTTATAAGCCGAATTTGAAGTTTTTAGAACCGTTTGGATCTCCGTGTATTATTATAGATCCAGATGGAAAATTTGGTGCAAAATCTAATGGGGGTTTCTTTGTAGGTTATGCGAGCCTGCTGAAGAGGGTGTTCGTTCCGTGCCTGGGGAAGGTAATTCAAGTTCAGCATGTCGATTGTCAGAGGTTTACACCTCCACCGCAACTTCCCGGACAAAGATTGCTTTTCGATTATGACAAACTCTGGGAGTCTTTCCAACTGCCAACTGAGCCAAGTGAAGAGGAACTAGCACTGTTATACCAATATCAACAATCTATGTCACAAGAACAAGTGCCCAGACCGCTAGTAGTTTCTTCACCCACCGAGGGTTCAAACAATCACGAGGCCGGTCCAAGTGGAACTACTCATGAACCACCAGAGGAACCAGCTCCAACATTTGATAAGTCTGACGACTCAGAATCGGAACCCGGTCCGACTTTTGACAAGGAACCAGATGTTGCAACGACAGAAGCTGTGGATCACACCGGTGATCAAGATATCACAAACTTGCAATCGGAAGTGAATGTGCCTAACAATGTTATGCCAAGAACCTTGTCTTATCATCCTTCAGAGCAAATAATTGGTGATCTTCAGAGCGGAGTAAAAACGCGGGATCAGATGAATAGCGCTCTTACATGTTTTTATACATCTGTTGCTCCTTTGCAACTTGATTTTTCACTAAAGTGTTTCATCTCGCAGGTTGAACCTCAAACGTATAAAGAGGCTTTAACGGAAGAAAGCTGGGTGAACGCTATGCAGGAAGAGCTGCAGCAGTTTGAGAAGCTGTGAGTATGGAGATTGGTAGATCTTCCTGAAAATCAAAAGCTGATAAAGACAAAGTGGGTCTTTAAATGTAAAAGGGATGATAGAGGAGTGATTGTAAGAAATAAAGCACGATTGGTAGTACAGGGATTCAGTCAGCAAGAAGGCATTGACTTTACAGAGGTTTATGCGCCTGTTGCTAGACTTGAGGCGATTAGGATCTTCCTGGCGTTCGCATCTTGGAAAGGATTCAAAGTCTACTAACTAGATGTGAAATCTGCATTCCTATATGGAAAAATCAAAGAAGAAGAGTACATTGGACAACCGCCGGGGTTCACAGATCCAGTACATAAAAACAAAGTCTATCTTCTCGATAAAGCGCTTTACGGATTACACCAGGCCCCGAGAGTCTGGTACGAGACACTTTCCCAATATCTGCTGGCCAACGGGTTCACCAGAGGGACGGTTGATAGTACGTTGTTTACCAAAGAGGTTGCAGGGCATCTATTGATCGTGCAGATTTATGTCGACGACATCATCTTTGGATCGACAAATGATGATTTGTGTAAAGATTTTGAGAAAGTGATGAAAAGAAAGTTTGAAATGAGTTCGATGGGGGAGATGAAGTTCTTCCTAGGGCTACAAGTGGATCAAATGCCCGAAGGAATCTTCATTCATCAAACCAAATACGTGAACGATGTTCTGGAGAAGTTTAACATGCCTGAATCTACTCCAGCATCAACCCCTAGCTCAAAATCACGGAATCTGTCCAGATGAGAGTGGAGAGAAAGTGAACGAGACGTATTACCGGTCGATAATTGGATCTTTGATGTATCTTACTGCTTCTCGCCCAGACATCATGTATCCGATGTGTTTATGCGCCCGTTATCAGTCTAGCCCAAGACAGTCACATCTGACAATCGTGAAACGCATTTTACAGTATTTAAAAGGCTGCCCAAGCACCGGCTTGTGGTATCCTAAGTCTGGTGACTTCTCTCTCACAGGTTATGCTGATTCGGATTTTGGTAGCTACAAGCAAAATGCTAAGTCCACCACTGCAGGCTGTCAGTTCTTCGGAACTCGATTAGTCACTTGGCAGTGCAAGAAACAAACCTCAGTAACGCTCTCTACCTGTGAGGCTGAATATGTTTCGGCCTCGAGCTGTTGCTCTCAGATCCTTTGGATCCAACAGAAGATGCGAGACTTTGGTTTGTAGTTCTTGGACACGCCTATATTTGTGGACAATGAGGCTGCGATAAACATAACGAAAAACCCGGTTTACCATTCTAAAACAAAGCATATAGAAATTCGACATCGTTTCATCTGTGATTGTCAAGAGAAGAAATTGATTTGAATCGAACATATACACACCGATGAGCAGAGGGCTGATTTTTACACCAAACCGTTTGACAAAAAGAGATTTAACTATCTTTTGAAATTAAATGGGTTAAAAAATTTTTGCTTTCTGGGAGGGTTGTTGAATGTGAAGCCGAGGAGGACGGCGATCTGATGTGATCCGCGTCATGTTGTCAAAGTTTTTGTACAGTTTATTTTCTGCATTTGATAAAAACAAAAACACAAAAATATGTGTTTGTTTTTAGGGGGAGAAAGTTTGCAGAAAAATACAAAAACATTAGAAAATCTGAAAAAAATACAAAAACATTAGAAAATCTGAAAAAATCCAAAAACATTGAAAAACTGAAAAAGAGTTTGTGTAAAAAGGGGAAATGATAGTACATCAGCTAGACAGATGCAGTACGCTAAAGAATTGTAAAGTTAAAATGTGTTAAGCAGTCTTGCAAATGATGTGTCGATAGGTTTTTACACATTTAGTAGATTTGTTTGGGATATAAACGTAAAGTAACAACTTACTTTTACGCGGGGAACATCTCCAGGATATATAGGTAACCCCTGAAATCTCGTTTGAAAGATCCTATTTCTGACATACTAGGTCTTTGTACGTGATGATATCTGGGGTATTATACCAGGACTTCTGATTTTGCGGGAGCAATAGCCTAGTCCTCGTATAATACTCTGCACTGCTTTATCGAAACCCCCCCCCCCCTTAGCATAAAAAATGATGAAACATTGCAAAATGCTAATCATGTGCTATTGAGAAAAAAAGATCCCCAAAGGGGACCCACCGAAAGTCGAGCCGTCATCTCTTTGTACGAACGAAAGTTCTAGCTTGAGCTCTCACGGTCTCGCATTCACCCAATTACAGATATCATTAGTGTACATTCACCTGTTAGACTGAATATAGTGGTCTGGATACTGGAGTATATTCTGAGGTGGTACACGCGTAAAAGTCTATAGCTTAAAACACTAAACTCATATCCTGAACAAATTGAACTTTGTGTGAAAATTTAAGAGGATCAGTATATCGACAATCAAAGTGAACTGTTTAATGCTGAAAATGTAATAAAAGCTTAACGGTACTCGTGTCTTGTCGGCAGCTGATATGATCTCCTAACATGCTCGCAAAAATATTGTATGTACAGTTCATTGCTTATCAAAAACCCAAAAAGATTGTCTGTTTGTTTAGCATTTTATAAAATCCAAAAAGATTTGTATTTTAACTTATTTTCGACAACGGACGTTGGGGATTTGATGATCAAAGTCTGATGTGCTGAACATGTCTGGATCATGAGGTTTGGGTAAGCAGAAGGATGAGAAAAAGTGTTTGGAAATTGCTTGAAAGTTTAAAAGTTCATTCATTTGAACTAAAATCAGTTTCAGAAAATCAGCATCTTCATAAATTGGTCAGCCAAGGTCATTAACTTGGACTTGGCAGGCTAAACAGTTGACCAAGGTCATTAACTTGGACTTGGTTAACTGGGTGTGACGGTAAAATCGCGAAAAGTTAAAAAGTTTGAAAAATTTTGAAAAAGTGCAATTTCAAACGAAATGGCTATTTCGCACGAAATAGCTATTTCGCTTGAAAATTGATTTCGCGTGAAACAGGTGATTTCGCTTGAACTTGCCTCAGTACCTATTTCGCACGAAATAACGTTGTCTATAATAGGGGTTTGATTTCACTTGAAGATATCATTCTTGTCATTTCGCACCAAACCTCTGTCCGGCGATTTCACGCGAAAACATCCATCTCTTTGATTTTAGCCGAACTATTGCCCGATTGTTGTTTGTAAACGTGATTTAAGTTGGTTAGCTCAACTTAGATCATGGGAAAGGTAAAAATCCTGGTGATTCGAACTGTTTTTTTATTAAACTTCGATGAACAGGACCATAATCTTAAATCTAGGGTTTGTATTGTGACAACCGGTAATTTACGCCTTTAATTACGGGATTAACTGATGTTTAAAACGATAATAAATAGTGTTTAAGACACAAATTAAATTAATTAGGCCTTTGGAGTGCCTAGGAACGTCTAACCGTCTCTACAGTACGCGTATGACAATCTACGTGAAACCTGCTTAACGATAAACAAAAACGATCAGAAACCGAACAAAATACTGTCAACGCCGACAATCACGAATTTTATACGCATATTTTATACTTATGAGTTTAGTTTTTTTCGAATTTTGCGTACTACCGAATATCACACACGCCTGTCGATTGAAAACGTGATTTTTACCGCAACCGACGAACGAACGTGTCCAACGTTGAAAACCGACACTGTTTTACGTTTTTTTTATTTTAAAACACTAATTTACGACACTTTATGGAGCTCGGGTTCGTAAGCGGATCTCGTAGAAGTAACGGGCCACTAAAAAAACACGGGATTTGGCTTGTGGGCCTTGGGCCCAAGCCCAAGCCCATTAGAGAAACCCTAGTATAAAAGCTATTGTACAAAATGTAACCCTCATTTTTTTTTTCAAATGTTCAGCCAACACATTACCTCTCTCTCTATCTAAATCATATTTCCCTTCATCTTCATTATCATCTCCTCACAAACCCTAGCTCCCTCACTCAATACCTCACACCCTCTGCTCTCTACCTCCGGCGACTGGAGCCGCAATTCCGACGGCCTCTGGCGACCGGGTTCCTCCGGTGACGCCTAATGAGGATACGTCCCTAACCGGACCGAATCATCGCCACAAACAGAGCCGAATGACGGCATGCTAAGATCGGACCGGGCCTTGCACCACGAAACGGACCGGACACTATGATGGTGCGACATAACTAACTAGGCCCCACCTCCATAACCGTCATGATAGCGACTGGTCCGACCCTAACTAACTTGCCACATCAGCACACCCAAAAGCTATAAATACCCCGCCAAGGCTTCCAGCAAGGGGTAATCACTATTCTCTTCCCCTAATCTCTCCTCTCTCTCTCCCTGACTTATCTCCTCCTCACAAACACTTATTCTCACGCCCGAGCTTGGTCACAGAGAGGCCCTCCTCCCCGTGACGAGGCTAACGGTGTGCTTGTCTCTTGTGATCTTGCAGATTTTCTTGCCGGGTCATCTGAAGCTGTACTCTGACAAGCTCGTATCAACTGGTTCTTGAGTCTTCAGTGGCGCCATCCCCTCGAATTCACATAATTCACCTCTTCGTTCTCATTTTTTCGAAGTCATGGCAGAATTACCAACAGCAATCTCCACCAGTCCTTTCCCATCTTACAATGATATATGGGAAGGAAGCGCTAACTCCACAATTTCTCCAGTAGCAGTTGTCGCTTCAGCAGCCTCGATAGGCTCTGCATCGGTTCCTCCAGCTGCAAATCCTGTGGGAGGAAGTTCTGTCACCACGCTGTCTGTTACTGCTCCATTGGTCACGCCATTACCGAGCTTCGACAACGCTTTCCTTTTGAGGAACGCTGATTTGTTGCGACAGTTACAGCAGCAACAACAGCGAGATGAGATGCTGCAAAGTCTCCGAACAAACTTGTTTACCAATGCTTACTCAGGGGGAAACCCTGTCTCCGTCGGCCCTTTCGTTTCCGGATCTCTGGTAAGTTCTATGATCTCTACTCCTATACCACACGTTACACAATTTTCCTCAGTAACAAGCGCTCCGATGAATAACGGTCTAAACGACCTGTTTCTCCAGGGATCTCTGGGTTTAAACCCCCAAGACCAAGAGCTACTCATGCCATACCATCCCACGTCTATGACTTCGCAATCAAAGTTTACGTTACGGATTGTCAATGCGCCACTCCCAGCTAAGCTAAAGATGCCTCCCACGTTGAAATTTTACGATGGTACGTCTGACACGGACGACCACATGTTCGCGTTTGCCGGAGCGGCTAAGGTCGAGCAGTGGCCAATGCCGGCTTGGTGTCTTATGTTCGCCCAAACTCTCACCGGATCGGCTAGAGTTTGGTTCGATGGGTTGCCAGAGGGGTCGATCGACCACTTTGAGGATTTCCGACGTATATTCTTGCAAAACTTTTGTCAGCAGCGTCGCTGCAAAAAAGATATTACTGAGGTACACCATATAAAGCGCCGCGACGGAGAATCTGTGGAAGATTTCATAGACCGTTTCAACCGAGAAAGCATGCAGATAAGCGGGGCGGTTGATCAGCTCCGAGTCTGTCACGGGGTACGGAACAATCAATTGGTGGAAAAACTTCACGAAGATCTCCCAAAAACCATGGAGACACTCATGGAAAGGGCTCGAGCTTTTGTTCGAGGGAAGAGTGCTTGCGGCTAACCGAACGAAACAACTGCCAGGAATTCCAAAGCACGAACCACATCGTGGAGACGGAACGCATCACCGCCAAAAGATAGGAACAATAACTGGAACAGAAACCGTGGCCCGTATCAAAAGTCCGATCGAAGCAGTTTTCGGACAGGAAACGTACGATTCAACAGTTTCTCCGAATTAACAAAGTCGCCGAGCGAAATCCTCAGCACGGAAACTACTCGTTTCCCCACGCCATCGAAGCAACGACCCACCTCGGATAAGCACTCCAAGAAATATTGTGAATATCACCGAGACAAAGGCCATACAACTGATGAATGTTGGGCTCTAAAGCAAGAAATCGAAAAGGCCATTCGATCCGGTAAACTCTCGCATCTTGTAAAAGAAGTAAAAGATGGAAAGAAGCCAGCAACAGCAGTTGACAATCCGAACACCGAGCCTGGAATCAATCCTGGAATCAATATGATCCGGTCAGCCGAACCAAGGGGAGTAAAGCGGTCGAACCAGCATATGGCAGCATGGATGCACCAGCCGACGTATTTTCCTCCGGTCGATCCCGAAGATGCTCGGGACGGACTGATCACGATTTCAGCTGTTGTCGCCGGGCACTTGGTCCGACGCATTTACGTGGATGGAGGAAGCGCCTTTGAGATCATGTATATCCAGTGTTTCCAACAGCTGAATCCCCAAACAAAAAGGAAGTTGGTCGAAGTATCTACCCCACTGATAAGCTTCTCAGGAGAAGTAGTACGTCCGATAGGACAGATTACTCTCCCAACCACATTCAAAGACGGTAACAAAAGTAGGACGGTGCCACTAACTTTCCTGGTTGTTCGAACTCATTCTTCGCACAACATAATACTCGGACGGCCCGGGTTACGAGCTCTTGGAGCAATCAGTTCGACAATACACGGAGCTATTAAGTTCCCTACCGAAGCTGGTGTTGCAACCATCTGTTCAGAATCGAATTCATTTGTCGCCGAAGTAAGACATGCGGCAGAAACAAGCTCTAAAAAGTCCGAAGTACCTACGGAACTGTGGGCAATCAACCCGGATTTCCCCGAACAACAAGTAGCTATTGGCGCTCAGCTCCCAAAACGAACGAAGAAGCTTTTATGGGAATTGTTAAGCAACTCGATAGACGTCTTTGCATGGAAGCACTCCGATATGCAGGGAGTCCCCAGATCTATGGCACAACATCACCTAAACGTAAAAGAATCAATCAAACCAATAGCACAAAGAAAAAGGCACATGGCGCCGGATCGAGCCAAAGCCATTGCAAAAGATGTTAAAAGCCTCCTAGATGCAGGAATCATTCGGGAGGTTCGGTATCAAACATGGGTATCAAACCCCGTTATGGTACGAAAAAAGATAACTCATGGAGAATGTGCATCGATTTCATCGATCTAAACAGTGCGTGCCCGAAAGATTGTTTTCCCCTACTGGAGATTGATGAGAAGATTGACTCCGTTGCAATGTTCAGGCTAAAGTGTTTTTTGTATGCTTACAAAGGCTATCATCAGATACAAATGGCGGTCGAAGATGAGGATAAGACAGCCTTCGTCACCAATGAAGGAGTGTATTGTTTTACCAAGATGCCGTTCGGTTTGAAAAATGTCGGTGCTACGTACCAGCGTCTGATGAACAAAGCTTTTAAGGAGCAGATCGAACGAAACGTGGAGGTGTACGTTGATGACATCGTGATAAAAAGTCATGATGAGGTCGCCATGCTAAAAGACATACTCGAAACATTTACTCGACTCCGAAGCATCAACATGAAGCTAAATCCGAAAAAATGTACATTCGGGGTAGAAGAAGGCAAGTTTCTCGGAGTCATGGTCGGGTCAAAAGGCTTACGAGCCAACCCCGACAAGATTGACGCTGTTCTTACAATGAAGCCTCCGACGTCGGTTAAAGAAATTCAGTCCTTAAATGGACGATTGGCTGCTCTCCATCGGTTCTTGTCAAAAGCTGCAGACCGCTCGCTCCCATTCATGGATGTTCTCAGAAAAAGCTTTAGATCAGAGTTCAGATGGACGGGAGAGGCCGCACGAGCTTTCGAAGAGCTTAAAACATGTTTGGGCACCTTGCCAACTCTCACCGTACCAGAAGAAGATGAGGTGTTAACGGTATATTTAGCCGCATCGTTCGGAGCCATCAGCGCAGTATTAGTCGCCCACCGAACTGGAAAACAAATCCCCATTTATTATGTAAGCCGAACGCTAAAAGACTACGAAACAAGATATTCAAACTTGGAAAAATTAGCCTTGGCCCTGGTCCATGCTTCAAGAAGGCTTCGCCGATACTTTCAGGCCCATCCAATTGAGGTACGAACAGACCAAAGAATCCAACACGTTCTCCGACGACCTAAAGTCTCAGGTTGAATGGCAAAATGGGCGATTGAATTGGGCGCATTCAACATCACCTTCCGAACTAAAGGTCCGTTGAAAGGACAAGTAATAGCAGATTTTTTGGTCGAAATACCGAAGGAGAAAGGAACCGAAGAGGCAGAAAAAGCTCCAGAAAAGGCGTGGTCCTTGTATACCGACGGCGCTTCTAGTGCCGAAGGATCAGGAGCGGGCCTAATTCTCATCGATCCAGACGGAACGGATATAACGTATGCACTCCAGCTAGAATTCAAGAGTTCAAACAATGAGGCTGAATATGAAGCCCTCTTAGCTGGCCTACGCCTAGCACAGAGATTCGGAGCAAAGAATGTTATAGCCCATGTAGATTCGCTGCTCGTAGCAAATCAGGTAAACGGAGAATATAAGGCAAGGGAAGCAAACATGATCGAATATCTTGAACAGGTAAAGCAGGCAATGGCATCATTCGAAGCATGCAGGGTCGAGCATATCCCCCGCAGCAAGAACAAAAAGGCGGATGCGTTGAGTAAGTTGGCATCGGTATCATTCAGTCACCGAGCCAAAGAAGTGAGAGTGGAAGTTCTAGCTGCACCTTCAATCGCTGCTCCGCAAGTAATGCAGGTTGAGGCACCACCACAAACATGGATGACGCCAATAATTAACTACTTGGTGCATGACGTTCTGCCGACCGATAAAGCGGAAGCAAGAAAGATCCAAGTTAACTCCCTCCAGTATCAGATGCAGGAAGGAGGCTTATACCGAAAGACCTTTCTCGGACCACTGCTAAAGTGTCTGGACCCGGAGCAAGCTAGTTATATCATCCGGGAAATACACTACGGCATCTGTGGTATCCATGCCGGACCGAAGATGATCGTGACAAAAGTCAAAAACGAGGGGTATTACTGGCCCGGGATGCATGAAAGCGCCGTGAAGGAACTCCAACAGTGTGACGAATGCCAAAGGCACGCACCAATCAGCCTCCGAGCTAAAAACGAAATGATACCAGTAACCGCTGCATGGCCCTTCCAAAAATGGGGCGTTGATATCGTCGGACCTTTTCCAAGGTCAAGCGGAAGCGCTCAGTATCTGTTAGTCGCGGTGGATTATTTCACCAAGTGGGTAGAAGCTCGACCGTTTACAATCATCTCCGGCTACAATGTGACACGATTCTTCTGGGAACAAATAGTATGCCGATTCGGTCTTCCGCTCTACATCATAAGTGACAATGCAAAGCAGTTTGCAGAGAACCCTTTCAAGCGATGGTGTGAAAATCTAAAAATCAACCAAGTCTTTTCCTCGGTTGCTCACCCTCAGGGCAACGGACAGGTCGAACAAATAAATCGACGCATCCTCGATGGTATAAAAAGAAGGCTAGGTTACGAGGGAAAAGGCTGGGCGGACGAGTTGCCAAACGTCCTATGGGCGCACCGAACACTGCACAAGACCAGCAACGGAGAAACACCGTTCAGTCTTACCTACGGTACCGAAGCAGTGATCCCCGCCGAGATCGGACTCCCAAATCAGAGGCGCAGGAATTGGGAAGAAAATGAGCGTGAACTTCGGTCCAACCTTGACCGATTAGAAGAACGCCGGAACATTGCGGCAGTCAAGGAAGCCCGATACAAGAAGAAAATTGAAAAATACTACAACGCTCGGGATAAAACCTACAAGTTCAAAGTCGGAGACTATGTGCTCCGAAACAACGACGCAAGTCGCGTCGAAGCCCCCGGAAAGTTAGCCCCGAAATGGGAAGGACCATACCGAGTCAAGGAGGCCAGTGAGAAGGGCTTGTATGTGTTGGAGAAACTCGACGGAACTCCAGTACCTCGAACATGGAACGGGGTGCACTTAAAGAAGTGTTTCATGTGAAACAACCAGCCATGGCTGAAGAAGATCGCTAATTTATGTTTAATATTTCCAAATTTCAGCATGTAAATCGGGAGGGTAGTGCCCCGATAACTTTTTATTTCCCTTGTAACCGGGATGTTTTTTCCCCGGATCAATAAATAAAGCGATCTTTACCATTATAAACTTAAAAATAGCATATGCATAAGTTCGAACAATTTCCTAAATGTGCACAAGCGGGCCTTGACCCATGCCTCGCGCCGATCGAGAAGGCTTAAATAGTTCAAAAAAGCATAAAATCTATTAAGTAGGCGAAGCACTCCCATTCGGTGCGATCGCCAAGTTGAAAAGCAACTTTTTAAGTGAACGGCAAAAGTTTGGACGCAAACCGAATGCTAAGTAACTAAGATAAAATAATTGACTTAACAAAAAAAAAAATAGTCATGCATAACGCACCATTAGAATTGTTTCAAGTAAACATACTGACAGAACATATTGTACGGTTACAAAGAAAAAAATGTCAAACTTGAACTACGCCATCATCATCATCCCCAACAATGGGGAGTTTGCTTCTTTGTTGAATAACCGATAAAGGCTTGTCTATCAAATCTGCCACCTTGTCAAGAACGGAGATTTGAAGCTCGTCAAAAGCTTTCACCGCAGCATCCAGGGCATCCTGAGCTCCGGCGTCATAGCCCGGAATCTCTTCCGCAGAGCCAACCGAGTCCCGCGCAGCTTTAAAACCCTGCTTTATTCCCTCATTTGCCCCTACCGCATTAACACTGTTGACTAAGTCAGCAACAACCTTCTCCAGCTCAGGGCTTTGTTGAACCAGCTTCACGACCCAAGCAACCCCCTCCGTAAGGAACCATTGCTTCATAAGCATCAGTTCCGACGTCTGGGCGTAAAGTTCAACCATCTCAGAATCCCAACGAGATAGCATCCCTTTAGCTTCATCGATCAATGTATTTTGGGACTCGACAGCCTTATCACGTGCCCTTTCGAGTTCACCTTTCGCTGAAGGAAGAATAAAAAGTCAGAAAGGCAAAGAAAAGTACATACACAAATAGTAAGCAAAAAGACGTACCAGTTATCATACGGTGATAATCAGTCAAGAGATGGTCATACGACTTCTGCATCTCCTTCAATTCCGCCGCGTGCATTTCCTCCAAGCTAATTTGTTTTTTCTCCAGGATGGTAAATTTTTCTTTAAAAACCTCCAAATCCTGGAGAGCCTTGTCACGAGCTTCATGGGCCGCAGCGGCCGAAGCCTGAGAAGACTTGGTAACTTCTTTGGCTTCCGATACCTGCCCTTTCAACCGATCAACTTGGGATCGCAGGGACACCAGCTCCTGTTTCGTTTTCGATCGGACATCACCTTCGTTTTTTAAATTAGCAATCTCGCGTTTAAGCTTGTGGCATAATGACTCCGATTCGATCCAACGTTTGTACGTCTCCACCACCAGAGAGTTCGACTGAGCTTGATTCAGCATCAAGGCATTCCCAAGCTCCGGTCCACTCATCTTGCGGTAATGAGAATGTTCTGCAGGAGTCCCTAGATGAAACAAAGACATCTTAGCCGAAAGGGCATCCACGATCCTGTCCTTATTCACCAGCGACCATTCCGGCACATACTTCTCCAAAGCACGAGCTGCATCCATATTTTCAAAACCACCCGAACCTAACTCCCGAGACAAGAACACAGCCTCAATGTCATACCATAGAGGGGAGGAAGAGGCACTGTCCCCACCATCAAACGGCGAAGAGCTCGGCCTAGACACGTTAGACGCAACTCCCGTAGTAAACTTACCCGAAGGAGAAGGCTCGGTTTTCTTGGGGTCGGATGTGCGCAAGTATGTAATAACTTTAACACCGCCCTCACCAAAGGACAACGGGCTCAAAGGAGTTTTCAGCAAATGATCCCGCGGGGTGCGGCCCCCATGGAGATGAGCATCCAAGTTTTCCAGTATATCTCCGGCGGTAGAGAATTCGGTAACTTGATCGTCATCGTCGAGTGTAATTGTTTTGAAGTCTGCCTTCTTCCTTTTCAGCTGCTTGGGCTTCGGGTCAGTTTTGGCTGGAGCAGCCCGTTTTCTCTTCAAACTAATCTGAGGTTGTTCACCTCCATCTTCACCATCCCCTTCGCCGTCCCCATCTTCGTTCCGATCGTCACCTCCCTTTTCACCACTAGTACGCGTCTCAGTATCACCAACAGAAAGATGGACCCCCTCATCCTCGATAACAATTTTAGAACCAGAACCCTTCGTCACTGACGAACCAGCTTTCCGACCCCTAGCATCATCCGCCGTAACCATCGCTTGAATCTGAGCAACAGGCGACGCAATAGGGGCAGAACCCGAACCACCTTGACCACCAGGAGCCTCCGGCTCGCGAATCGGATAAAGATTCTGCTGCACAAGTTGCAAGTATGGGGTATCACCTTTCGGAGTCTTGGTAGCCCGAATGTCTAGCTCCTTCGAGTCGAAGGACTTCAACCGTAGTGCCTCCTTCAAACCCATAACTGCACAAGAAGACAAATGATAAGTAATATCTACCAACCGAAAAAGAGTTTGATGATGAATAAATAAATAAATAAATAACACATAAATATACAGGGAGCACCACACAACTAACCCTCTTTGTTCCACCGAAGGGTAGGATACCACTCCGGTTCGGCCCACATCGTACTGATCCGACCCATGACGAGGATGTGTTCCGGATATTTCTGTATACGTCCGGCCTCCTTTATCAAATCAGCATACAACTTCTTGTTAAACGAAAAATCTTCAGGAAGAGGAGACGGGAGTTTCGACTTCTTTACCCTCCACGCCATAAATTCCGGAACGCACCGGTCGTCAACTAGAAAAAAGTGGTCTTTCCAGTCCTTTATACTCGTGGTGATCCATGTATAGCAACAAGAGTTCTTATCCCTAACCTCAAAAGTATACCAATTACCGGATCGGTTCAACTTGTAAAAGGCCCGGAACACATCCAAATCCGGCTCGGACCCTAAGCTACGACAAGCCAACTCGAAGTGGCTGATTTTGGCAAGGCCAAAAGGATTTGCTTGAGTCAAGTGTACTTCATGAAAAAGTAAAACCCCAACCAAGAATTTCGTCAAGGGAAGACGACAGTTACAGTAGTCGAAAAAACGAGTATAAATCCCAATCTTCCCCGGGACAAAGGGATAGATAGGCGTGTCTTTTTTCGGAAGTACAGGGTTTAGCGATTTGGGAATCGCATAACTCTCCACATACCAGTCTAACCCCTTTTGGGTCAAGACATTAAAGCAACCAGAAAGATTACTTTTATTCGCCATAATAGAAAAAGGAGCTTACTAACCTGAACAAGTGAATCGGTTCTCGCCAACAAGGAGTGAAGAAGGTAAAAGAGAAAGATGAAGAAGGTAAAATGTATAAAGCGAAAAGTGAAATCGGAAGATTACCCTTCCCCTTTTATAAGGATGTGAAACCGCCTTAAAGTGCCCAATCAAACGATGACACGTCATGACAGCTGATGCGCACCAACCGTCACATCGGGCGGGAAACTTAAAACGACTGACGGTCACCAATCTCAGGTCACCGCCCAATTTCAAATTTTAAAATCAACAAACGACCGCCAAACAAAAAACCGTGGACCCCAGAATACTTCGACAAATAGTTCGAAATTTTTGCTAAACAAACATTACGAACTAGGGGGACTTGATGAGGATACGTCCCTAACCGGACCGAATCATCGCCACAAACAGAGCCGAATGACGGCATGCTAAGATCGGACCGGGCCTTGCACCACGAAACGGACCGGACACTACGATGGTGCGACATAACTAACTAGGCCCCACCTCCATAACCGTCATGATAGCGACTGGTCCGACCCTAACTAACTTGCCACATCAGCACACCCAAAAGCTATAAATACCCCGCCAAGGCTTCCAGCAAGGGGTAATAACTATTCTCTTCCCCTAATATCTCCTCTCTCTCCCTGACTTATCTCCTCCTCACAAACACTTATTCTCACGCCCGAGCTTGGTCACAGAGAGGCCCCCCTCCCTGTGACGAGGCTAACGGTGTGCTTGTCTCTTGTGATCTTGCAGATTTTCTTGCCGGGTCATCTGAAGCTGTACTCTGACCAGCTCGTATCAACTGGTTCTTGAGTCTTCAACGCCACACTTACACCGTGCAAACCCCCTCCTCCGATCTCCCTTTCTGACAACACACACACCAGCACCGGCTCTCTACTTCCCTCTTTTTTCGGCGACGATCTGCCAACGGCAGCGCCCTCGTAAAGGCGGCGGTAGTGCTCTGATTCGACAAAAATTCACGGTAAACCTCGTCCCCCGTTCTCTTCGTCTCCTGTTCTGTTTTGATGACAAAAGATGATGATTATTGCTGATTTTTGTTGAAGATTATAACTTGGTGGCTGAGATTGAAAAGGGTGTGCAGATTTAATTCCAGTTGGTTCAGAAATTGCGGCTCGGGAGCATCGGTTCGGCTCAACGGTTAACCTGTCAAGTCATGGGTCTCGGTTCAGTTCAGATGTCGGCTCTGATCTTGTATGTTTCGGTTCAGATTTTGGGTGCGGTTCCAAGACGGTCAACAGCTGGTCAACGGTCAGAATTTTGGGGTTCGGGTCAACTGTAGTTCGGGTTTTTTTCGAATCGAGTTATGTTTGGTTCAGTCCAAGCTGGTCAATAGAAGACTCGGCTCGGTGCAGTTTCGGGTCTCGATTCGGCTCGGTCAGTTAGTCAACGGTCAGATTTGGTGCTTGGCCAACTTCAGTCAACAGACAGTCAACGGTCAAATGTCGGGTCAACAAGCAGTTAACACGCGACCAAGTAAAGTTTAACGACGCGAAATTAACGTAGATTTTTATAGATTTTAGACTTTATATAGTTAAACGCGACCGAGCTCGACCCGTTTCGTTTTGGTATTAGTTTACATTTATTATTACTTGACGAAAACTATATATATTTGATTACATTGCATTGGATTATTGGTTGAATTTTGAAAAATATAGCGACACTTAGATGTCGGGATCGTCCAAAAACAGAGGAAACTCTGTCCGATTTTCATAAAAATCCGAAACGCGAAACGTATTTTATTCCAACAACGACACTTATCAAAAAGTCGAGTTTTATCTTATAAGATAAAGTATAAAGTGTATTCCTCATTTTGGCAACGTTTACTAGTTAACGAAAACTCATACGAAATTAATGTTACTATGTTTATTTTAGACGTGTAAGTTTATAAAATAAAAATAATTGTTTATATTTATTTCAATGCCGTTACCTCGTGTTATTTTATAAAATAAATATAATCGTCTATATTTATTTCGAACGTCAGAATTCGAGATTTATATACTTCAAACATTTAATAATCGAAAATCATATAAAACAAATATAATTAATTATATTTATTTCAATCGTCTAGAATATGAATCTATTTTTATAAAATGAGTATAGTCGATTATATTCATTTCAAACGTCGAGTTTCCGAATATATATATATGTTGATCTATTTATTTATTTCCATCCTACGAAAACTACAACGGTATATTACCGAATCATGTACGATGTTTTGAATACGTACAATATTCCATCTACTCCATCTATTCGCGACAACTAACATGACGACGTAAGTATATTTATATTTATATTTAATTATATAAATATATATATATATATATATATATATATATATATATATTTTCCAACCATTCGAAAACTAAGTTGTTTTCGGACTTAGTTTTATCCCAGTCATAAACGGGATCAACCAACAATAGTTTGGTTATTTAAGACCAAAATATTAACAACACCTTCCTTCGTAGAGTCGTTTCATTAACGACTCGGTAGAGCTCGGACACGTAGTTTAGCTACGTTGATTTAATTAGAAACTTATAAGTGATTCCTTGTTAGGAATGCTATAGTTGCACGCTAGTGAGTCACGTTCTTGGAACGGCATCACGGAAACACCTTAGCTAGTTTTGCACAGGAATGTCAAGGTGAGTTCATAACCCCCACTTTTTACTGTTTTACATTTTTATAGATGTTTTCGGGGGTGGAAAGACATGCAAGTTTTGCAAAAATAAACAACTTATCGATGAACGAAAACTCATATTTCTAAACCGTGTTGCGAATGAATTTCAAGGAACTTGCATGGTTTACGAATGATTTTGATCAAACATACCGGTTTTACAAAATTCGCGCATATTTATGAAACGTGCATGGTTTTCTAATGGGTACGTGCGACACAGTCGAGGTGATTCGACACAGTCGAGGTGATTTGACACAGTCGAGGGGATTCGACCCAGTCGAGGTGATTCGACACAGTCGAGGTGATTCACACAGTCGAGGTGATTCGACACAGTCGAAGTGATTCACACAGTCGAGGTGATTCGACATAGTCGAGGTGATTCGACACTAAAAACCGTCTACACAGGTTGAGTACTTCCTATGTCGCCGCATACGTTAATGTCCTCGCGAAACATTAACAATCACCCTGTTCATAGACGCTTTACATGCCCTATACAACACTAAAACTTTCATATATTCATAAGATTTATTTGATGGAAACTCACAAATACATGAATTACAAACTTTGGTAACGTTTTTCAAGTTATACCTAAGTAAGAGGAAGCGCTGATCCTGCTTATGAAGGTTCGTTTGGGCTCGACCCATTCTCTCTCGTGCAATGCACAAACACTCTCGTGGGCTAGACTCACAGTTCTCATATATCATGACAAGAAAATGATTTTTCTATATTTTCTCAACAACTTTTAAACCGGTTATCAAAAAGATTTATTTTAAATCTTTTCAAAACAAACTATGAACTCGCTCAACTTTATGTTGACTTTTTTCGCATGTTCTTTCTCAGGTTGCATTTTCAAAACTATGGAACGGTTGGAATAGGAGAACCCATGGGAATTCGAGTATTTAGCGGCGTTCATTTCCTAGAAGTCTTAGCTTATTTGCTTCCGCTGTGCAATGAAGATACCAGTCCAGTCACGCCAGCTCTGATATTTCGGGGTGTGACATGTATGTTATGATAAATGAACGATAATCATACCCTTGTACTCGGATTATGTTGTAGATCTTGCTTAGGGCTTCAATTTGACTGTTTCGTATGAAGTCGGTAGATCTAGAATTTTGAACTCAGATCTAGAACGAATTTGTGGACGAAAATGAATAAAAAACATACCCTTGTGCTCGGGATTCTTCATCGAACAAAACCATTTAATCAATTTCATAATCGGTTCATGTTTGTGTTCAACTGTGATTTTGACATTTTCATACGAAATGACGGGTCATTTCCCACGAAATAGCACACTGATGAAAGTGTCTATTTCGCACGAAATAGCTATTTCATTTAAAGTTGATTTCGTATGAAATTTGGCAATTTCGTTTGAAAAGTGTTTCCGCATGAACTGTGATTTCGTTTGAAATGTGATTTCGTGTGAATAAGTGATTTCGTTTGAACTGATTTATTTCGTTTGAAATACTATTTCGTTTGAAATGATTTCGTATGAATGATCAATGTGTTGAAAAATTTTCTAAGTGTTAACCTGATTGTATGTTGTTGTTTTTCAGGCTTCAAACGTGTTATTTGATCCACTACACAACATATGTTGTGTTTATGATAAGGAGATTCCAAAGATGGCTGAATTCATAGGGATTTTGGAGTTCATGGAAAGATTACCGATTCAGAAAGCTTTAACAAATCAACATCTGGTATTTTGGTCACACATTGAAAGATTCTGGAAAAATGCAACATATGACAAAGAACACAAAACGATAAACTCAATTGTGAGCTTGAATGAAGAAGACAAACCAATCATCATCACAGAGTAGTTAGTACGTGAGGTGATAAACTTTCCGGACGACGAAAATTCTCCGACAAAAGTTTCCTGAAAAGATGGTGAAGGGTTGTATGCTACGGATGGGTTACAATGGCCCACTGAACAAAGCAGATTATCTGAAGTCATGTTTTCCAAAGGTTTACAAGTTTCTGATACATTCAGTGCTGCATGCTCTCAGCCACAGGAAGGGAGGTTACGATGTGATGAGGGACTATCAAATGAACATGGTGACAGCTCTTGTGTTGAATTAGAAGTATAACTTTTCAAAGATTGTATTTCACTACATGGTAGAGAATATTACTTCAAAGAGCAAAACTTGGATTTATCCTCGATATGTACAGATGATTTTAGACCATGCGTATCCTGATTTGGAGAGAGATGAAAAGGATGATTTGTTGGTGCAATTTCACATGGATAATGAGATGCTGAAAGTACTGGCAAGATATCACAAAATCATCCAGAGCCAAAGACAAAAGCTGAATTCTTTGGTTTTATCAAAGACAAAAATTATGTTGATCCAGATCCGGTTGATCATCAAAGATGGAGAAATGACGAGGAAATGAAAGAAGCAGGTTATGCAGCAGAGTTAAAGAAACTTGATAAGTTCAAAGAAACTAGAAACAAGTGGTTTGTGAAAGAGGAGAAGAAAAAGAGGAGAAGAAAAAGAGGAGCAGAAAAGCAACTCCTATAGTACAAAAAGAGGAGGGTTCATCTTCTCAACCAAAGAAAAAACGTCAAAAGAAAAGTGTTGAGAGTATGCTTGTTGACGAATCAGAGGAAGAAGATGAAGCTGAAGCTGAAGATGAAGCTGAAGCTGAAGATGAAGGTGATGTTGAAGGAGATCAAGTCCATTTATCTCCTGAATCTGATCAACTGTTGAAAGATCTTAAAGCAAGTTTCAAAGCAGGCAAAGCAGCTGGTGATGAAGGTGACGACGATGGTGACAATAGTTCATCAAGTTCATCTAAAGAAGAAATTGATGAAACTGAACATGCGAAGAGAATTAAAGCTGAAATAGAGAAAGAGAAACAACTAAAGAGAAAGAGGAGAGAAGATTAAGATGATGAATTGTACAATCCATCTCCTGAACATGTTGTAGAATCTCAAACGCCTCCATCATCTGGTAGTAGGAAGAAAGCTAGTGCAAGAAAGCATGTGATGTCTCCTAAAGCAACAAGAAGAAAGTTGGTTGTTAAGATACCAAAACCAAAACCATCTACACCACCAAAACAACCTACTCCACCACCATCACCTCCACCACAAACTGAACAACAATTATCACCACCACATCATTCATCACAACATCAATCACCACCACATCTATTGTCACACCCCCAAAATCCACACGCGGAGTATCACCGCTTGGAGGCATGACTGACCAGGATCAAGCCACCAATCATATTGAACATAGCAAGTAATTAATAAAGTTCAACCCATCAAGACAAAAGGTGTTCAAATAAAACATAGTTAAGTGTTTAGCGGAAGCATAATTGTGAAAACCCAAATCATAAGTATTAAGTTCAAAATGTCATAATATTTTTAACATGGAATCCACTGTCCATGTCCCACAACGACTGCGCCTCCCAGTGCAAGCTCCATGAGTACCAAACGTCATCCAAGGCATGTAACAGAGAGTCAACAACAAAGTTGAGCGAGTTCACAGTTGATTTTTCAGTAAGTGAGTTCGTTCAGAATTCGTATGTTCGTTCATACCCATGCGTTTACCCAGTACCCTTGTTCCCAAACCTTTATAGTGATAAGTGGGGGCTTCCCATGTCGTATGTACTAGACTAGTTGTATCTATAGGTGTCCTTCCCAAATCCGAGGACAGTGGTAACTATGAGTTTATGTAGGTTTTACGTAAGTGCCCTTCCCTAACCGAGGACAGTAGTACGTATCAAGTACGTATGTTTAGCGCTGGTGTCCTTCCCTAATCCGAGGACAATAGTACGTAGGTTTTACGTAGGTTCTAACACTAGTGTCCTTCCCAAACCGAGGACAATAGTACGTAGGTTTTATGTAGGTTTTCGCACTGGCATCCTTCCCAAACCGAGGACAATAGTAAGTAGTCTAGTAGTCTAGTAGTGGTGCAAGTACGGGTAGTCATTCAATCCATTCCCAACCCACCGGGAATCCCATGCCTTGGAAAGGGTGTGAACTCACCTTGGTTTACTTGGTTTGGTTAATTACTTGGTTCCAATTAATCAGTCAAGGCCTATGGTATGCACGTGTACATCATCAGTTTATATTCACGAAGTTCACGTATAAGTACAATCACAGTGGGTATCGAATCAGTGATCACAAAATAACACAAAGTACATATTCAAGCTCATGCAAGTCATGTTTATCATTTAACAACAGTTAACTAACTCAGTTAACCCCTAATAGACCTAACTGAGTTCACTGTGCAATTTAAACCCTTGACGAAACATACTTGTTTCGTCGTGCAACCCTTTGACGAAACACCCTTCGTTTCGTCATGATCCCTTCGGCGAAACACTCTCCGTTTCGTCATATCTACTCTCGGCGAAACACCCCCTGTTTCGCCATGATTTGTGTTTCGTCTACAAGATCAGTTATGTCGTTAACAGTTACACAGAAAACCCGAATCCGCCGATTAACAGTTCACAACAAACATACAATCATACAGAACCCATACAACAATTATTATACCAATCATAACATAATCATGTATTAACCTTAGACAATCTAGCATATATGTTAGCCATTACATGAGAGCACATTCACAGATTCATCAATATCAATATCCTATTCTGATCATCAACAACAAGCAATCCGATCTCGACACACGAAATTGTAACCGATAAACTAGATCATGTTATAGCCAATTCATCATCTAAACATGAACCTAAGCATTACTTAGCATAAATCCCTAATGATTTCAATTAAACAATTAACGGTGATATCAATCAAACAATCATGCAAGGGTTAAATACTAACCACGATGAACAGAAAGAATGACTTGATCGATTACAGAGAGATTCGAGGACACACAGTTGCCGTCAACAGGGAGAGAGCTCTAGGGTTTCTTATTTGCTAAAGATGTGACGAATGGAACCGTAATACACAATAACTAGTCACGTAACGTACTGGGCCCTTAATGGGCTTCGGCGAATCATGGGCCGGCGAAACACCCGTTTCGTCGGGGTGTTTATGACGAAACACTATCTGTTTCATCGGTACGGGTTATGACGAATGACTCCGTTTCGTCGATCAGCTTCAGGTTTAACAGTTTAAGTTTTCAAACAGGTTGCATGTTATTTCAACAAACATACAGAGGCAACAATCACCAAAACGTTTCAATACAAATCAGACACGTGTACAATTACAAGGCAAACAATCAAACAACTAAATAGTTAACGCGCAATTAATGCGAAGATGGAATCTTGGAAACTCGAGTTGTCACATCTATCACCATTACATCTATCACCACCACATTTTTCACCACCACATCAAACACCAATCCAAGAACAACCTGTTTTCACTTCACAGCAAATCTTTCAAACACCACCAACCACACAACCACCTGTTCAAACCACACCTGAATCTTCTGGATACAGAGATTTTCCTCATATTCCTGTGAATATTCCTCTGGATGATATTGGTGATTTTAACTTTGCAAGTGATGAGCAAGTAAGAAGGTTGGAAAAGAAAGTTAAAGAAGTGTTGGTTGAAAACAAGAAATTGGTTGATCATGAGAAGAAACTGGAAAACTGTGTTAAGTCTGTGGAAGCTGAAAATTCTTCATTGTTAAAGAAAGTTGAAGCTGATCAGGCAGAGATTGATTTTCTTAAAGTGAAAATTGCTGAGTTAGAGGAAGAGAAAGCACGCAGAGATGAGCAGAACAAGTACTTTGAGTTAAAGAACAAAGAATTAGAAGCTGCAAAACAATGAAAGAACACGAGATATACATGATGAATAAAGTGTTAGAAAATTTGCTTGGAAAGTCTGTTGAGCAGAGATTTGAAGAGATTGAAGTTGAAGAAGTTAGAGCTCGACGTCAAGCTGAAATTGATGCTGAAATGAAAAATAAGGGTAAAAGTGTTGAGGGTACTTCTGAAGTTGCTGAGAGAGCACTTATTCCATCTGTTATTTCGGAAGAGGTCAAGGAAGATGATGATGAAGAGGATGATGATGAAGATAAAGTAGATGATGCAGATGATGTATTTTCTGAAAATAGTCATAGTGATGATGATGATGATGACGATGGTCAAGGTGGTACAGGTGTTAAAGTTACAGAAGCATCTAATGAAGAGAATATCGAAGATTATCTTCATGACGATATGAATGAAGAGCCTGAGGATGCTACCAGTGAGGGGGAGAACGGTGAGGATCAGAATGCTGATAAAAGAGAAAAGTTGATTTTGCATCTAGAGCCTGAGGTTGAGGAAGTGAAATCAGGCATACTTACACTATGAATGATATTATCGAGATGACGTGTATTGATGATCCTAACTTCAAGTTTGACTTTGAAGAAGAGTTGAATGCCTTTGATATGAATCAACAGCCCGAGTATCAGTACAAATATGTTGATGAAGCTGATAATTATGATAGGGTTGAGGTTGAAGACTGCAGCGACGAAGAGAATGTGAATGTAGATACTTCAAACTTTCCAACGTTGGTTGAATTTTTCAGTCAAGAAAATATTGATGAATTGAGACGGAAAGTTGAAGAATGTCTGAAAGATAAGAACTTTGATGGAACAGTGAAAGATGCACAGAAGGAAGAAAGGAAGAAATGGTTTAGAAAGAGTAATGAACAAAAGTTTAAGCGGCCATTGAAGTATTATAAAAGAGACAGGGATGTGTCACTAGGGGATATTATCAGCTGGGGATTCTTGCCACAAGTGAATGTGTATGCTATTCGGAGAGAATTTGGAGTGCAATACTCATGTCACTACCTTGGTGGGATGTTGAAGAGTTGTCAAAAGTTAGAACTCTGGATTATCTAGTAAGAAAGCATGATGTACCCATCTGGGGTTTGATGAAATTTGAAGCCTTCAGATGATTCTAACACTGGAAACCTCACTACCCGAAGAAAGTGAAGAGGGTAGATCCAGTGACTGGAAATTAAGAAACGATCTTGCATGTGAAGAAGCCTAGAGTTATAAAGAACATTCCAGTATCAAAAATGGAGCAAGATTTTCATAAGGGGTTCTTGTACTGGGTATACAGCTGTTTGTCGACTGAAGTTGTGATCACCTACAGAGCTGAAAATGAAATCAGACACATCTTTGTGTATGATCCTTTGTAGTTGGTTAACTGCTCAACAAAGGATATAGAATGTTTGTTTGTTAACAAGATCGGGTTTAAAGTTGAAGATAAGGACCAGGCTATGTAGTTTCAGAGGGTTGTATCCATCTGTTTCCAGAAAGGAATCAATGCTGAGAGTCAATGGTTTTCTAAGTGGCGAGAGATTGAAAAAGAAGAAGCTCGAAAGGCTGAAAGAGAAAGGAAAGCTTGAGAAGATAAAGACAACATGCTAAGGCATACAGTTGTACAAAGAATGGCTGCTAAAGAGAAGAAAAAGGTTGAAGAAAACGAGAAGCTTAGGAAGCAGTTGCTGAGGAAACCTAAGCTGAGGGAAGAGAAGTTCAAGTCGTTGTGAAACAAGTTCTAAAGACCTGACTGAAGACTCCGACAATATCCAAGGGGGAGTTTGTTGGTGCATAATGTCTATAGCCTACGTCTAAAGTCTAGGTCATGTCAGTAGCTTGTATAGTGGTCTAAAGTGTCAAAATGTAATTTTATGTTGTTTTCAAGTGATTTCGCACGAAATAGCATGTTGCTATTTCGCACGAAATCAAAGTTTGGTATTTCGTACGAAATAGCAAATGGCTATTTCGTGCGAAATCAGTAGCCTATATATAGGCATGTGATGCTTCTCATTTGGTACGAAATCAGTCAAGGTGTAACGAAGTGCTGCCCAATTTTCACCGTGTAATTAAGTCAAATATCAATGAGAAGCTTGTTTTAAGTATCATACTCTGTTTCTACACCTTTCTTACACTGATTTGAGGTTGTTTGACTGTTTCCGCCTTTCAAACAGCTTTGTGTTGGCTCTGAACGACTCATTAGGTCGCAAAACGATCCTACACTTTCACAAAGATGGTGGGTTTAATTTCACTTGTTTTTACATACCCTAAACCCTCTCCTTTGTTCTTTTGTGTGGATTCAATAAAGTTAATGAATTCCTTAGCTTGTTGGAAACCTCTTACATTAATTTCCTTATCGTGAATTTTCTTGTAAAGATCTTTTCTTTCCTTTTCATAAAATTCAATTTTAGCTCTGTGATCTAAACTTTCTTCTATCAGTAATTGGTTTTCAAGTATAACTTTATTCATGGTCCATTGCAACTCATCAGATTTTTTACTATCTGATTTCTGTTTTTCTTGCAGATTTAGAAAATCTGACATGAGCTTGTTTAACTTGTGTTCAAGATCAAGATTATCTAAATTTACCTTCTGTTCTGAAGTTTCTGGTAGTTCATCAGAAAGTGCCATAATGCAGAAATTAGCCATCTCTTCTTCTTCTTCATCAGAAGAATGAATCATCAGACAGCCATGTATCTGTCCCTGCAATCAAACTGACTTGTTGTTGCTTCTTTGCTTCTTCTAGCTTCTTCTTATAATATGCAACATCCTTTAGTTTCTTGGTTTTGCACTCTGATGTATAGTGACCCTTTTGGTTGCATTTGTAACACACAACTTTAGCCTTTCCCATATCCTTAGATCTTCCTTCCATCCTCCCTCTGTCACTTCTCTGGTATCTTTGGCCTCCTCCCCTCAACCTCTGCTCAAAGGTTTTAGTAAGCAGTGCAATTGCTTCAGCAAAAGCTGAAAAATATGATGATGTATCATAAATTTCAAGATTTTGGCTGGTTGGAGATTGTGGATCATTGGTAGGTGTTCTTTGTGAGTTAGAGATTAAAGCTAAAGATCCCCCTCTTTGAATAGATTCTTCAAATCTTTCTTCTTCTCTGGGGACCAGAATGCTATATAAGTCATGAAGACTCATATTACCTAGTTCTAAGGTGGAGGATAAAGTCATGGTTAGACTTCTCCATTCTCTAGGTAAGGCATCCAGGAATTTTATATTTCTTTCATCATTTGATTTTGTTATCCTAAATTTCTTTAGCTCATTCAAGAGTTTTGTAAATCTTTGATATGTTTCATTTAGTTTTTCATTTGGTAAGCTTTTGAATCTCTCATATGAGGAAACATTGTTTGTTCTTTTGTTTCTTTTCATCCTTTCTCTTCCTTCACAAAGATTTTCCAATTGATCCCATATTTCCTTGGCCGATGCACATGCATCAACTTGAGAAAATATGTCATTTGGGATAGCCATTATTAAAAGTGACTTTGCCCTTTCTTCTGCAGCCACCAGATCCTTGTCTTCTGGGCTCCAAAGTGTTTCACTTTTGGGAGCCCGGGAGGCAGGGATTCCTGGTGATTGATCAGTTGCTAGAATAGCTGGTATTACAGTCATTGGTACATGTGGACCCCTTTCAATGGATTGAAACAGCGCTCGGTCATGTCCATTAAGGAAATTGACCATCCTGATTTTCCATTATGGGTATTCCTCTCTGACCAGAGTCGGAGGTTTAGACATTTAACCAATGTTAAAAGCATTATTCCATGTTTGAAAGTTTTCCATGTTTAGAGAAAAGAAGATGAGCGATTGATCGTTTGAAAATGATTTATTCAATCTACTCTGATACCAATTGTTGGTCCCAGTTTGGACTTAAAAACTTCTTTTGACGTAATATGGCAAGTGATTTCAACAAATGTGAAAATAGTGTGCGGAAATAGAAATCAGACTTTCAAGAAACAAGACCTACAGAATTTTCAAGTTTATATCACTTTGAAACAAAATGGTTTTGATGTGCACAAAATGCAACATATAAATTACATCAATTGTGGCATGAAACTAACCCTTTTTTAGTACTAATGTTGGAAAAAGTGTGCTTTTGTCTTCCTTTTGTAATTTCAGGATTAAATGAGCTCAAATAAACAAAAAAAGCAAAAAGACAGCTAAATCTAACACAAATACAAGAAAAGGAACAAATGTGGCATGCCCGGCCTCCCGACAACATCTTCCCAAGCAAAACAAGGAAACAGAGGGCCGAACACGCCCCGTGCTCAGTGAGCACGGGGGCGTGCCCAAGTGTCAGCAGAAAAGACAAAGTTGTAGAAGCTTCCATCCCCCACCACGGGGCCATGCTCAGCGGACACGGGGCCGTGGTCAACTATAAGATTCGCGGAATTCAGGCAAATCTTGATAGTACAGATATGCTTCTACACACGGGGTCGTGCTCAGCGGACACGGGGGCGTGGTCAACTAATGCAGACAAACTGCATTTAATGAAGAAAGAGAGGAGGATGGACACGGGGCCATGCCCAATGGACACGGGGCCGTGCCCGAGCTTCTGTTCAGCCTATAAATAGGAGTGCTTGGAGCTCTTGCAACTCATCCCTTGGCACACCACCTCTCTCACACTTCACTCACCACCCACCACCATCACAACACCATCATCTACCACCATCATCCATTGTCCATCATAGAGTCTGTGAGTCGTCTCGGGATCCAAGATTGATCGTAAGAGTTCTTGACAATCAAAGGCCATGTTTGCCTAAGTCTCTTACATCACTTGGTGAGGACAAGTGTTTAGTATAATATTTTTTATTTTTAATCTTTTGCACATTTTAATTGGTTATGTATTAATGACTTTAATAACTAGTTTCTTATGTTGAAGGTGATTCTTCCTTATCGTTTGTCCGTGGTGTCTTGGCATTATTTTACTATCTATATAAAATAAAAGATTTTCACCATTCATATCTCCACGGTCTATATGGATGTATGTTGGCTACCTGGTCGGGGGTTAAGGGAACGGTTTGGTAAGAGTCTTGCCATTGTTCAGTGTATAGATCCTGCAAAGGATCTGGGTCAAATTTAGTAGGATCTCCTTCAATACCCAACGGTATTGGATGGCGGGGGTCCTAACTCTTTGACCCCCTCATAAGTTAAACTACTATTAAAACTTTAACCCGACTACTTAGGATTGTATCCCTGCTGACTCAGACTACTTAGCTGAGGGTAACGTCGCCTTCAAAAGAGGGGTCTACCACATTATGCATTAATAACTTAATTAATTATCTTTCAATAATCCGACCCTTTAGGATTGTATCCTTGCTGACTCAAACTACTGGGTTGATGGTAACGTCACCTTCTAAAGAGGGGCCTACTACAATAACTAAGATAATCTCTTAAACAAGTGCAAAGGTGCGGAAATAATCAAAGGTTACACTACACACAAGTCGGATCCAAGTGATTCATCTTGTCTATCTTTTTTTAATTTTATTTTTATTTTCAGCATTTTAGTTAGTTTTATTTTTCTAGTTTAAAAATCTTTTTCTAACATTTTGATTTGATTAGACGTTGAGGATAAACCAGTACTAAAAGCTCTTGTGTCCTTGGACGACCTCGGTATCTTACCAACACTATACTACGTCCACGATGGGTGCACTTGCCCATATGTGTGTTTAGTGTTAGTAAATATTGTGTTTTATAAATTTAAAACTTCGCTAAAAAAATGTAAAATGGGCTTAAATTATACACCTAAACTATATTACACTACACACGCATCAAGTTTTTGGCGCCGTTGCTGGGGACACAAGGATTTTAAGAAAGCTTAAAATCGACGGCCTAATCAGTTTTTCAAAACCTTTTCAAAATGCGCGCACATTTTCTGCATTTTAGTTTAGTTTGCATTTATAGTAGCCTGAACACGGGGCCGTGCTGCATATTTTTGATAAAACACCCAGATAAAGAGTCTGAACACAGGGTCGTGCTCACTGAACACGCCCCCGTGCTCAACGAAACCAGTAACTTTAATTAAAACGCCCCGATACAGATACTGAACACGGGCCGTGTCCACTGAACACCGGGCCGTGTCCAGCCTCTGTTTCCGTCTTTATTTTTGTTTTCTGGTCCCGAGACTTTGTTGTGGTCTGTTGAGTGACTCAGGAGGCTACAACTACACCTATGAAGAGGATGATTATAGGAGAGACTATTGCACTAATTGTGGTAACCCGCACTCGGTTCAATATTACAACTCATCTCAACCATCCACTTCATACAACTATTATGAGGAGCCCAGGTACGAGCCATCGACTTCATACACATCCTATGAAGACCAAAGGTATGAACCTTCTCCCTTATACTCATATTTTGAAGAACCAAGGTATGAGCCTTCATACTCATAGTTTGAGGAATCAAGATATGAGCCACCACCTTCATACTCTTATTATGAGGAACCATGGTGTGAACAACCCACCTCATATGAGTACTATGAAGAACAAAATTATGACCCTTATCCATCATATACTTACAATGAAGAACAATGGTATGAACCATCTACTTCATATGAGTACTATGAGGAACCAAGGATCGAACAACCGGATTCAAGCTTTGAGGATCCCGATCCTTTCTCTATCACCGAAGTGAACGATAGGATATTAGAACACCTTAAAACTATCGAACGTTACATAAAAGAATCTCGCGCAAGGGAAGAGGAGTCCCGCGCAAAAGAAGATTTAAATAAAGAAAAGATAGTTGAAGAGGTAAAAATGGAAGAACAAATAAGTGAAGAACTTACACATGAATTAAACAACGAAAAAGGTGAGTCCAACAACGTTAAAATTCAAGAAGAGTCTAATTTTAAAGAAATTAATCTCTTGTCACCTTCTTTCGAAAATCATTGTTTAGTACCCACTCATGCTAAGTTTTTAAAAGAGTTAAACACTAACACTAAAATTGACGAAACGGTAAGTGTTAAGTTAACTAATGATCAAACTTCGCTAATAAAAGAAGACCCATTTGAAATTAACATTACGCCGGTTCCATGTTTCTTTCAAAATTCATTTATTAGTAAAGTCACAATTGATAAAGATCTTTGTGTTAACATAGTGCCTAATTATATTTTCGAAAAATTAAGTATTAGTGATTTTTCTCCACTTCAAATACCCATTTTTCTATCCAATCGGAAAATAATAAAATCAATCGGTATAGTTGAGGATGTCTTGGTTCAAACAAATCAATTGGTAATCCCAACCGACTTTGTCATCCTTGATGACGCTCCTCTAGTGTTGGGACGACCTTTTGTAAAAACTCATGAAGCTTTGAAAAACCGGAAATACAACAACCTACCTCTTCAATTAGGGGCATTCAAAAGGAGCATAGATCTTGAGCGCTCAATGAAATATCCTTTTGGCAACAATGACCCCCTAATTGAAGATGAAGATGAGCCACCCGATACAAGTGAAAAGATTGACCACTTTGTTGAAGAAGAGGTCGCCATAGAACAAACTTTTAAGGTTCTTGATCAAAATGAGCAACCAAATAAGGAGTCTCCTAAAGACCCACCTCTTGAGCTCAAAGAACTTCCGAAAGTTTTGGAATATGCTTTTCTAGACAAAGATGGTAAATCACCTGTAATTATTTCGGCTAAATTAAGTAGTAAAGAAAAAGAAAAATTAATTAAACTTTTGAAAAAACATAAAAATGTGATCGCTTGGAAGCTTGTAGATATTAAAGGAATAAGTCCTTCCATGTGCACGCACAAAATTTTAATGAATGATGACTACAAATCGGTAATACAACCACAACGAAGAGTCAACCCAAATGTGCAAGAAGTGGTTAAAAACGAAGTCATCAAATTACTTGACGCTGGACGTATCTACCCTATCTCCGATAGTCCTTGGGTAAGCCTCGTCCAAGTAGTTCCAAAGAAGGGAGGTATGACAGTAATAACTAATGAAAAGAATGAAGTAATACCAACGACAACCGTCACAGGATGGAGAGTATGTATAGACTATAGACGATTAAATGAAGCAACAAGGAAAGATCACTTTCCTTTGCCCTTCATTGATCAAATGTTAGAAAGATTATCCGGTCATAAATTTTATTGTTTCTTGGATGGTTTTTCAGGTTACTTTCAAATCCCAATAGCACCCGAAGACCAAGAAAAGACAACATTCACATGTCCCTATGGAACTTTTGCTTATCGACGCATGCCATTCGGTCTATGTAATGCCCCCGCAATATTCCAACGTTGCATGGTGGCCATCTTCCATGACATGATAGAAAAAATGATGGAAGTCTTCATGGACGACTTTTCTATCTTTGGAGATTCATACGACCAATGCCTCGATAACCTAGAACGAATGCTATCCCGATGTGAGGAAACTAACCTCGCCCTTAATTGGGAAAAATGCCATTTCATGGTAACGGAGGGAATAGTACTCGGTCACAAGATCTCAAGCGAAGGAATGGAAGTTGATTGAGCAAAAATAGACACTATTTCTCGATTACCCCCAACCTTCTCCGTTAGAGCAATCAGAAGTTTCTTAGGGCATGCCGGATTTTATAGGCGATTTATCAAAAACTTTTCTAAAATTTCAAGACCTCTAACGAAATTACTTGAAAAAGATGCCCCTTTCATCTTTGACAAGGATTGCAATCAAGCATTTCTTACAATTAAGGAAATCCTAGTCAATGCACCTATCATGATAGCGCCTGATTGGAAATTACCTTTCGAAATCATGTGTGATGCAAGTGACTTTGCAGTTGGAGTAGTCTTGGGACAAAGAAAAGAAAGCATTTTCACCTAATTTATTATGCTAGTAAAACACTTAACGATGCACAAGAGAATTACACAACAACTGAAAAAGAATTACTAGCTGTGGTATTTGCTTTTGATAAATTTCATTCTTATCTTGTTCTTTCTAAAACAATAGTCTATACAGATCATGCAGCCATTCGATACCTTTTCAAGAAACAGGACGCAAAACCCCGTTTGATTAGGTGGATTTTACTCCTCCAAGAATTTGATATTGAAATCAAAGACAAAAGAGGAGCAGAAAACACCGCAGCAGATCATCTTTCACGCTTAGAAGACCCAGCTTTGGAGGCAACTAGGGACGAGCAAATCAACGAAAAATTTCCAACGGAATCCTTAGAAATGGTGGAATACAAGGAAGAACCATGGTATGCCGACTACGCTAACTACTTAGCTAGCGGTATAGTCGCCAAAGGATGGGCACATCACCAAAGAAAGAAATTCTTTGCTGATGTAAAGCATTACTTTTGGGAAGATCCTTATCTTTTCAAAATGTGTGCCGACCAACTCATCCGAAGGTGCGTACATGGTAGTGAAGCAAGAAGAATTCTCCGCCATTGTCATGAAGGTCCATACGGAGGACATCATGGTGCCGCTAGTACCGCACGAAAGGTATTTGATTCAGGATTTTATTGGCCTTCCATTTACAAAGACGAGCAAAGTCTTGTCAAGTCAGGTGATGTTTGCCAACGATCAAGTAATATTTCTTCCAAAAACGAAATGCCACAAAATGGCATTCTTGCTTGTGAAATTTTTGATGTGTGGGGACTCGACTTCATGGGACCTTTCCCAGCGTCGAAAGGAAACAAATATATACTTGTGGCGGTCGATTACTTGTCTAAATGGGCCGAGGCCGAGGCACTTCCAACAAATGATGGAAGGGTTGTGGTAAGATTTCTGAAAAAAATTATTCTCTCGTTTTGGAACACCTAAAGCATTAATAAGTGATAGAGGTACCCATTTTTGTAATCATCAACTTGAAAAAATCTAAACAAGATATGGGGTCTATCATCGGGTCTCAACAGCATATCACCCTCAAAGAAACGGACAAGCCGAAGTGACTAATAGAGGTTTAAAACGAATACTTGAAAAAACCGTAGGATTAAGTAAAAAGGAATGGGCCGATAAATTAGATGATACTTTATGGGCTTTTCGAACTGCTTATAAAACAACGATAGGCACAACCCCATATAAGCTCGTCTATGGAAAAAGTTGTCACTTGCCGGTAGAAATAGCTCACAAGGCCTATTGGGCAATAAAAAATGTAAACTTAGATTTAGAATTTGCCGGTAAAAATCAATTCTGTCAAATAAATGAATTAGACGAATTAAGGAATTATGCATACTCTAACTCCGAAATTTATAAGGAAAGAATGAAAAATTTGCATGACAAACACATTAAACCTAATGAATTTCGAGTAGGAGATCAAGTTCTATTGTTTAATTCATGACTTCGATTATTTCCGGGTAAACTAAAATCTAGGTGGTCAGGACCTTTTTCCATCGCCCATATTTTTCCTCACGGTGTAGTAGAAATTAAATCTCGGAATGGAATTTCATTCAAAGTCAATGGCCAACGGCTGAAACTCTATCAAGGATTTATTGAGGAGGAAGAAATCTCGCTTCAAACGGTCGACGAGTAAAAGCATCAACTTCTAACCGAGTTTTGGGAAAACAGGGAACTCACACGAGCACTTAAAAAAATAAAAAAAAATAATTGTTGCTCGGAACGGGGCCGTGTCCGCTGGACACGGGGCCGTGTCCGTGCAACTGTCGGGATAAAACCCCTTTTCAAAACAGTTTTTTCATTTCAACACGCCACGTTTCCCCATAAAACGCTCTGGTCCGGGCGATTTTCCGCAGAAATTTGACGTCTCCTCTCGTTCTAACAACATCAAGGTATGATTCTATCACCATTAGTAGTTAGATTAGTTACTTGCATGTAGTTAAAACCTCAAAAAAAATTGGGGAAAAATCTAGGGTTCTTGAAGTGCATCCGGATCGAACCTCAAATTTTTGCATAAATCTGTTAGCATTAGTTTAGATTAGTGTTATGGGAAGTAAATCCACTTGCATTGTTGATAGATTTGCCCGATTTCTCACAAAAACCCCAAACCCTTGTTTTTGAACCGAAAAAGATAAAATTGAAGGGGTAAACGGTTTGTTTTGGGAAAAACGGCACTTGGGGTTTCATTTTCGGGGGAAACCGCGCATACTTGACCAAAAATTTTCAAGTTTTCGGGACCGGGTCGAAAAATGGAAATTTTGAGTAACAGACGCCTGGACATGGGGTCGTGCCCGCTGAGCACGGGGCCGTGTCCAGCCCACTGTTTTCAGTTTTCTTCGAAAATTTCACCGTTTCGTGCTAACATTTTGGTGTATTCTTTCAGATGTCGAAGAAGTTCACAAGGTTCAACGCCAATGAGCTCGATGCTAGAGCAAGATATGACGTACTTCAAACAAGACCGGAAGAATACCCAAGATAAGCATGTATGGACCTGTTAGCCATGGTGAACCAACTTGACCGGTTTAACAACCTCGTTACCGGCCCTCTAAGGATTGCTCTAACCACTCGACTTCGATCAGTCCACGAGTGCACTATGGAGTTCTATAACACTTTCACGTTCAATTCAAAGAGCGACCCTTTCGACAATAATGGGGTGCAATTCAGATGTGGTGGAACTCGGTACTCGATTTCAATGGCACAGTTTGGGTCAATAGTTGGGCTATTTACGGAGGAAGACTCGGGTAATGAGGAGAACACCGGAGGGGTGCGAGATTTGGATGAGAACGAACGCCAAGTCGCGTGGGCTCAGATTGGTGAAGGGCACTACAACCCAAGCAGCACTAAGAGTACTAAGTTGAGGGACCCACTCTACTGATACATCCATAGGGTCCTCGGTTACTCTCTTAGCCAAAGGCATGATAGCGGTGGCGTTGTTGCGTTGAGAGATTTGATAGTCCTTCACCGCATCCATACCCGAAGACTCCTCGATGTTCCTTATCTCCTACTCCGAAACATGCATTGGAACCGGCTTGCTACTGCACCAACCCCTATCTTCTTCGGGGGATGGATATACCGTCTCTTCAAGCACTTCGTGAACATACCTAGGTCTTTCGAAAGGAGCCCATGGTCGGGAAGAGTGGATGTACACATCTGCCGCTCCATGAACCAAATCTATGAGGTGGAAGACGGGTTGGTTAGCTTCCAGAGGATGCAAGGGCATGCATGGAACCCGCAAGAGGCGCTAGTCCTTCACGCTCCACAATTTCAACAACCTCCTCATTACCAGTACCAGCCTCACGGTGATCCTGGCCAATCCTCCTCACAAGGAGGTGGTTTTCCTAACTTCCGAAGTTTATATGATTTATTGCAGGAAAACCTCATGTGCACTAGGAACACATACAACCTCGCCAACAACACGTACAACCGGGACGGAGCCATTGAAAGAAACATCTCCGATATCCACGATGACATCGGGAACATCTGGGAATACATGGCGGGGCATGGAGGAGGAGGTGATGACAATGATGAAGACATGGACTAGGTGGGTGGAGTAGGAGCAGGAGCAGCAGGTTGGTAATCCCACAGGTTAACCCCTCTTTTCTATCGAACAATTTCCGGCCTGCGTGCCGAGTGTTAAACAATTTACTTTCCCTTTAACTATTTTTTATTTTCCGTTTTTGTTTTTATTTTTAACTTTGTGTTTGGATGTTGAACTTGGTAATCTAGGATGTTTGCTACTGTTTGGTGTGGTGTTTATTGATAAGACAGGTACATACGAGGCTTAGAGTACTAAATATTAGTACTACTAAAGCCGGGACAGGAAAAACGAAGCTAGAAACCTGTTTTTCAACCTTGCAGATTGTCGACACGGGGTCGTTTCCAGCCGACACGCCCCCGTGCCCACTTCCCCAGACCTGTTGTTTGTTTATTTCTGCACATTTTTGCCAGACACGGGGTCGTGTCCATCCAACACGACCACATGTCCACCTTCTGTAAGTTTTCATTACTGGCACCTGAACACGGGGTCGTGTCTACCCGACACGGGGCCGTGTCCAGGCGCCCAGTAACACAAAATTTTGCTTTTTAACACCCTTTTACACATTCAATCAACCTAAAAACTTATTTTTGGGACACATTGAGGACAATGTGTAATTTAAGTGTACGGGGGATGCTAAAACCTTGAATCTTACAAGTCCTAATTAACAAGCCTTATACAAAACTCTATTAGAACAGCTAATCACCCCAATTTTTTTCAAAAATTTTCATTTTCTTTTCACTTGTATAGGTTTAATTTGGGGATTTCAAGTTCTAACAAGGTTATATTTTTACAAATTTACAACCGATAGCGTCGTGATAAAAAGAACCAACATAAGAAAATTATGAAACGGCATGATAAGCTTAGTTAAAATTTGATTATATATACTTGATCACATAAAAACCCATTCCCAGAAAAGTGAGTTTTGAGCCTTTATTGAGCATACAAATACATATCTTTAAACTAAATGTGTGACAACCATCAAAATTTCATGTATCCGTACGATTTATTTATGTTAATTAAAGTGCTTGATGACTGTGCTGAATTACTTAACTGCTTTCTGATTACTGTGTCATACTTACATGTGCTTGTTAACATACTAGTCTTGTGCAGAAAATTTACTAAATAGTCCTGTATGCTTTCCTGAGTGTTTGGAATTAAAAGTGTTACAAAAAGATATATATAAGACACTAAACGATATAACTTAACACTTTAACGGGACAGTATCTAACCGAACAACCGGACACTACCCGAAACACCAAAATAATGCTAGAAGCATTGTTTTATCATTGCCAAGCTAGTTATGGTCCCCGAACATCATAATACACTATAAAAATATCTAGTAACTAAATCCTAACTAATACTTGGATTTTTAACTTAATAACTAACTAGATAGTTTAACCTAGCCTACTACCCCCCCCCCACCTATGGGACGGCCCCAACAAGGGACCCACTTGGGATTTTCTTTCAATTTAAAATAAGATCATGTTGGCACTTTTAGAACATAATAACCTTGGGTTAATGTGTTTAAATGGATATTAAATAAACTTGGAAGTCCATAACATCATTCTCACACATTCAAAACCCACACTTCAACACACTTTCTTTCTCTCCTCTCCTCTTGGCTTCGGTCGTAAACAACAACACCACAACCACCATCATTCACTCATCTTCAATCAATTTCAAGCATATACAAAGGTGTTAGAGGTTGCACAAGGAAGCTAGGAGCTTTCGGAAGTTCAAGGACCTTCTTCATTTGCTTTTATCCACTCCATTTCTTCCTTGATCATCCCTAGCCTTGAGCTAGTGGTAAGAACATCATACACTCCATTTTACATCTTACTATAGTGGTTAAAAGATGATACATGTTGATTATCATGAAGAACACTAAGAATCAAAAGAATGAAACCTGAACATAAGCTTAAACAAGATGATACATGAAGAAATAATGTTAGTATGATGTTGTGTGGTATATGTTGATGCTTGCTTGTTGATTACTAGAAATATGATGTTGATCATCATATGGAACTTGTTAAATCATGATTAAAGACATGAGTTAACAAGTTAGGAGGTGATTAAGGGTTTACATAAAATGATCACCTTCACATTTAGACATGAACTTGAACATAAAATGATTTCTTGTAAAATAACAAACAAAGTGAACTAGTAATCTTGTAGATCCAAGACTTGTGAATGATTTTCCAAAAGGAACCAAGTTTGAAAAGATGATTCTTGAAAGATCATGATTTTTAGTAAACCTACACTATTTTTAGTAACAAAATAAGCGTAGAAATATTTTTGGAACAAGAAAATGTGTTAAATAAATATTTTGGTAAAAAGTACCTACAAGTTGTAAACATCTAGAAATCCCGAGAAAGAGATTTTCACAAAAGTAAATACACTTCGATGGGTAACTAAGACCACTAAATACCTTACCAAGTTACTACGCGTTTTTACGAAAACTCAAGTTCATGTTACTACGTACAGTGCATTGTTTTTACACTTGGTGAATGTAATATTGTTTAGTAAATGATTGTTGATTGTTGAATAATGTTTGGAAAAGAAAATGATATGCTTATTAGCATGGACACCTCTAGTTACAAAGGAAACTCTGGCGAAATTTTCTAAAAATTCCAACACTTAGAAATTATTTTTCTAACAAGTGTTCATAAATACGTTTTAACTTTGTTTTTCAAAATAAACTTCGCCATGAGTTTTGTTACAAAAATACAAAGTAGCGGAGGTTGGTTTTTACTAGTAAAATGGTTAGATATATATATATATTTAGAATATATATTTTATACTAGAACACTTGTGTGGATACTTGTTTATTTTATGAGGTAGTTATATTATTTTAGGGCAAAATAATATAACTTAACAAAGTATCTTGACATTAGAATTGTGTGGTACGTGATAGAAGTAATGAGTAGATAAACCGTACGTAGGATATGTGTTATGCGTGAGACACTGATTGTTATCTGTACCTTATTAGGATGTGCTTGATTTCTGATTATTAGAGTAACTAATCTAACCGAGCAAACCAAGGTGAGTTCACACTCTATACAAGGCATGGGATTCCCGGTGGTTTGGGAATGGGTTAAAGAACTAAAACGAAACCTATATATCCTCCTTGGGTAGGATATGTACCGCCATCCTCCATGGGTAGGATGCCAATATTAATCCTGCGTATTCTCCTTGGGTAGAATACGTACGTTCGTCCTCCTTGGGTAGGACAACAACCTTAAAACTTACTAGACAAAACTCTATCATTAAGTCCCTCATTTTATATCGACTTAATCGCCGAGGCCAATGGCGAGCGGGTCATTAGTTAACAGTGCTCTTAGGTTTAACGAACCTCACACCGTGCCAGTCGGACGGGCGTGTTCTAATGGAGTATGGCAAACTGTCAATGATGATAGACATTGACGTAGGGCACAACTTATTTTCGTTAGTAGTCGATATGGTAACGGTCTAGTGGTTCACATGGGGAAGCCCCCACTGATCATGGATATGGTTTGGGTAATAAAGAAGGAACTGGTTAATCATATTTTCAACTATGGGGTAACCCCCACGGCAAGTAAGCCAGCAAAAGACAAACCATGTTTTTCGAAAACAACTTAAAACTAAACAACCAACTGTGAACTCACTCAACTTTGTTGTTTACTCGTTGTTACATGCCTTACAGGTCGTTAGATGCTGATGGAGCTTGCACGAGGAGGAGGTCGTTGTGGGATATGGACTGTTATGTCCCGTGCTTAATATTTGAACTTTATGAACTTATAAGACTTATGTTTTGGTTTCACGTTTTATGCTTCCGCTGTTTAATTTGAACTTGGTTAACTAGATTTTGATCACCAATTATATTGTGTGGTTGGATTTTATCTATCTTAAATACATTGTTCAATATGATTGGTGGCTTGATCCTGGTTATGTCACGCCTCCAAGCAGTGATACTCCGCATGGTGGATTTTGGGGGTGTGACAGATTGGTATCAGAGCCATTGGTTATAGTGAACTTGGTTTTAAAAAAAGGGGGGGAAGCTTTTTGACAAAACTAGACTATAACCTGTACAGTGCTTAACGATCCACAACGACGCTTCGTTCCACATGCAAGACTCGACACAATAGGTGGTATGATTTATGTTTATTGTCTGTTTGATAGCTCACATAGTGCATTAGTTAATGTGATAACTGCTATTTGAGCCTTGTGTCGTTACTCTATTCCGTCGTCCCACGCTTACGCACTTTCGCGACACTTCTCTCACTCACGTTGCTTCGTTGTGAAGATCATGAATGGACGCGGAGGAAGTGGTGGTATCAACCTAACTCAAGCCCAGTTGACGGCTTTAATCAATGAACGAGTGGCTGAGGCACTCGCAGTTGTCCCTGCAGGAGGTATAACCTGCCATATCAACCCATCTTAGGACGTTTAGATCCTACCCTCGCAAACCAACCCTTGTGCTTAACCTTGTCTTTTATTCTCGCGTAACAGGTCAACATGCTCAGCCACCTATGTGCACGTTCAAAACATTCATGGACTGCCGACCTAGTACTTTTAGCGGCACAGAAGGAGCTGTAGGTCTTCTTCACTGGTTCGAGAAGCTTGAGTCTGTTTTTGAGATGTGTGAATGCCCTGAAGATCGTAGGGTGAAATTTGCTACTGGAACACTCGAAGGTGCTGCGTTAACCTGGTGGAAAGCATAGGTTCAACTGCTAGGGCTGGCGGTTGCTAATGCCACCCCATGGAACGACTTCAAAGAACTTATCAAAGAAGAGTATTGTAGTCGTGACGACATCCACAAGCTAGAGGTGGAATTTTTCAATTTAAAGATGACGGGGTCTGAAATCGAGGCATGCACAAAGAGGTCAAACGAATTAGCTATCTTGTGTCCTACTATGGTGGATCCTCCTATCAAGCGTATCGAGTTGTACCTTAAGGGTTTGGTGCTAGAAATTCAGAGCCACGTGACCTCAGCTAATCTTGGCAGCATTCAGCAAATCATCCGGTTGGCTCATCGTCTCACTGATCAGGCAGTTTAGCAGAACAGGCTGCCTAAGCGTATTAGCGCTACTACTACTTCTGATGCTCCCAGTGATAACAAGCACAAGTGGGATGGAAATTCGGGCAAGGGTTCTACTTCAGTTCAGTCTCAGTCCTAGCAGCGGAAGACGGATGAGTACAGGAGCCCCAGTCAGCAGTCTTCTGGGAATCAAGGTCAGGGTGGATACAAGGGAAATCACCCTAAGTGCAATCGATGTAATTTGCACCACAGCGGGCCGTGCAACTAGGGTCGTTGTCAGAGATGTAACAAGTTGGGTCATTAGGCCAAGGATTGCAGGAGCTCACGTCCTGCGAATCAGAATCGTCAACAGCAGCCATAAGCTCCAAAGAACTCCCAGCAGCAGCAACAGCAGGGCAATAAAGGATGCTTTCAGTGTGGCGCTGAAGGCCACTTTAAGAGGAACTGTCCTCAGCTGAACCAGAATCAGAACAACAACAACCAAGGAAACGGGAACAACAATGGAGGCAACAATGGAGGCAACAACGGGGGTAACAATAATGGCAATGGCGCCCGAAGTCGTGCCTTCGTGATTGGGCAGGGTGATGCAAGGAACGATCCCAACGTTGTGATGGGTAAGTTTCTTCTGGACGACTTCTTTGTTACTGTTTTATCTGATTCGGGTGCCGATACTAGTTATGTGTCCTTAAAAGTTAGCCAAATGCTTAAGCGCACTCCAACACTTCTGAACACCAAACACACGGTAGAACTAGTGTTAGGATCTAAGGCTGTCTGTGATTGTGTTTGTTTGCATAAAACAAATAAGTGCAGCGGAAATGAGTAGCAAACTTTGTAAACACAACCAAAGGAAAGTGTAGATTGATAAACAATTGCTTTTCATTGAGTCAAAAGATTTACACAAAAGCAAAAGATTTCAGTGCAGGCTCAAAATCTAAACTCCCCCTCAGCCTGATACACAAGAGTTGGTTGCACAAGATGAAAGGATGAATTGAGGAGAAAAAAAACTCACTCAAAACGATCAAGTGTAACAGTACAGAGTACTGTCATACTTATAGGCAAACCAAACTACTGATATGCTTCAGCTGACGTCACCATGATAGTGACATCAAACGACCTAACAAACTATAAATACTGTTCTATACAAACTATTGTTATGTAACATCTGATAATCACTAAAGTACAAAACATAAGGAAACTACTGCTTCACGTTCCACTGTTATAGCCTTAGCACAGATGTTGAGTCTTCAGTGCTTGAGTCTTCAGCAGTACTTAGCAGCAGATAGAGCAACAGAGTTTGTCTTCAGCAGTTGTTAGATAATCATCAGAGTTTGGTTTATCAATTGTTGTAATTGAGCAGCACTTAACATCCATCAGCTGTTAGATAACCACTGTCAAGGGGAGAGATTAGAGTAAACTGCTGCTTATTAAGTGTCCACTGATGGGATCCGGTTTTGGCTTTACATTATCTGTTCCTCTGTTAGGGTTCAATCCCAACAATCTCCCCCTGGAACAGATAATGCCAAAACCATTCCTTATTCAGGACCTTTATTACTCATCAAGAGTGCCCTAGCTTGTTCCTTAAATTCAGCTTCAAATTCTTTGGCACTCTGGTCATCTACATCCCTGCACAGTGAAAGCTCAAGGAGATCCTGCAAATCTTGAACACTAAGGCCTAGTGCTTCTTTCCTTGATATATGCTTCACCTCACCATTGGATCTGAGCAAAGTCAATACGTGGGTCTTTTGATCAGACTTCCACTTTAGTATTTTTGAATCCAATGGGTTTCTTGGGAGAGATTTATTATCTGATGAGTTGAGGGATGATGGCCTTGAAAACACATGCAAACTCTCAGACATTCTTTTGAAAGCTTCTTCTATGACTTTCTTTGCTGCAGCTATGTCTTCTGCAGTTTCTTGTCCAGTAAGCTCTTGTTTTTCATTTTCTATCATGCCTGTTGCAGTGTTTGGGGATGCAGGGCTGTTTAATACCTTCACAAAAAGGCTTTGAAGCTTTGATGAGCTATCTTCTTTCAGACCCATTTTCATGATGGTGTCTTTGAAGAACTCTGCTTCTTTTTCCTTGACCTCTTCTTCAGACATCTGTGTACCTTCTTCTTGATTTGACACAAGAATAGGTTTGTATGCTGATTTTAGCATTGTTCTGAGGTTTTCAATTTTCTGTTCAAGTTTCATCATCTGTTCTCTTTTCTTTGAAGCATCTGAAGCAGTTTTCTTCTTTTTCTTTAGCCTCTCATAGGCTTCATCAGTTTGCTGCCTAGACCATTTTGATATGGCTTCGGCAGTGTCCATCTTAGCATCCACTAACTCCTTTTTCTTTCCTTTATATTCAGCAGTGAGGTCAGCAATGAGCTTTTTGTATTTACTCCAGTTTGGAGCATTTTTCTTCTTTGAAGGATCATTCTTGATTCTTTGGATCCTTTCAGCCTCATGCTTTAAAGCTACTAATGGCCATTCCTTAAACTGTTGTTCTTCAGCATGATAGAACTTTTCTTTCATGATGAAGGCTAGAAGTTGTTCTCTTAACTTCTTCTTTTGATCAACTTTTTCTTTTTCTAGCTCTTGTGCAAATTCTTCTATCTGCTTTACCTTTGCAAGGTAGAACTCCAGTCTTTTAGCAATGCCTACTTTGCTTAGACTTTCCTTTTCACTGTCAACCTTAGCTTTTACTTTAGCTTGCCTTGCCTTGCCTTTATTTTGAGATAATCATCCATATCCTCTGGTGGCATGTAGCCTATGAGTGAGGAGAATCTTCTTTTTGAAGGATCTTCTTCTGTATAGAATTGCCTCATCTCATTTTTGAGAGCTTCAATTTCCAGAGGATATTTTGCAGCATTAGGATCATGTGTTCCCTCATTGGCAGGTATTGGCTTCCTTTTTCTACTGAGGAGCTTTGGTTGTGATATAGGAAAGGATAGAGCAGTGGTGGATGGTTGACTAACAACTGTTGAAACAACTGGTGTCTCAACTACTGTTGTCATTACAACTGCTGATGTGTCAGCAGATGTCTTCTGCTTTTGAGCAGGGAATGGAGGATGTGATGGTGGTGGTGACTCATCATCAGGAATGAAAACCCTTCTCCTTTTTAATGGAGGGGAGGCTGGTGATGTATTGGGTGGATCAGTGGTTTGTGACTGTGACTGACTGACAGTAGTTGAAACAACTGGTGTTTCAACCACTGTTGTCATTACAACAGATGTTGTAACATCTGTTGTCTTCTGCTTTATGGCAGGAGGCAGTGGTGGTGATATGATTGTAGATGATTATAGTGGTGGTTTTTGTGTTATAGACACAAATGATGATGGTGGTGGAGCAGTAGTTGTGGTGGTGTGTGTTGAAACAGTAGTTGTGTGTGTTGAAGGTGTGTGTGTTGATGTAATGGCAGCTGTTTGGCTACTGACAGCAGTTTTTGTAACTGCTGTTGTATCAGCTGTTGAAGTTTTTGAGGTTTTGGGTTTTTCTGGTTCACTGTATATCCCATCTTCTATACCTTTCTTTTTCAGCTTGGTTTTCTCCCCCTTTTTGGCATTATCTGCCAGGGGTGTATCCATGAAGAAAATGGTAGATGAACCTTTCTCACTCTGAGCAGTCTTTTGTATGCTAGCTTTTATAGCCTTGATGTCTGCTTGAGTGTCTTTGAACCGAGATTCCACCATATTGGTCAGCATTTGTACTTGATTAGCATGCTTTTAGCAGCCATTTGTTGCTGTTGTTCAAGCATGGGCTGGAAGATATTCCAAAGCTCATTTGCAGCAAATGCTTGTGGAGCAGGTGCTTGAGCAGGAGGAACAGTTGATTGGGCTTTTTGAGCTTCTAACAGCTGCTGCACCATATCTTTTATTTCGGCAACAGAAGATTCTAGATTTTCAACTCTGGCCGTCAATTCATTGTATTTTGAATCATCACCTGAATTAAAAGGATCATCTGAATCCCCACCAGCAGTGGTTGTATCAATGTGTGACTTAGGAGCTGTGGCCCAAAAGTCATCCATTGATGCCCCTTTTTCTTGGTACTGGGGACTTCTTTCTTCAGCAACCGATAAACCTTTGATGTTACCAGCAGCTAAAGATAACTTACTGGTGGTTATCGATGTTGCCATGGAAGAAATTGCCTCCAAGGGAGTCTTAATAATGTAACAACTGTCCAACTGAAGATCTGTTGATCCATCAGTTGTAGTTGCTGCTCCACTTGAACTACCACCGAGAGTTACTCGTAACTCAGGGGGTGTAACCTCCTCAACTGTTGCTTGGATAACAGAGGTATTAACATCAGACCCAGTCACTTGTGGAGGTATGCTCTTAGTAATGGGTGATTGAGAGGAACTGGTTTGTGTCTGTGCAATATCAACTGCATGCAACAAGGGTATTATTGATTGTGGCAATATGATTGGTGAGGGTATGGGTGTAGAAAGAGACATGTCCTTGGGATCAGGACTGTGGAAGATAGATCCGAGTGGACCTAGAGCTTCATATTGTGGTGTCCCTGTGCTTACAACTTGATCCTTTTGTGAGGATGCAAGAGGAGTTTGAGGCTGGGGTTGAGATCTTTCTACCAACTGCTGTGAGGAAGTAGCAGCGGTGGTTTCTGGTGACTTTTGTGTTGTCACTAGCAGTTGCTCTGGGATCTCATCTTCCAGAGTTGCCTTTGTTTTGGGTTTGGTGGGTTTTCTAGATGGTTTTCTTTTGGTCTTTTTGGTGGTGGCAGGTGTGGGTTTCAGAGCAGTGGGTGTGCTACTCTGATCACCTGGAGCAGTGGGCTCAGCAGTGGTTTCTTGAGGGTCAGTGGCAGTTTCTAAAACCTGCTCAGCCTCTTTTGTTTTTAATTTTATTGGTGCCATCATTCTTGAAAAAGTTTCTATTGTTAAACTGTTTATTTTGAATGAGACACCTTGTTTGGGCACTTCTGCCTCTTTCTCGACAAATTTTTGTTCAAAATAGTAACTTAGAAACCTCGGAAAGAGCAGAAATGCCTTATTATCAACGTTCTTTACCAAATCATCAAATATTTCCTGGGAGTAGTTATAGTTTTCATTGTTCAAAATTGCATACCCCAGGCATTGGATTTTTGTTGGTATCTCATTGAAGGACGTTGTTTTATTTGAAACACACATGAGCAGTGTGTGGAATAAAAATCTAGGTGCAGAAGGGAAGTAACCCTTTTGTAGGGTGTCCCTGTTTGGTTGTTCTGCATAGCCCCTTTTTTATGAAATCCTTTACCAACTCGTCTTTTGTAAAAGAGGTTTTTCCATTTAAATCATCGAGTTTAAAGGTTTCAGAGATGGATTTTGGTGAGATTTTTACCTTCTTACCCTGTATCGAGGAGTTGATTGCGGCGATGATATCTCCTTGTTTTTCAGGGTGGCATTTTTCCAGAACTCTCTCTGGGTGTCAAGAGCGTCTGCTGTTATCAAAGTTTTGTACTTTGATGCAGAAAGGATGTCAAGGATGGAGTCGAAGGTGTGGTTATCGGTAGGTTTTGTGAGTATACCTACATAGTTGTGTGGAGCTTTGTAGCGGATCTCCGGTGTTTCAGCGGCCATTTGAGTGGCTTCTGCTGTTTTGGAGGAAGATGATGGTTTTGATTTTGTTTTCGATTTTGGTTTCGTCATTTTTTATGAAGAAGATCGAAAAAGATTTTTGGAGTTATGAGAGGGAAACTGTTATGAGAAAAGAACTTTTGGAATTCAATTCGACAGTAAAACCCTGTTTTGGTGTTAGGGCAGAGTTTTATTTAAGAAAAAGGTGAATGCTGATGTGTGTGAGCGGTTATAATGATCTGACGGCTAAAAACTGACCACGTGTCAAACATCTGATGAAATGGTAAAAGATGGAAGACAGTTGTTTTAACAACTACTGATGGATCAAGTATCAGTAGTTACAACGGTAATAAAATGAAGCAGTGGATGTATCAGTGGATGGAACAATGATTTTAATCATCAGTGTTTTTGAAGAGCAGAGGTTGACACTTTAGCAGTGGACAGACTTTTGTGAGCAGATGTTAAAGCACAACAGCATTTTAGATGCAACATGGATAAGGACAATATGTATGACAACTGGTTGTGCAGCAGTGTTTTGACCACTGACTGATAATTTTAGCATCTGTTTGTTTAGATGTAGGAATCTATCATCTGTTTAGTACCAGAAATGTTATTCTTGACAAAATACATTTTAGATGTAAATTATCAAAACTAAATCACCAGCAGTTATCTACAGAGAGTTTTGTTCAAGGTTTTGCCAAATGTCTATTATTTAGATAATGGTTCAGCATCCCAGATGATGAAGGCATTTCTACTAGAGCTGCTCATTTTGTGTCTAATTACTGGAACTAGAACATGAGTATCTCAGTAGTCTAAGTCAATTTGCAATCAATTTATGATCAGTGAAAACCTAACTTGAGCTTAACATGACCTTGGTATGTATGTCATTTCCTTTTGACCAGTTTTAGGGATAGTAATTACACACAAAAACAAGGTAATTACATCCAGACCAGAGATGAACTTTTACTATTAAAAAAGAGTAAAAGAACAAAATATATTTCATAAAAGAATAAAATATATCTGGTTTTTATTTCAGAGAAAAAATACCTTAACAAAAATTAAAGGAAGTTTTGAAAATAATCAAAAGGATCTGACAGTTTTCCAGTGAATTCATGATCATATTATTCTCAAGTTATTTTGACCATTGTTTGGGTCATTTTCTTGTCAATTGATTGAAATTCATTTTAAGTACAATCACTGGAGATGTCATTGTTACTAGAACAATTCCTGTATTTATGAATGCACATAGTTGTATAATGACCACTGATGATCTGATCTTAATCTCAAGAGTGTTTTATGCTTATACTCTTTTCTTTTGATTTCAAAAGTTTTGAGATAGCTACACTTTGAGATTTGCTCATTTTCCTTTTCCCTTTTTACCCTGTTTATTCATATGTTCAGAAATACTCACTAGGAGATTATATTTTGAACATACTTTGTCCATAATCGTTTTGAAGCAATGTTTTGAGAGATCTGACCATGTTTGATCATGTTTTATTTCAAATCTCACATTACTTATGATTAGGACAGATTTAACACCTTATTTTCTCAATGTGTTTTGGACAAAGTTGATTTGGTCCTTTTGAAGGTTCTCAACCTGCCTTTGAACACATGAGAAATTTTTTACTAAACAACACAAAAATCAACACAACAATTGAAATCAATTTTGAAAACATCGAACGATCCCATAATTTATCAGATATTTTACAGATCTGAAAACTATGAGTGACATATGTATGAAAACACTTGTTGTGTGAGATTTGCGTGTCATATGACATCTTGGTTGATTTACAGAGTATTTGAATAACCATTTTGACCATGATTCACTCGTTACTCTGTTTTCCAACTTAATACAACCAACCTTAGTATCAATGAATTTTGAGCTGAACTGTTATGTCAAATTGATTGTAAGATCGAATTTGACTGTCCATGCTCTGATACCAATTGTTAGGATCTAAGGTTGTCTGTGATTGTGTTTGTTTGCATAAAACAAATAAGTGCAGCAGAAATGAGTAGCAAACTTTGTAAACACAACCAAAGGAAAGTGTAGATTGATAAACAATTGCTTTTCATTGAGTCAAAAGATTTACACAAAAGCAAAAGATTTCAGTGCAGGCTTACAATCTAAACTCCCCCTCAGCCTGATACACCAGAGTTGGTTGCACAAGATGAAAGGATGAATTGAGGAGAAAAAAAACTCACTCAAAACGATCAAGTGTAACAGTACAGAGTACTGTCATACTTATAGGCAAACCAAACTACTGATATGCTTCAGCTGACGTCACCATGATAGTGACATCTAACGACCTAACAAACTATAAATACTGTTCTATACAAACTATTGTTATGTAACATCTGATAATCACTAAAGTACAAAACATAAGGAAACTACTGCTTCACGTTCCACTGTTATAGCCTTAGCACAGATGTTGAGTCTTCAGTGCTTTCTTCAAAGTTGATTAGTCTTTGAGAAGGCAGTGCTTGAGTCTTCAGCAGTACTTAGGATACAACAGCAGATAGAGCAACAGAGTTTGTCTTCAGCAGTTGTTAGATAATCATCAGAGTTTGGTTTATCAGTTGTTGTAATTGAGCAGCACTTAACATCCATCAGCTGTTAGATAACCACTGTCAAGGGGAGAGATTAGAGTAAACTGCTGCTTATTAAGTGTCCACTGATGGGATCCGGTTTTGGCTTTACATTATCTGTTCCTCTGTTAGGGTTCAATCCCAACAACTAGCAAACGGTAAAAGTCTTGAAGCCACACACATAGTTAAAGGCTGTAACCCCGTCCTAGCTGGTCAGACCTTTTCTATCGATCTTATTCCTATCATTCTTGGTAGTTTCGACGTCGTTATTGGGATGGATTGGCTATCTCAACATGAAGCGGAGATTATTTGCAAGGAGAAAATCGTACGTATTTCTTATTCTGGTGAAGAACCTCTCATGATTCATGGCGTCAAGAGTGGTGCTGTTGTGGGCATCATCTCTTTCCTTAAGGCTCAGAAGTGTTTGCGAAAGGGCCACACTGCTATTCTAGCCCTCGTTTCTGATACATCCTCGGAAGAAAGGAAGATAGAAGACATACCTATTGTACGTGATTTTCCTGAGGTATTTCCTGAGGAATTACCTGGTCTTCCGCCTCATCGTCAAGTCGAGTTTCAAATCGAGCTAGCTCCTGGAGCAGCGCCCATAGCTCGAGCACCTTATCGTCTAGCTCCATCAAAACTTGAAGAACTGTCCACGCAACTACAAGAACTCTTGGAAAAGGGTTTCATACATCCTAGCTCTTCACCTTGGGGAGCTCCAGTGTTATTCGTAGAGAAGAAAGACAGTACCTTCAGAATGTGTATTGACTACCGCGAACTCAACAAGGTGACCATGAAGAATCGTTATCCTCTCCCACGCATTGATGACTTATTCGACCAGTTGCAAGGGTCGAGTTTCTATCCCAAGATTGACCTAAAGTCAGGCTACCATCAACTGAGAGTCCGAGACGAGGATATCTCTAAAACAGCATTCAGGACTCGGTATGGGCATTACGAGTTTCTGGTTATGCCTTTTGGATTAACGAATGCACCTGCAGTCTTCATGGATCTCATGAACCGAGTGTGCAAGCCTTACCTGGATAAGTTTGTCATTGTATTCATCGACGATATCCTGATCTATTCGAAGAGTCAGGAAGAACACGAGCAACACCTAAGGCTTATTTTGGAACTTCTTCGAACAGAGCAGTTGTATGCCAAATTTTCGAAATGTGACTTCTGGCTTCGCGAAGTCCACTTTCTAGGCCACGTGGTAAACGAGGATGTAATTCATGTGGATCCATCCAAGGTTGACTCGATCAAGAACTCGCCTGCACCCAGTACACCAACAGAAATCCGCCAATTCTTGGGTTTGGCAGGATCTTACAGAAGGTTTATCAAGGATTTCTCAAAGATTGCGCAACCTCTCACTTCACTGACTCAGAAGGGTGTCACCTATCGTTGGGGTGATGCACAGGAGTCCGCATTTTAGCACTTAAAAGACAGACTTTGTAGCGCGCCTGTCCTCTCATTGCCTGAAGGCATAGATGATTTTGTGGTTTACTGCGACGCTTCCATCCAAGGACTTGGTTGCGTGTTGATGCAACGTGACAAGGTCATTGCCTACGCATCGCGCCAACTTAAAGTTCATGAAAGGAACTACACTACGCGCGACTTGGAATTGGGAGCAGTTGTCTTCGCACTTAAGATATGGAGACATTACCTGTACGGTACCAAGTGCACCATTTACACCGATCACAGGAGTCTCGAGCATATCTTCAAGCAAAAGGAATTAAACATGCGACAACGCCGATGGGTCGAGCTCTTGAATGATTACGAATGTGCGATCAAGTACCATCCAGGCAAAGCCAATGTTGTGGCCGACGCCCTCAGTCAAAAGGATACTATACCTAAGCGTGTACGTGCATTACAGCTTACCATTCACTCTAGCCTTCCCGCTCAAACACGAGATGCTCAGGTTGAAGCGTTGAAAACAGAAAACATCAGGGCTGAGTCCTTACGAGGATCGAGGAAGCGGTTAGAACAAAAGGAAGATGGCGCCTACTATGTAACAGGGCGCATCTGGGTCCCACTTTACGGAAACTTACGCGAGCTTGTGATGGACGAAGCGCACAAGTCTCGTTATTCAGTACATCCTGGTTCGGATAAGATGTACCACGATCTCAAGACTACGTATTGGTGGCCTGGTATGAAAGCCAACATAGCAACCTACGTCAGTAAATGTTTGACTTGTGCGAGAGTCAAGACTGAATATCAGAAACCATCAGGCCTACTCCAACAACCAGAGATACCTAAATGGAAATGGGAGCAAATTTCCATGGATTTCGTAACTGGCCTGCCTAGATCTCAACGTGGAAATGATACCATTTGGGTGATCGTGGATCGACTGACCAAGTCTGCACATTTTCTAGCTATCAAGGAAACGGATAAGTTTTCTACTCTAACAGACGGATACCTAAAGGAAGTAGTATCAAGGCACGGAGTGCCAACCTCCATCATTTCTGATCGTGACTCACGTTTTACATCTGAATTGTGGCAAGCTATGCACAAGTCCTTTGGCTCTCGGTTAGACATGAGCACGGCATATCATCCATAGACGGATGGGCAATCTGAACGCACCATCCAAACCCTTGAAGACATGCTTAGGGCATGTGTAATCGACTTCGGTAATGGCTGGGAAAAACATCTCCCGTTAGTGGAGTTTTCGTATAACAACAATTACCACACCAGTATCCAGGCCGCTCCGTTCGAGGCATTGTACGGACGGAAGTGCCGATCTGTAACACCCGTTCTTATAATTTAAGGTTTAACGTATATTTTACGAAAACAAACATGTAATTAAGATTACATATACATTAGAAATACGGGTTTATTAAAACTTTTACAAATTTTAAGCATTTCTACATAATGTGATCGAATTCGTTGTTTAAAATATACAACGTGGCAAAGTGCGGAAGCATGTAACTATATCGTGTTCGGTTCTTCGATGATGCTTGATCGTCTCTCGGCATCCAAAAAGTACCTACATTTCATAAACATGAAATGCTTTAGTCATACAGGGATTAAAACATGATTAGACGAGTCCGGGAAAAACAGTTGATTCAAAAACACAAGAATTTGGAAATGACCTCCACCGTAACTTACGGTGGCACCGTAAGTTACGGTGGCCCCTGTAATGTTATTTTCCTACCGTACAACAGTAGGCAACCACCGTAGCATTTTCATCTCCACCGTAACTTACGGTGGCACCGTAAGTTACGGTGGACTCTGTAACAGCCCAGTTCCTTTTTGCCGTAATTGACACGAAATCTTTCGTATCTTTCGATCCGCTTGTCCGTTTTACGCGATTCTTTCTCCTACCCACTCGTAATTTAATTCTCCATCACATGGAGTTAAAATCCAACATTTAAACTAATAAAATTCTGGATTTCTAAGTATTCGGCTTATTGTTCAAAATTAACATTTTGACCCGTTTGTGTTTAAAACCACTAACTCGATCCTTAAACATTCAAAATACATACACTAATGTATTTAACACACAACCTTAGCCTAGGTTCATACCTTCTTATGAATTATGTATGCACATAAAACCATTTTGACCCATTTAGAGAGTATTAAGCACTTTAGTCTAAATCTTGTTCTTTTTCCTTTTCACACCTCATAATTCTACATTCAAGGCATCTACTTATATCTCTTAATCGTAATGCAAGTTTCCAATCAACCCATATGGGTCGTTTACCTAATATACCCATCAAGGGCTTTTTGGTCAATTTTAGTCCCTCAATTTACGACGAAGGACTTCTACTAATTAATTGACCACAATACCACTCTTAATTATAATTCTAACTGTAGGTACCTGGCTCGGATCGTAGCATCGAACCGGTTACATACCTCTTGCTTTAAATTCGCTAATTAGTGTAACGCAACATATGTTAATTCCTGTAATCACAAAACTCAACAAGTAATTTGTCAGATATGATTGTCAAATGGTATTAACATCCCATTTGACCCATTTAGTCGATATGACCATTTATCAACGTATGATGGTATATTAATACCATCATGTCTCTTTTGAACCTATTCCTGTTGGCACCGTGAGTTCTTACTACTACAAAGGAATTTTCTTAAATTGTTCGACCCGTTATAATTTTTACTAAATGGTGTCTTTATTTTGATCACTCTTATTTTTAACTATCAATTTGACCCATTTGGTTGTCGAGTGAATCCTCTCACCTCAATGACATACCAACACAACCATTTTCTCTATATTAATATTCCACACATTTTACTATCTATTTTGACCCGTTTGGTTGCCGAGTGAATTCCATCACCTCATTGACATACCAACTCAACCATTTTCGCTATATCGACCTTAAACTTATTTAAACTAAGCTTGTCTACATAAATGTAACGAGGCGACAAGTCGCGTACCTTTCAAAGCATATCCTTCAAGCACGGGTCCGCTCTGACTTAACCGCTTGAAGATTCAACCACCGTGCCTGTAGAGTTCAACTAACATCGTATTTAGAACTCTTATTATTTCCTATAATGCATAATTCACCACATGATTCGAACATGCGTTTTTACTCTACATCTTACAATTTGTTCTTGTTTAGGCATTACATCGAACACCTAGTGAGCATGACTTTATACCAATATCAATCAAGTTAATGACTAACTATTTAGCCAAGATAATCATCATTTTCAATTTTATTTTATCTAGCATGCATAGTAATACCTAGATTCACTTCATAAAATCAATAATACTTGTTTTATGATCAAGATTTCAATGTATCTCATCATCTTACAAAACCCATTTAAAGTCATATATGAGCATTCACTTGAACTTATAAATTGTTCAAGTATTTTGCTCTAACCACCCAATATGATGATTCTAAGCACATGCATATCATCATTTTTACTATCTAGCCATAACCCACTTAGCACATACAAAGGAAATCATTAAATCCCTAGTTTTCAACACTAGTTCATCAAGTTTATCATTTAGGGTTTGCTTCTAAGCATAAATTCAACACGTGTCACTCATACACTCCACTTTCATTCACGAATTTCAATCATGAGTGTTCATCATAAATTCTAAGACATCACCAAATCACAAAAATTAGCATACCTTACGATTCCCTTGACTCGATGATCGTTTATACGTGATCATGCATTTGATTTGAGCTAGTTTTGCCCTTCAATTTGGTGAAATTGAGATGAGCTAGGGTTTGAGCTCCTGGCTCCTTCTTCTGATCGATTACACGCACACACACTTCTAGTGTGTGTGTAGTGTTTAATTTTTTTTTTTTAATATATTAAGTTACAAATCTTTCACTTTTAGCCCCTCTAGTTTGTAACCTTATAAAACAAGGTTATTACCCATGTTTTCTTCATTGTTTTAAGACACCTTTTTAACTAGGTTATTATTCCTAGCTACTAGGTGAGTTCGGGAAAGTTATGTCTTAGTTTAACTTAAGTTCCGTTAATTCGGGCCTCTTATAAACTTATTTCCTTAAAAGCTTTTATTCACATTACAGTTAATATTAGGATTATAATTTAAATCCTATTATTTACCAGGTTACTTTTACCACTAACGGTACTTTACCCGTCTTTTAATATTAACGTGGTTTGATTACCAAACCCGTTTTTGGGGTGTTACAAGTCTACCCCCCTTAAAGAGGTTTCGTCCTCGAAACCTTTTTCCTTTATAATTTATAGAGTTTAACTCCATGCATATGCTCTCAATAATCAATTGAGCATTGCTCAAATTTTAATCGATTATTAGTATTACCAGAAAATTACGGTAATACCTTTTTGGTTACAAAACATCTACGTGCCCTATTAGACATAATGCAACTTGAAATAACGTAATTTCGTTATTTCTACTAGTTTAGTTAATTTAGCGATATCCATATTATCGAACCCTTTGTGAATCCGTTCCCTTGACCTGTTTAAAGGTCTTTAGTGAAATCTTTCACTTTTTAACTACGATTTCTTTTGTTTTCAAGTTCATTTATTCGGTTCAGTTATACCGAATCCTCCGCGTATAAGCAACCAAATTTGTTTAAATGACCTTAACCGGTCTCACTAACTAGACTTATTAGTCCAGTTACTCTTTACCGCTCACTTGGTTATATTGTGATACTACTTCACATTGTATTTCTTGACCGCGATCGTGCCACGTCATGTTTAATTTGTATCAACGTTTCTTCATCATACTTCTCCTTTTCGAATGTATTGTCTCGCACCTATCAATGTCGAGACCCATGCTCTTTGATGTTAACCATTTTCTAATCTCTCTCGTAATATCCATATTTGTTAAAACATTGTTTCTTACTAAAACTAAATTTTAGTTTAACTTTTCCCTTTTTCCCTTGTCTTACATCTTTTACTCATTTCCAGGACTTTTCGTCTGGAAATTCGTTCCTTTCCGTTGTCTTTTCGGTAATATTTCTGTCCTTTTTGTGAATCATCAGAATTTAAATAATTGTGAATCCTTTTTGTTACTTCTGCCCGTTTAGATGTTTTAGTGAAATCCCTCACTTTTGTCAACCAGGCCTTTCTCGATCCCTTCGCTTTTAACTTACTCAGTTAAGTTAGCGAAACCCCTCGCTTTTATACTACCTTTACCTTCCGTTATTTATTTTACGTGGGGAGTTTAACCATTTTCCTCGCTTCACGTTATTGACCCGTAGGTTCTTTCACTCAGCCTCGTAGGCTTATTTCTTTAGATTTTTCACCTTTTTAAGACGAGGCCTTTATGATCCCTTTGCTTCAATTCATGTCCCGTGGGTCATTTTGGCCCCGTAGACCTTTACCCTAATTAACATCCAGTAGATTATGATGATCCCGTAGATCATCTTTTATTCTAGTCTTTATTCAAATGTGTATACGTTTATATACGCATATGGCGTTAAGGCATCCCTTTTTATGTTTATAATTGTTCACCTTTTTACTTTTTGGATTTCATTTGACCTTGACCGTAGTCTAAGGCTACATTGTTTTCTTTCGAATCATCTTTCCGACTTCTCGACTTCTAACGTCAATTACACGTCGGTTTTCCATACACTTACCGTTACCCGGTTCTTACCTATACTTCCTTACGTCCCATTACCCGGGTTCTTTTATTTCAGTGTTTTTAACGCCTTTAACTCCTTTACATAGGTTTATTAATATTTCGCACTTTTATTTATCCGATTCGCACTTACGTAATTTAGCAAGTGTCATCCTTTATTAAATTTGTTTGACTTGTTCGTGTGAACATTCATCGCTTACGAATGCCAAACTTCAGTCTTTGTTTTACCTGTTCAGCTTTGAAATAGCTGAACATAATTTATTCAAAATTTCTATTTACATTATTTTGTCATCTTTTAGTTAAGACTCAAAACCCGAGTCTTTTAACTTTCCATTCGAGTTCCCGTTTCTCGGTTCACGCATGTGTTTAAATCCTTACCCACCAACCGGGTGTTTTACCGAAGTCGTTATTATTGCAACCCTTACGGTATGCATTATGACTTCCTTTCGCCTTTATATTCCTACTTTGTTCTCGAATTTGGCGTTTTACAAAAATGACCCATTTAGAGACGTATTCGCATTTTCCGGGTTCGAGTGTAAGTACACTCCTTCCCAATGCATATCTTGATCATTCTACATGTTTGCATTTTTCCGGGTTCGAGTGTAAGTACACCCCCTCCCTGTGCATATCTTAGTCGTTTTACATGTTGACATCTCCGGGTTCGAGTGTAAGTACACCCCCTCCCTGTGCGTACCTTAATCATTTTACATGTTTCCTTGCCCCCTTCTCTCGGGCTCATTTTTCTAATATAATACGCTCCTGTCACTCAGCTGTGCGTTTACATGATAATCAAATGTTTTGCTTATCTGATTCATTAGGGTACTTTTTATGCTAGTCCCATTCACCCCGTCCCTACTACATCGAATGTAAGTATGTCCATCATAAAAAGTTCATAACATCATGTGTTCACTACTTACTTGGCCAGAGTAAGCGATCAACACATGACACACATGACCTTTTCATAATTTCCGCACTACACCCCATGTAAGTGACGCCTCTAATCTTTCTATATTCTTGACTTTCATTGGCAACCTTTTATTCAGTTACTATTTAACAATTATTAGATTTACATGTTTCATTCCTAAACATATACAATGTTTCTCCTTTTTATCAAACTAATATATAATCACATTTGTTAACGTGATTGCTACTTTTCTCAATAGCATCGAATTGAGAGTTTTCCACTTGGATAATTACCCCAATCCAAGTTTCCACATGAACAAATCTTGTTACTCATTTGTTATTCATCATCGTGAATAACACATTTTCTATCAAATTTCTCTTGGAAATCAGGTTTTCCATGTTCTATCATATATGTATGCAACCGTTATTACTTACGTGTTTGTTGCATATTACTACTTGTGCATTTAAATTTAAAAGTGTGCACCTGATAATGCTTGCTTTAACAGGCTCTCTTTGCCAATAACCTTGTTCGCGGTCGTTGCGCGATTTAGTCCTTGGGTGAGCATGCTTCTCTTGTCATACTTCGGACCGTTCCTCTATCATATCCGTAATTGTTCAACCCTCGTCATCTTCAAATGCGAGTTTCCTCCAATTATAACATTCATAAAAGTCAGTAATGTCAATTTTATTAAATGCCCGTATCATAATACAAGGCTTTTCTACTATATGTGTTAACACATGTAATTTTGTTAACTATATCTATTATTTAATTGAGGTATCGTATATTACACGATAACCCTATGTGTTGTTTACAACACTTTAACATGCTAAACCATTAAAATACACGTACTTACCGGATTT